>NC_136108.1:6314096-6408468 GCF_965212315.1 Lampetra planeri | reverse complement strand
ACCACACCCACACACCCCACACCCCCACACCCCCACACCCCCACACCCCACACTCCACCTCCCCCACCCCCACCCCCCACACCCACCCACACCCCCACTCCCACCTCCACACCCCCACCCCCACACCCCACACCCCACACCCCCCACCCCCACCCCCACCCCCACACCCCCACACCCCCACCCCCCACACCCCCACCACCACCCCCCCACCCCCACACACCCCTCACACCCCCACCCCACACCCCACACTCCCCACACCCCACCCCCACACCCCACACCCCCCACACCCCCACACCCCACCACCCCCACACCCCACACCCCACCTCCACACCACCCCACACCCCCACACCCCCACACCCCCACACCCACACACCCCCACACCCCCCACACCCCCACCCCCACACCCCACCTCCACACCCCCACCCCCACACCCCCACACCCCCACACCCCCACACCCCCACACCCCCACCCCCACACCCCCACACCCCCACCCCCACACCCCCACCTCCACACCCCACACCCCACCCCCACACCCCACCCCCACACCCCCCACCCCCACACCCCCACACCCCCACCTCCACACCCCCACCTCCCACCCACCACACCCACACACCCCACTCCACACCCCACCCCCACACCCCACCTCCACACCCCACACCCCCACCCCCACACCCCACCCCCAACTCCACACCCCACCCCCACACCCCCACCTCCACACCCCCACACCCCCACACCCCCACACCCACACCCCCACACCCCCACACCCCCACCTCCACACCCCCACACCCCCACCCCCACACCCACACACCCCCACCTCCACACCCACACACCTACACACCCCCACACCCACACCCCCACACCCACACACCCCCACACCCCACACACCCACCCACACACCCACACACCCCACACCCCACACACCCCCACACCCCCACACACCCCCACCCCCATACTCCACCCACACACCCCACACCCCCACACCCCCACACACCCCCACCCCCATACCCCACCCACACACCCACACACCCCACCCTCACACCCCCACCCCCACACCCACACACCCCCACACCCCCACCTCCACACCCCCACCCCCACACCCACACACCCCACACCCCCACCTCCACACCCCCACCCCCACACACCCCACACCCCCACCCCCACACCCCCACACCTCCACCTCCACACCCCCACCTCCACACCCCACCCCCACACCCACACACCCCCACACCCCCACACCCCCACCTCCACACCCCCACCCCCACACCCACACACCCCCACACCCCCACCTCCACACCCCCACACCCCCACACCCCCACCTCCACCACCCCCACACCCACACACCCCCACACCCCCACCCCCACACCCCACCCCCACCCCACACCCCCACACCCCCACCCCACACCCCCACACCCCCACACCCCCACACCCCCACCTCCACACCCCCACCCCCACACCCACACCCCCACACCCCACCTCCACACCCCACACCCCACACCTCCACCTCCCACCCCCCCCACACCCCACACCCCCACACCCCCACCCCCACACCCCACACCCCACCCCCACACCCCCACTCCACACCCCCACACCCCACACCCACACCCCCCACAACCCCCACCCCCACACCCCCACCTCCACACCCCCACCCCCACACCCCACACCCCACACCCCCACACCCCCACACCCCACACCCCCACACCCCACCTCCACACCCCCACACCCCCACACCCACACACCCCACACCCCACCCCCACACCCCACCCCCACACCCCCACACCCCACACCCCCACACCCACACACCCACACCCCCACACCTCCACCTCCACACCCCCACCCCCACACCCACACACCCCACACCCCCACACCCCCACCCCCACCCCCACACCCACACCCCCACACCCCCACACCCCCACCCCCACACCCCCACACCTCCCCACCCCCACCCCACACCCACACACCCCCACCTCCACACCCCCACACCCCCACACCCCCACCTCCACACCCCCACCCCCACACCCCCACACCCCCACACCCCCACACCCCTACACCCACACACCCCCCCACCCCCACACCCCCACACCCCCACCTCCAAACCCCCACCCCCCACACCCCCACCCCCACCTCCACACCCCACCCCCACACCCCACCTCCACACCCCCACACCCCACACCCCCACCCCCACCTCCACACCCCACCCCCACACCCCCACCTCCACACCCCCACACCCCCACACCCCCACCCCACCTCCACACCCCACCCCCACACCCCCACCTCCACACCCCCACACCCCACACCCCACACCCACCTCCACACCCCACCCCCACACCCCACCCCCACACCCCCACACCCCCACACCCCCACCCCCACCTCCACACCCCACCCCCACACCCCCACCTCCACACCCCCACACCCCCACACCCCCACCTCCACACCCCCACACCCCCACACCCCCACCCCCACCTCCACACCCCACCCCCACACCCCCACCTCCACACCCCCACACCCCCACCCCCACACCCACACCCCCACCCCCACCTCCACACCCCCACACCCCCACACCCCCACCCCCACCCCACCCCCACACCCCCACCTCCACACCTCCACACCCCCACACCCCCACACCCCCACCCCCACACACCCACACCCCCACACCCCCACCCCCACACACCCCCATACTCCACCCACACCCCCACACCCCCACACCCCCACCCCCACCTCCACACCCCCACACCCCCACACCCCCACCCCCACACACCCCCATACTCCACCCACACCCCCACACCCCCACACCCCCACCGCCACCCCCAGACCCCCACACCCCCACCCCCACACCCCCACACCCCCACCCCCACCCCCACACCCCCACACCCCCAACCCCCACACACCCCCATACTCCACCCACACCCCCACACCCCCACACCCCCATACTCCACCCACACCCCCACACCCCCACCCCCACCCCCACACCCCCACCTCCACACCCCCACACCCCCACACCCCCACCCCCACACCCCCACACCCCCACACCCCCACACCCCCCCACACCCCCACACCCCCCCACCCCCACACCCCCACACCCCCACCTCCACACCCCCACACCCCCACACCCCCACACTCCACCCCCACCCCCACACCCCCCCACACCCCCACCCCCACACCCCCCCACACCCCCACCCCCACACCCCCACACCCCCATACTCCACCCCCACACCCCCCACACCCCCACCCCCACACCCCCCCACACTCCCACCCCCACACCCCCCCACACCCACACCCCCACACCCCCACACCCCCACACCCCCATACTCCACCCCCACCCCCACACCCACACCCCCCCACACCCCCACACCCCCACCCTCACCCCATACCCCCCCACCCCCACCCCAACACCCCCACACCCCCACCCCCCACACCCACACCCCCACACCCACACCCCACACACCCCCACCCTCACACCCGCACACCCCACCCCCACCCCCACACCCCACCCCTGGCTTTTCCTTACCACGCTTCATTGTTATTCTTCTCTTCCCCCTCCCTGTTTCACCCCCCCCCCCTCCTCATTGAAATCTTCATCTTCCCCCTTGGTTGGGGCCAGCGGGGGGTTGGGGGGGGGGGCTACTCCCGTACTCCCCCCCCCCCCCCCAAAAAACATTTTTAAAAGTAACAAAAATAATCCCTATAATACAGGCTTTTGGGTTAGATCGCGTAAATGTATAATTGTGTCCTTAATCCCGCCACCACCCGACACAGCCAATTAGTAAGGTTTGTCACGTAAACAGAGCATGCCAATTCGTTACTCGTAATGTTGTCGCTTGGCTCTCCAACACACCAGCGTGCTGAACTAGTAAGGAATTGGCACGTTCTGTTTACGTCACAAACCTTACTAATTAGCTGTGTCGGGTGGTGGCGGGATTAAGGACACATTCCTATATTGAAACGATCTAACCCAGAAAAAACCTGTATTATGGAATGATATTGGTCGTGAAAGCCTACGTGTTAAAACATAATCCCCCACGTGTAAAACAAATACACCGTTAGGCTTGCCAAACTATAAAACTTTCCATTTCAACTTCTCGGTTCTTTCGGTAAAGTCACGTAGAATGGAAATAATAAAATAATAAAAATAAAACATCATAAAATAATTCTCACGACGTTTCGGCCACAGCGCAAGCAGCCGTCCTCAGGTGGAGAACAGGTCTGACAGAGTCTCTGTCTTCTCGACAGACCTGTTCTCCACCTGAGGACGGCTGCTTGCGTTGTGGCCGAAACGTCGTGAGAATTATTTTATTATGTTTAATTTTTATTATTTTATTATTTCCATTCTACGTGACTTTACCGACAGAACCAAGAAGATGAATCCCTGCAGTCACGAAAGCTTTAAATCGAAATCTCCTTTCAAATTAACCGATGTTTGTTGTTGTTGTTGTCATTTTTCCAACTCGTCCCGGCGCGTCCTGACAACCGCCGCGTGCTGCAGAGAAAGTGGTGCTGAAGCCCAACGACGTGTCGGTGTTCACGACGCTCGGCGTCAACGGGCGGCTCTTCGTGTGTGCCCGCGACCTCATCGACTCGCTGGTGGGCGCCGCTTCCTGCTGCTCGCCCCCCTGCCCGCCCCCCTGCCGCCCTGAGCCGGCGTTTCTCCGCACTCTGCCCTAAGTTTGTCCCCCTGTGCGGCGGCGAAGAGGAGGAGCGCTGCTCTGCTTCAGCGCTCCGTGTCTGTGGGGCACAGTTTGTTTTCTGAATCGTTAAACTGGCACGTGTAGATGCGCGTGGGCTGTGCCTGCATATGTGTGCACGCACTCACGGTCAATCCGCCCCTGCGTGAGGGTCTCCGCACGTTGTGCGGGGTCACGGGGTTATTCCACCATCCTTCACCATGCTGCTCAGAGTGAGTCAAGAACAAAAACGTTGAAGCGTGATACAACACTGCCCTCTGCTGATAATGTAGGCACACAGCAGCCTTTTTAAGTAAGGGAATTGCCCATCCGAGCACTAACCAGCCTTTAAAATCCTGCTTAGCTTCTGAGATGATTTTGCAAAAGGTTTCTGAGCGATTTGGTCATCGGCAATTAAACCTATGTCGTACCTATAAAACATATTAAGCAGGCCGTCGTGCGTGCATGTGCACGCGTGTGTTTCACTGCACCCGTTACAATGAATTTACTTAATTTTCGATGTCGCCGTTTGCCGGGCTCAGCCCCACTGCGGGTGGGTTTGGTTGCCGGAGACCTGGGGCCGGTGTGAGGGAGTGTGCGTCGTCACGTGAGCGTGCGTGTGGCCGCGTGTGTGCGTCGTCACGCGAGCGTGCGTCGTCACGCGTGTGTGCGTGTGGCCGCGTGTGTGCGTGTGGCCGCAGACGCCACTAGCGGAGCAGGAGGGCCCCGCCGTGGGCTCGGTCGGCACCTTCGAGGTGATGGGCTCCAAGGATCTGGCTCACCAGCTCACAGTCTACGACTGGGAGCTCTTCCACTGCGTGCACGAGGTGAGGCCACACGAATTGAGGTCCCCCGAGTTGAGGCCACACGAGGTGAAGGCCCCACGAGGTGAGGCTCCACGAGGTACAGCATCCGCTCGCTCAGTAACCTCGCTGTTGGGCGAGATGCTACTCGGGTTGCCAACCCTCCCGGATTTGCCAGGAGTCTACCGGAATTGCAACCGATCTCACGGTGACGACTGAGAGCAATCCGGGAGGTTTTAGAAAGGAGGTTTTAAAAAAAAAAAAAAAATTGATGTGTATAATGAATGCATATGATTCAATGACACTGTGGATGCACGCGCACCTACATCCAGCTTTCGAGCCTGTGGACAGATTGTCTCTCCGAGTTAAAAGCACGGCTGCGGTGCAATGTGCTAAGAGTTACAATGGCGTTGGACGAGCTATAAATACGTGCAAAATTAATGTTTAAAGCGTTGTTGCAGATTAAACACGCATCGCTGCCGCTGAGCGTTTTCTCCGACCCTCCCATCCTCTCCCTTCATGTGCCCGGATTTCCCCCATCCCCGCCGCTCTCCCCTGCGGCCACGCGGCTCGCGTCCCAGCTGGAGCTCATATACCACACGTTTGGGCGACACAACTTCAGAAGGACTACGGCAAACCTGGACCTGTTCCTGCGGCGCTTTAACGAGCTGCAGTTTTGGGTGCTCACCGAGATCTGCCTCTGCCAGCAGCTGAGCAAGCGCGTGCAGCTGCTGCGCAAGTTCATCAAGGTGGCCGCACAGTAAGTCTCCCGAACGACGGGGCGAGATGAAGCACACGGGCCAGCAGAGGGCAGCCACGCGCCATCGACACGGGCAGCACTCGCCAACATGCACACGCGTCCGCTGACACCCACATTGCACATTAGTACCAACCTGGCACCACCACCACCACCACGAACACCCCACCACCATCTCCACGCACACACCACCACGAACACACCGCCACCATAGCACGCATCACCAATCACATGTCACCAACATAGCATCACCACAAGGACAAAGTTCCTCCATATAGGCTTTAAAAGACTGTTGGAGCAAGCGCTGTTAGCGAGCACAGGCGCGGCACGTGATGCGGTAGGTGGCCAGCACCGCACCCAGTTGACCTAGGGGAGACACAGGACCGGTTCAGATATTCTCCACGGACGTTGGCCGTGAGCGGGGATCCAACTCGGGTCACCGGGTTTGTTGAGCGGCGCGCTCACCACTGCGCCACCGCTCCCCAACATCACCACCACCCACACACCCTCGGCCTGCGTCGGTCACCGCAGCGGCACTGTGAGGCTACAGCTGGCTTGCGTGCGCTCCCGTGTCCTCGTCTCCCTCCCCCCCCCCTCCTGTGCTGTGCTTCCCCAGCTGTAAGGAGTACCGCAACCTCAACTCGTTCTTCGCCATCGTGATGGGGCTGAGCAACGTCGCCGTGAGCCGCCTCACGCAGACCTGGGAGGTAAAAGTGACACGGCGCACGCACGCGGTTTCTCGTCTCGGCCCGGCCTAAAACGGCGCCGCTCCGTGACAAACAGCATTGGTGCCACCGAGAAACTTACCCCGACGCCTTGAGTTTAACGCTTTGACAATGCTGTGGTTTTTTTTGCGTGGCTTTAGAAACTTCCCGGAAAATTCAAGAAAATCTACTCGGAATTCGAAAGTCTCATGGTGAGGAAACCGACCAGGTTCGATGTGGTCAAAGCACTCGGAAAGTTGCGAGTATAAAAAAATGAGGCGGCGGTCAACAGAACTAATCACTCCTGTCGGTGGGAAATTTGTTAAATGAGTACCAGTTTAGCGGACGGTTAAAAGTTTTTTTGGCATAGAAATTTTGGAGGTTCCAGTACTGATTGCAGAAGTCATATACTTTGCAGAAGTGTCAGATGTCAGTGCGAGATGTTATCTCCCTCGCCTGGTATGCAGGAGGTCATGGATTCGATTCCAATCCTGACGCCTGTATATTTGGAGTTTGCATGGTCTCTCCACGTGGTCGCGTGGATTTTTCTCCGGGTCCTCCGGTTTTTTCCTCCACATTTAGAAACATGCATTTAGAGTATTTGGCAGCTATACATTTCCACACGATACGCCACTTCGTTGGGCTACCATTTGTGGCCAGGTCGCTTCTACAGTTACATTTTAGATGGCGATGAGTGCTGTCCCTTTGTTCCCTTGAGCGGGAAGGCTCTGACTTTGCCTGGAATAAAAATAATAACATCCTCAAGTGGGCCCCGTCACCATGGTGGGGGCAACCCCCCACATGGGCGTGATATTCTTTTTTCCCCGGCTGAGCTACAAGCGGCTATAGAGAGACTCATCGCCGCGTTTCCACCGCGCTGGTTCTCATCAGTCTGTCCCCGTTGTGCTGCCGTTGGCACGCCAGGACCCCCCGTCTCGCAACCACCGCGCGTACCGCATGGCCGTGTCCAAGCTCGAGCCGCCGTACATCCCGTTCATGCCGCTGCTCATGAAGGGTGAGTTCAGCCACTCGATTGTCACTGTACTTCACCGAGTACCACCATCATCATTCTTGTTGTTGTTATTCGTGTTGCGCTGATTTCACGACTAAGTGATCTTTCCTTTACAGACATGACATTTACGCACGAGGGGAACAAGACCTTCATCGACAGCCTGGTGAATTTTGAAAAATGGTGAGCACCCATTTATTCATTCATTCATTTCTTTTGATTGCAAACACCTCGGACGACGTGTGAGGTGCCATAGATAAGCTCGAACGTAATCGACGGCACCCTCCTTGTAACGCCGCGCTTCTCCGCCCGGTGGCCGGACCAATGTGGAGCGGTTGCCGTCATCGTCCCGTTGAGGAAAACATGGCGGAGACATCTTCTTGGTTATTTCGGTAAAGTCACGTAGAAGGGAAGTAATAAAATAATAAAAATAAAACATATTATTTTATTACTTCCCTTCTACGTGACTTTACCGAAAGAACCAAGAAGATGAATCCCTGCAGTCACGAAAGCTTTGAATCTAAATGGCGGAGACATGTCTAACGAACTGAAAACCGCCGTGCATGTGGTGATACGGTGCCGGTCGGCGGGTGGAACCCCTTCTTTCTTGTGTCTGCGCAGCACATGATCGCCGAGACGGTGCGTACGGTGCGGGTGTGTCGCAGCCGCTCCTTCAGTAAGCGTCGCACGCCCTCACCCATCGCTTACAATTACAAGGTCGCACTCATTGCGTACAAAGTGCTTTCCACGAGTGAACCACAACACCTTTGCCGATCGTGTCAAAGAGCACAAGCCAACATGCGAACTCCGGTCATCCTCGCAGCGGCTTTTGGTTAACCATTGAACAAAGACGACCACTGCATCGCGCACTTTCGGATGCGCTTCTACGGCCCCCCGGAACGCGCTCCTCCTTCCCATATTAGGCAGCCACGAGAGCAATGCACTTTTAAAATTTTAATTGAAAACTAATTTCTTCAGAACTGCCTTTTGCGTTAAGTTTGTTGCCCTTCCCCCGCATCTCGGCTGGTCTGAAAGAAGTCTAACATGAACACAGACACCAGAACCACGTGCCTCCCATTCGTCAGCCACTGCACATACCGCGGTCACCTTGACGCAAAGGGTGATTTTAGCGTTAAAGCCCCTTGTGTCGTGATCGCTTTGTGTTTGTTGTGAGACGTGGGGCAGACGTCTCGCGCGCACGGTAGCGCGGCACGACCACGTGGTGATTGTCTGCATCTTGAGCCACAATTCCCCACCCACTTACGATGATGCACGCAAGCCTTCACACATCCATCTGTGCTCATTCTTATGCTCGCAAACGTCGTGTGTGTACATGTACAGCCCTTTTTTGTCAATCCACCGCTAGATGAAATCGCCTCCACAAGCCGGGCTTATTTGTCCATACTTCCCCTCGCTGGTAAGTAGGGCTTGGAGCATAGACACATGGGGGGCTTAGAACGAGACACACCTGTAATCCAGCACTGTGGAGGCAGCGAGGGTTGATGGAGCACACACAGACGTCGTGAAACTCGCTTCGCGCGGGTCTCGAAGAAGTTGCCGTACCCCGGCTCGCCAGGAGAAGGAGGTACAGAGAATGGGGACCACCCCGCCTGTTCCATCTGTACGGGATTGGAGCGACGCTCCAGTTTCCTCCCACTTGTAAACGCTCGTTAAGTGGCCAATGACACTTTCATATTTGGAGGTACTTTGAGGGGGTAAATCTGGCGCTGGATCACTGCCTGGCTGCCTTTCCCCCCTTGGCTGCTTCCTCGCGCTGAGTGAGCGGACACTGTGCACGTGACAAGTTCAGATTATTGTCGGTACTACAGTGGCATTTTTGCTGGACTGCCCTCTGCGGGCGCACAACGTAACCGATGACCGAATCAACGTGGAGTTCGACCGATCTCGTCAGATCGTGGAAGCTTCGCATGGTTGGGCCTGGGAAGTGTCCTAGGATGTATGGTCACCATGCCTAACGAGCGTTATCGGCTGCGACATCGTGATATTTTCATGAGAATGCCGTTGTAATGTTTGTGAATGTGTAGTTAAAGATGGAGTTGTGGCGATTCCTGGCCACGCCCGACATCAGTGGCGAGCGATATCTGAACAACCCCCATGACCGAAAGGCGTGCGGAGGCCTTCGTCCAGCAGTTAATTTACCGAGGGCCGTACATGACGTGAATGCTCTGCGCGTGTTCCGCCCCCAGGCCCCGACCCATCGCTCGCCGCCAAGAACCACGCAGACGTGCGCGCCTACGTGCGGCAGCTGGCTGTCATCGACAACCAGCGCACGCTCTCGCAGCTCTCCAACAAGCTGGAGCCGCGGCGCCCCTGAGCCCCCCCCTGGTGTCAGCGCCCCGTCGCCGCTCCCCCCGCCCCCAACCCCCGCTGCTGCCCCTCGAGGCGGCTGCCCCTCGAGGTGGCTGCCCCTCGAGGTCGCTCTGATCGGCGCCACCGCTGCGCCCAGTGAGGGGCGGCGGTGGTGGCGTTGGCGCTAGGAAGCGCCGACGTCTCCGGCACCGGCAACGCCGACGCGAGTCGAAGCGTGATCCGTTTACGCTCACCGCCACGCGACCCCCACGACCCCCACGACCCCGCGACCCCCCGACCCCACGACCCCGCGACCCCAACGGCCGCATGGCACTCGTCTCGATTGCACAAAGTTTTTGAAGCACACGGAAATGTGAATCTCTGCACATGCAGACTTGCAGCGGGAAAACGTTCACTAAGATTTGTACTTTTTTTCTACAGCTAGTGAAGCTCGTTATATTCTGGTGATTTTCTTTTTTATCGCTGGTTTTATTTGATTTTGAATGTTTTTATTCCTGACATTTCTCGACAGTTTTTTTGTGGCTTTGAACGATGACCCTGTGAGGCACCCCCATTGCACCGTGCGGTTGACTTCTGTTCTCTTTCGTTAAAACGCTCGCTAAAACCTGGCCGCCGATTTATCAGGCTGCATCCCCCCCCCCCCCCCCCCTCGGTCGTGTCAACACGGCACTTGTATACTATTTCTGTAAAAGTCATGACGCCGAGGTGGCCGATTTTACCGCCCGTTCAATCGCTGTTGTCTCTTCGTCGACGAAGCTTTGCGTTGACTGCAAAGGAAGCCGGCGCCTGTGCTTCACAACTTCTGCGGCACCGAAGTCTTAACCGTTTGTTAATGATTTTTTTTCCTGTTGCAAAGAAGGGGCTTAACTAAGTTTCCAGCCTAAAAAAGAAAAAAAAAACACGCTCCAAGCAAAGCACAGAATGCTTTTTAAAAATGTTGTGGACAAAAAAAGAATGACTGTGTAGTAAAATACACAAACGGAATGCGTGCGAACGGAGCGATTTCTTTGCTTTTCTCTTGGGAAGGAAGAGATGGTATTTTTGCATTTTTATATAATTGAAATTAGAGTCGACCTGCAGCGGCACAAAACCTTTCGAGCCGTGCACGCGCGTTCTCCCGGATGCCGCTTTGCGGTGTAAAACTGCAGAATTACCAACTCCCTTCAGAAACATGCTCGGTCACGCGTTGCGTGCATGACCTTTGCGTACGTTCATCGCGCCACGTTCATGGTTACTGTTCGTCGGCTGCAGTTGTTAAATGACGCCTGCAAGCTTGCAGGGTGTGAGATGAGACCTCCCCGCGTCTCCGCTGTGCCCGGTTCGTGCCACAGTCCGTGCCCGGCGCACACCGGCGTCGAGTAAGACAAAGCTGCGTACGGAGGAGGTTTGCGCGTTTTAGCTTCTGCAGCTCTCCGATGTGTATTTCCGTGGCCGTACAGCATGTTGCCTGACGTCTTTGAAGCGGCTGCCATCGCGATTAGCGCCTCCCATTGGCGTACGTCAGCTATGCACGATGCGAAAGAAGTTCTCCGTGCGTACGTGCATCGTGTCGAACGAACAACACCACGCGTCTCAACCCGACGTACGCACCCGGAGCGCTTGCAACCAACGTTGAGTGACCGCCGACGCCAGCGCGCCGCGGCGCCAGCTGCACGCCGAGGCGCGTGGGGTGGCACAGCGGCCACGCGCACGCCGTGAGAGCCTCTCGCGTGAGGCTCTCACGAGAGCGCTCGCGTGAGAGCCTCTCACGTGAGACTCTCGCGAGAGCGCTCGCGTGAGGAGCCCGTAGCGCCGCGCTCGCACGCGGCTCCGCGTTTGTACGAGCCGTGAGCGGAGCGTCGCCGACCGCCGCGATTTGCCGTTGTTTCTCAATGGCAATTTTACACCGAAGGCATGAGGTCCCCCCCCCCCCCCCCCCAGTGTAGCCTTGACAAGACTGTTGGGGCGAGTGGTGTTGGCGAGCAGCACCTCAGGCATTTACATCGCCTGCTAGCCGAGCTTGCAATTCGTGTAGCGCGGCGCTAGGAAAGTAGCCGTGGTGTGACCAGTTCCCTGATATGAACTTGGGAAATGTAAATGTCACTGTCTCCAAAGGAACAATCGCCTTGTTTCGGTGGTGATTGTGGCTGATGCTCAGGCACTCAAATGTAGGTGGTGGTGTGTGTGTGGGGGGGGGGTCATGCTGACAAGTGTTCATTTGTCAATAGTAATTAGTGATGTGCATATGCATGGTGATCTGTTGAGCAGGGAGAATTGACCGCACTGATGAGTGGTGTGCGTGTGGCGGTGCTGATGAGTCGTGTAGCAGTGCTGACGAGTGGTGCACGTGGCGGTGGTGATGAAGTGGTGTGAGTGGTGGTGCTGATGACGAGGGCCAGGCAACAGGGGAGGGATACTGAAGCTCGCATTGCTCAGCCCCGCACCCGCAACAGTAACTTTGGCGCTTCCCAGGAATAAATCTGCCCAGGAGTTCTCAGCCATGGGTCGTGTTGTTGAACTGCTGTGCGAATCCCAGTTTCGTTCAATTTACCATGTTCATGCATTTAACGGTCAACTTTATTCCAAGTGTTAAACTGTTGGAGGTATCCAAACACTGTGTACTGTATTGTTTATGGCCAAAATGTGTTTTTGCTGTCGTCAACCAAATGTGTTGCACATGAACACAGTACGCACTATGATACAATTACCTTTAGCGCTGCGTTTTTTTTGTTTTAAACGCGCAATCTCATTGCAACTACTGAATTGGCAAACCCTACTAAACTATGGCGCAAGCTTTATTAATCTCTCACCTGTTCTTATAATTAGGGTTTAATTTTGCCAAAAGTATTTAGAAAATGACGAACCTGTTACTTTCTTTTGTATAGCCCAGTATTTATTGTTAATTTATATGCACATCTATATTGTAATATAATTAACCGTGTACATGTCTCCCTGCAATTAGACGTTTTTAGTCGTATATTAAACGGAGAAGCGTGCTGATTACTTGCTGTTAGCGAATCTCCAGCACCCTCGCATACATGCCAACATGTTTTAAGCCTGAGTTACCCCTCGGATTATACATCGATCTCTTTGCCATGCTCTTGCAAGGCAGCAAGTGGGTTCTTGCAATAATATATACAACTGTCACTTTGTCGTGCATGTATTTAATTAAAAAAAATACAAAAAGTGTTGGTATGATCATGGCATGGCTCTGGGTTTTATTGACATTTTAAAAATATATATTTTAACGTGATGAGACCTCTCTCCGCGCGTTGCTGGGATGTGGCAGAAATAACCGTGGGGGTTGTGACGATGTCAGGTGGCGTTACTGCTCAAGTGGAGAAGGCCCTCTCTGAATTCCCTCTCTCCTTGAAGGCCGGCTCTGTAGTAAAACAGAAAACACAAGACTCTGTACTCAATGATTTATTTCACTCTGGACACTCACACCAATGACTCTGTAAAAATGCCGGCAGTTAAAGCGAGATTAAAGACAAAGCAGATGCAGGGGGCAATTAAGACCCCGTTGCGGTAAAGGAGGCGAGACAACTTTTGACGACGATGCCGAGCTTTGGATCGGCCATGACAACCGAGGGGCTTTCACGTCGTTAGAGCGCCTTTTTTTTTAATGCGCTTGCCCCATTTCCAACTGCGTTAGCAAGCACGCTTTCCCGGCCGCATTAGTAGTTTGTGTTCAATAAACGTCCCGAATAAAATATGCATGATTATTTCAAAAGCATTCGCCACAATTGGCCATTTTTAAGCCCATTACTGTCACCGTACTGTCGTCTTGCCTCGGCTTGGACTAAAAGACCTTGCCATCGCGGATGGATAAATTACGTTCTTGTTTTGGCCATTGCTATAATCGCCGCAGCGTCCTTTATCTCCACTCTCCTTGCCAAGACGCTCGCGATAGGGCCCACCGAGACCCCCCCCCGAATCGCACCAGGAATCCCGCGCGGCGCTCGTGAACTCCGCCGCCTCGTTCATTTCGCGGTCGCCTCGAGAACCATGGGTGGAAAAACCCCGATTTTTCCAGCGGCAGGCATCGGGTTTTTTTTTCTTTAAAACAATTAAACCCGATTTCCTGGAATTAAAACTTGGTTTAATGAATACGAAACTCTGATCCGAGGCTTAGGCTGCTTCCTCGTCGGTGCTGCTATCGTACTCGGGGGGGGGGGGGCGTCGGGCACGGGGGTAGTCGTAGAATGCGGCGGGCAGGTTGGTCTTGATGAACACGAGCTTCTCCACAATCGTGGGCGCCAGTGAGTTCCTTGGCTTGGAATGGATGAAGCCCATCGTTGAGAAGTTAGCGAAGTGCGGTTCTGCAATTAGAACCAATGAAACCGGATTTCTCCCAATCTCAGATGATCGGGTTTAATATAAAAAGACAATTAAACCCGATTGTAAAAAACCCAACTGTACCACCTTTGTCGAGAACATGGCGTGGCGTTCTGCTGCTGCTGCGAAACAGGAAGACTTCTTCACAATTCTCGCTAACCGCCTGATGAAGCCGGTTGTAAATCACCAGCGGGAATGACGTCGTACTGGAATTGTAAATGTTGTGCGTTTACTCTCCAACACACCGGTGGTGCTGAAGTCGTCACCAAATGGCACGTTTTGTTCACGTGACGAACCTGACCGATCGGTCGCGACGGGTGGTGGTGGGTGGCGGCGGATTTAACGACACATTCACGCGATCTCACTCCAAAACCCTTTGTCGTGGATATTGGTCGCGAAAGCCCGCGTGTTAAAGCGGTGCCGGCTAATGCTGGCTCTACCACTTCCCACGGCACCTGCACCTATTGTCCGTGCAGTCCCCAGGGAGGAATGTGCCACAACAACCGGCGTCGAGGATGTGGATGCGAGTTTGTTGTTTTGTGGGATGAGGGCGGGGCAGGGGTTAACGCTCTATACCTACAACCGTACGGTACTGCTGGTCCAGATGTCTTGCGACTACCCCCCCCCCCCCCCAAGTCATCGGCCCATAACACATTTTTCTATTTGCATACTCATATCTGTTTTAAATAAACCTTACTTTCCAAAATATTACATTTTACAAAATTCAAATGAGGGGCGGGTCACAAGACATCTGGACCACTCTGTACTTCCTACCCCCACTGGGGAGCCGATTAAACGACGCGGATTCTGAATCCACCACGGGGGGCTGGGGGGGGGCTGGAGGGGGCTGGGGGGGGCTGGGGGGCTGGGGGGGGGGCTGGGGGGGGCTGGGGGAGGGGCTGGGGGGGGCTGGGGGGGCTGGGGGGGGCTGGGTGGGGGCTGGGTGGGGGCTGGGGAGGGGCTGGGGGAGGCTGGGGGGGGCTGGGGGAGCTGGGGGAGGGGCTGGGGGGGCTGGTGGGGGGGGGGGGCTGGGGGGGGCTGGGGGAGGGGCTGGGGGGGGCTGGGGGGGCTGGGGGGGGCTGGGTGGGGGCTGGGTGGGGGCTGGGGGGGGCTGCAGGGGCGCGCCCACGGGCCCTCTCTGCTCCGCAAGGCGCTCGCTCGCGGCCAAACCCCTCCGAGGGGAAACTGCTGTCTGTCTGTCGCGGTGGAACTCTGACTCCTCAGAGGGGTTTCTTCACCGCCGCTGCCAGGGGCGCGCGTCGATTCCACTCCTTGCGTTCTTGGCAGCGGCGCAACACCGTGGCGGGAGCGAGTCGAGGTTGTCTGGTGGCCACGGCGAGAGAGGGCTTCTTCAGAAGCGATCGGAGAGATCGAGAGAGAGAGAGCGAGACGACGCCGCTGGCTGAACTCTGCGCGCAAGTCGCTGATCCACATCTGGACTTGAATCAACGACGTCCATTGCGTCTCGACGGACGCGGTGGCGGCGGTTGTGCGGCGTGGGCGACGGGGAAAAGCCGCGTCAGGTCGAAGTCTTCATGCCGCGCGAGAGGGGCGACCCCGCCGAGCGGCAGATTCATTTTGTATCGGCTCCCACCCGCGGCCCCCTCCATCCCTTCCTCCCTCCTCCTCCCTCCCTCCTCCTCCCTCCCTCCTCCTCCCTCCCTCCTCCTCCCTCCCTCCTCCTCCCTCCCTCCTCCTCCCTACCTCCTCCTCCGCCCCTTCTCCTCCTCACCTGTGGCCCGCTAACCGCGCGCGCTCTCTTCCCTCTCTCTCCTCTCTCTCTCACCTGCCGCACCAAGCTGAGTGCAAACACGTGCGTTCCAACAACAACACGAGCGCCGGTTTGTTCACGTCCTCGCCCATAACGACGGAGTCTGGTGGCTGTCAGGGACGGCTGCGGGGTGGGGGGCCTTACGTGGTACTGTAGAGGCAGCAGACAAAGACCCCCCCCCCCCTCCCCCGTGTCGCCTTCACAGACTGTTGCGGCAAGTTGCCCTGAGCGAGTAAGCGCACCCTATGAAGGCCGGCACGGCACACGAGGGGGTGAGTGTGGCCGCGCACCACGCCCGGCCGCCTTTGCCTCCCGAGTGGCGATGTTTACTACACACCGCACCAAGGTACTCGTTTTGAGGCTGAGTCGACCTAGGGGAGGCCCAGGACCGGTGTCAGATAATCTTCACTGGTGTTGCCTGTGAGCGGGAGTCGAACTCGGGTGTCCGGGTTCGTTGCGCAGCGCGCTAACCGCTTACACTACCGCTCAGCAGAGGGCAGTGGTGCAGCAGGAACATCCATTGTTCTGTGCTCTCGTATCGACCCCCCCCCCGCCTTCATCAAATGGCATTGACCATCGTGGCGAAGTATGGTTTATTAACCCCCACGACCCGTACGGCGTGGGGAGCCCCCCCTCATCCAGCAGTGGACTGACAAAAGCGCCGTACCTGTGTGAACGAATGTCCTTCGTCCAAATCCTAGCCTGGTAACTAAAACCTCGGATCAGAGAGCGTGAGGCTCAGTGAGACAGAGCGCTCCTCTGGCACGCTAGGTTAATCCTGATATATTAATTCACATTCCTCGCCTTTTGTTGACAACTTTGCTATTTATGAAAGTCCAAAGGTCGCTCCATTTGTGCGCGTGAGATAATATTCAGTTGTCGATGTCACTTTCGTTTCATGGAAAGCGAGCGAATACTGGGAGCTTTAAGGCAGTCAACCAAATGTGGGGTGATAATTGCATTGCGTCCTCGTGAACGGTCCTGAACGGACATGTAGTACCGACTCTCATCAGTGCGAACGGTGTGAATTTAGCGAGTTTTTCGTGAGTTTAAGCGTTGCGCAAAGCTCTCTAAAACCGCACCAAAGGAACAACAGGTCATTAAAAGCTATGGGCTCTGTAATGTTACCTGCAACCACGGAATGGCCGGTAAAATCCCAAACAAAATGGATTTCGCGTTCGCCGTTATGACAGCGCTTCTGGATAGGGCTGCCTACTGATTAATTATCTTCTGACAATCGCTTATTGTCCATAAAATGGCCAAATTGGCTGTTGAAAAGGTCACCCTGCAAGACAGAGCCATTCCCCTAAGCGACCCTTTGGCCGGCAAAGGTCGCGCGTTGACGACTCATTCTCTTTGGTTCTTTCGGTAAAGTCACGTCGTTAGAAATAAAATAAAACAAATCACGACGTTTCGTTGACGACTCGTTAATGATCAAAGGATCCTGCGCGTGATGTACACAACTCACCGAGCTCGTTAGCACGCGGCACATGCACAGACGCGACCTCGCCTTTACGACCTGCATGGCAGAGCGGCATTGCTCATCCTAGCAAGGGGGGGTGGGGGGTCGATGTTTACTTGACAGTATCTGTCATAATTGTTTTAAAACGCTAACAAAAAAGGGTGACGGGCACGGAACATGCTCACAAAAAAACATTTTGTGTGTTTTATGCCTTTTTTGATAGCAGCTTGGGCAAGCAAGAGGAACTTGGTCATGTTACAAACTGTTGGGGCAAGTGCTTTTAGCTAGCACCTATGAAGGCCGCCCGCCTTTGTCTCCCCAGTGCTGATGTTTACACACCGCACCAAGCACTCATTTAAGGCCGAGTCAACCTAGGAGAGGCCCAGGACCGGTTCAGTGTCGGGTCGCCGGGTTCGTAGCGCAGCGCGCTAACCGCTACACTTCCGTTCACCCCCCCCCCCACACACACATACGAATCATATATATATACTGTATATATATTAGGGATGCGCAAAATGAAAGTGTCCTGACATATTGCAAAAACCATCACAGACATTTTGCCTCGTTTGACCAATTTATACAGACGCACGCCCGCGGCCCGTGCTGCATTGTGAATGGGGCTCTGCCATGCATCCGGCGTCAGCTGTTTTTGCAAACCGAACTCGAGCAATATTTGTTTGCAACGAAATTGTGAGATGTGCTACTACGAGCTGCTGTAATTGGTTATAGCTAGTTGCACTCTATGTAAATGAGCACTGCTTCCTCGGACAAACAGCACTAACTGGAGTTTGAAGGCTGCGCGGCTGATTGAAGTAATTGCATATTTCTGTGTTGCCTGTACTTAAATGAATACATTAGGCTGTCACCCAGCGGTAACCGAACAGACAATTCCTCAGTGGCAGGCGCTGATTTCTTATTATGCAAGGAGGCAGATTGGGGATGAATCATGCTGCCAATTGCTGCTAGCTGTCCTCCGCTAAATTACTTGTTCATTTTCACTCGCACGCCTGAGTGGCTGTTTTCACAACACAATCGCAATTTTCCACACTCGTCTCCCAGTGTCGCGTGACCTGCCCGGGACCCGCACGTGATTAGTTGTGCTTTTGGCGAAACGGGCTTCCCGATCGGTGCGCCACATCCTGGCTCAGCAAATGAGCGCGGAGGACGGCGGGTTTAGATGTTTCGCTTGCTTTGGTTCGACAGCTCCGAAAAAAAAACGTTCTGGGAGTACAATTATTTTTGCACGCGTGATCATTTTATACACCATTAACTCGACAATTATAATGAACATTGACGGCTTTTTTCAAGTTAATTAGTTAGAACATTGCATTATAATTGAATACCTATTTACATTAATTTAGCGTGGCTATTATTAGCATTAATAAGACTCGGAGGACGTGGAACGCGTGTCGCTACAGAGTAAACAGCAGTGGCTCATTCTTTGGTTCTTTCGGTAAAGTCACGTATAAAGATAAAATAATAAATTAAATAATAGCATACTACAGATAAAAAAATAAATTTAATAATAGCATACTACGACGTTTCGATTGCAACACAAGCAATCATCATCAGGTATAAAAGAAATAGCAACAAAAATCTAACCAGAAAACTATAGACAGACATATAAGCAGACAGATATCACAAAGATACACAGAGAGAGACCACAAAGAGAGAGGTCGTCTCTGTGACGAGGCCTTAAATATAGAGAGGGGGCGGAGAGAGGGTGGGGGCAGAGAAAAAATTAGCATGTCAATGAGTGGACGACGACGTGGTACGGTACGCAAGCTTGAAAATTATCTTTATACGTGACTTTACCGAAAGAACCAAATAATAATTCCTGCAGTCACGAAAGCTCCAAAATTAAGCAGTGGCTCACTTCCCGATTTTGGTTCGACAACGGGAGTCGAGCCTTGCTGCAGTGTTCGCGTGCACCGCGTTCACCATTGACGTTTAACTTTTACGGCACTTTTACACCCAACCTCCCGTGAACGTCTCCCTCACTTAATGAGTGCAACAGGAGAATAAAACACGCACATTTGGTGCACATAACGGAGAAGAACATCACACGCATAAAGAGCTTAACGATTCCACGTACATCTCACCTAATTTGATATTCCCCAGAGACCAGTGCCCGTGACAGGCCCCCTCCCCCTCCCCCCCGTCCATCACCGAGTGCCCCAGCATCCACTTCTTAAAGAGATCCCATTAAACGACCGGTCTCCCGGCAGATTTTTTTTTTCCCCAGCGGCTGTAAATCGCCGACGGAGACGCACCGCCGCATTTGGGAATCTAATGAAACGGCCGCATCAGCAGCGGCGAGCGTCTCTTGTCACGCTGCCTTGTCGCATGACAGACGGGCGTAATTTACACGAGATTCCGGCAAAGCTACTCCCAAGCCTGCAGCGCATCACACGGCCATGATTTCCAATTTATATCGCGGGCGCTCCCACCACAGATTTAATTACCAGGCACGTGACAATAAGCGTCGACCAGAACAGATAAGGGGGCTGTTTGCGTTGCCTCGTTAAATGATGTCAGCAATTAAGGCCGATAGACTCCCAGTTCTGAAGTCAAGGTTAAATGAAAGTAGTTTTGCTTGTCAAGCGAGAGATTTAAAAGGGCGCTCGGCCCGTGCATATTGTGAGTCTAATTAGACAGCTATTTAAACATGCAGATACGTTTAATCACCCTGCGTGCACCATCCGTTTTTAATTAGTTCATCACGCTCATCATACTCCAGCTGAAATAAATTGCAATACAGAGATATAATGGATTTCATCAGGATAACTTTCTGATGAAATTGTGCTGATGGAAAACTAAAAAGTGTTTACTCTCATACTCTGTCATTAAATGTCGTACAACTTGATTTCAATTATTGTTTGAAATAATATTTTTTAAACTCTTATGTTTCACAACACTTTTGTACACATACGATCGAATGTCAAGATTCCAAATATACTGTATTTGTTCCTAGATATATTCTCCAAACTTTCAGATTTTTGTTTTAAAAAATCTGTCAGAAAATCAAGCCTGGATACATTTCCGAGAATCCGGATCATTTTGTTTTGTTTCGTATTGATCCAAAACCGAGAATCAATGTGATGTCAAAAGTGGTGTCACGTGGTATCGTTAACGTCACTATTGTTAGAAAGAATACATTATACATGAGCGCACGATGGAAACTATCCGAAAATGTTAAATTGCCACAAATATAAAATTGTCCTATTTTTTTTCTCTCTCTAAAATTTGGAAATGAAAATCGAATCCCCGCTCTATATCTGCATACATTTCGCCATGAGTAATTCACCCACTGAAATCACACCGCCCAGGAAACTTTTTTTTGTATTACCTGCATCATGAAAAATACGACTGCGATTTTCTGTAAGGTTTGAGCGACCCATTCGGGAGCCAGATGCCCGTGCTTGCATTAAGTCCGGTTTGCTGCCAGTAATTGCAGCAATTTGTCGTGCTCCGGAATAGCGAGTCGCGCGCGCTAACACCGACGCTTGCCTGCTGCCCGCCCTCCTCCCCGCGTCTGTAAGCACGGCGTGTCCTGGGCTAAATAATTCTCTTCGTCGGCCGACTCTGTGCGCTTGCCGATATTTCCATGGGGGGGAGGGAGATGTGCAGCACCGCACACGTGGCCCAACGCGTGTGACCTCACATTATACAGGGTGGCCCAAAATTCAGGACACACCGGGTTGTTATATTTATTTTAATAAATCACACAGGGCTATTTAATTTATTTTAACAGCTTCAGGTTGACTTCCATTAACACGAATGCATGTGTAGTGACATTGGGGATGTCACTGTATTGTGCCGGTCCTAGACGGCCACGGCGTGCGATGCAATTACATCGCGGACGGTGTCGTGTGTGTTGCAGAGTGATGCCGGCTCTAGCAGAGCAAGGCGTGCGATGCATTGTCATCGCGTACACCCCGTAGGTGGGTGTAGCACCAGCCCGAGCGGGGCTTGGTGAGCGCTGGGATAGCGAGGGCACCACGCATAGCGTGCAGTGCGGGCTCCCACTAGAGGGAGCGGGAGAGTGTCAGCCCAGGGACAGGGTTGACCCGGGCCATGGCACTCTGGTCGACCCAGGCCATGGCACTCTGGTTGACCCCGTAGGCACGTGATCCGGAGTGTCCATCGGGAGGCCTCCAAGTGGGGGGGGGGCCAGGGGGTGATCACGTGTCCGGGGGAGCTCTCGAGAGGGATCGAGAGCTGGAACGCTCTCGAAGGTGGGCGGGGCCAAGGGCGGAGCCGGCCCCGACCCGCGAGGATATAAGGTGGGTCCCTGGGAGGGACCGGGGTTGCGACGTTCTGCAAGTTGGAAGATCTGAAGGGACACCAACACGTGGCCCGGGACCCGAGTCCGGGTTCGTTCCGCCTTAGCCCTGACTCTTGTATGGTCGTGTCGTTAGGTGGGTGGTCACCACCCTAGGCTGTAGCTAGTAAAGGGGCAGCTACCCCATTAGAAATTACGTGTTGTGTAATAAATGTGTTGCCTCTGAAGAAGAACTTCTGCGACTCAATTGGACCCACTCCACATGCATACATGATCTGCAGGGTTCTTGGTCGAGTTTTTTTGAAACAACGAATTTTTAAGTTACCCTCACAGGAAGAAGAAACATGGTGTAATAATGATAATCGGTTAAATATTAACTGAAAGAGTAAACAGTTAAACTGTTTTAATGCCAGTGGTAAATTAAATGAAATAACCCTACGTGTCCTGACTTTTGGGCAGCCCGGTATATGTATAATGCTCTCACAATCTTAACACCCTAACGGTCATCATATGTTTATATTTAAATTATAAATGCAGCCGCTGTCGTGGCATATCGCTATCATTCATCTAAAGACAAATTCTTCCGAGGAGTGTTTATTTTAGGATGCCCTCTGCCCATTTTTTTTCACGGAGAAAATGTGCCATTTACTAGCGCTTGCAATGACAACAGAAGAGATGTTGATTTAGGCCAAGTCACGCTCAAACGTAACAAGTTGCACAAACAACGTGTTTGGGTTTAGATCGCGTGATTTATAAATGTGACGTAACCCTCCACCACCCGACACGGCCAATCAGTAAAAAAAGTGTCACGTTGACAAAAGACAAATAGTTCACTGCTTTAGCCCACCAGTGTGTTGAAGCGTGAAACCACAACATTTACAATTTTTGAGTACGACGTTTCGCTGGTAATTGCAAAAACGTTGATTATGAATAATATTGGTCGCGAAAGCCTACGTGTTATAACAAGTTGCAATTAAAACAGAGAAATTGTAATTGGTCAAATCTCGTGAAACTATTGACTGCAAGTGAGCCAAGTGCGCTCCACGAGACTGTGTTTCGATTCCTGCTAACCGATTAGACACCACTACTGGCTTTGTGTATTTGCTGTTTCCGTACCAGGGCCCATCATAATGAGATCGGCAGCAAAGGCACATTTATAAATTAAAGTTCACCGAGGCCAAGTGCTGCCAGGCTGTGTAACATGCCATCAGTTAATTCTAATTAAATATCTGCATGCTGGAATTTCACACGTCATTATGTTTGTGGCGAGTGTGAAATGCACGCCATTAATTTCAAACAAACGAGCTTCGATCGATCATTCTTTGTGAGCGCACAGCACACACAGCATGCGTAACAGCAGACAACAAAACCTATACCATCCTCGCGGTCAATTATAGATGGGCAACAAAAACATTGGATGCATCGGTGACGTCGACGATTTAGTTTCGATACTTTGATTTTTTTCGTAATTATGTAGATCCCTATGGTTAATATCGGAACATGAATTTTAAAAAGGCCAAAATATGGTTTAAGCTCTTTGATGATAAAACAAAATGCCCCTTCTTCAAATGACAACATTGGATTTAAACAAGCAATCGATATTATGTGTAATTTTGAATCAAACTAGGGCTGATATCTAAAGAGGGAGGGTCCAATCTGGCAAGCTCACCAGCAGCGGTTCACGCAAACCGGACGCTGGCATGAGACACTGGCATGTCGAAACCGGTCCACAGTTTGCTAATGTTGCTGAAATTATGCAGAAGGCCGTGTAACCCATGGGATGTGTAACAAATACCGTAATAACGTTTTGGTTCTTTCGGTAAAGTTACGTTGAAATAAAATAAATAAAATAATAGAATACGACGTTTCGATTGCAACACAAGCATTCGTACCTGATGACCATTGCCAACCCTATTCCTAAACCATAATCCGAAGCCTCGTATCGAAACTCTCGCTCAACACGCGCTTAGTGGGAGGTCACTCCCCGCTCGCTGCTGCTCCCTCGGTGTGAAGTTGCCTCCATCCCCATGACCGTGCAAATTGCAGGCACGGTGACCTGCCCACGCTGTGGCTGAAATCCTCTGGTCCCTCTGCCGGTGAGGCCCTTAATCTCTCGCTATCCCCACGTGAAGTTTCGTCTTTCACTATCGCGAGTCCTCCCCACACCTCATTCTCCGTCTAACGATAAACAAACAGAAGAAACAACAACAACAACAAAAATCATCCTTCCCTTGTTCCTAAGATGCACGTGGGAGCTCGTGTCTGTGCAGCGTCTTGAGATGAAAGTCACACTTAAGAGTTTACCACGTAGACTTTCGCGACCAATATTATTCATAGTAAAGGTTTTTGGGTTAGACCGCGTAAGTATAAATGTGTCGTAAACCTCCACCACCCGACACAGCTAATCAGTAAGGGATTTGTCACCTTAACAAACAAAAAAACGCCAATTAGTGACGACTTCAGCCCACCGGTGTGTTGGAGAGCAAATCCACAACATCTACAATTTGAGCCGGACAACGTTTCGCTGGTAATTACATCCAGCGTCATCGGGCGATTTGCCAGAAGAGTGAAGCAATTCACCTGCTCGCGGTCATAATGTTCATGTTTTTATTTTTGCGGTTGCACCCGATTCAAGAGCCGAATGGCTCACAGGGCTATACCAAATAAATGAAACTGAAACTCAAATGAAATCAATAGAGCAGCAGTACGACGTCATCACTGAACCCAATCAGGTGCAGAGATCACAGGCGGAGGAGGGGGAGGGTATTGTAATTATATAATAGATTAGTAATCAGTGAATTAGTATGTGTTTCCTCTATAAGGAATTATAACTGTAAGATGTATTACTTATTAATACGCTTAAGAGGCTTTTGTTAAGCTCACACGAGATTTCGGACATAAGTTGCTCAATCCCAGACGCAATGCGGCACTCGGTCATGTCATGCACTTTTAAATCTAGATTGACAACTCATTTATTTAAAACTGATTTTTTTTTCGTGTGTTTAGTTTGTTGTCCTTCCCCCGCACATCCGCTTCGCACGGTTCGCTACGTACTGTGCGAAAACAAAATCAAAATACATATATATGCATGTCTGACTGCCTTGACAAATTCTCTATTAATAATGATAGTTTACACGTATTTGAAAGGCGCCTTCCACGAATGTCTCAAGGCGCCTATTGTACTTGACTCTCCCGTGTGACTCTTACGGGGCACGTTAAAGACCATTGGACATCGTCATTGTCAAAACCAGACCAGGATCCAAGCCCACAGGTAGCCATGGTTTTGAAAAACATTGACTAGAAAACATCATTTCATAACAAATGTCCTCGCCGACATTACGAGTGCCCAGCAAGGGTATTTACTCGCTTTCCGTCGGCTTCAGCTCCACACAAAACGGGAAGCGAATGTCTTGGTTCACTGATGAGGGGATAGTGTTGAGCACGAGAGACTTAAGCAACGAATATTGTGTCGCACTCACCTTAGGGCCCCCAGCTCCAGGTGCAGGGTCCCAGGGTTCAGGTGCAGGGTGCCCGGGTTCAGGGTGCCCGGGTTACCCAGATAAGCTGAGCTGCCCCTGACCCTGTCATACCCTCGGCTGTGTGGGATTTGTCGCTGCGGTCCCCAAACTCAAAGTCGCCTCTTGGCCTCCACCGAGCGGCAAGCTCAACGCCTGCACACGCCCTGAGGCAGAGGTCGCAACTGGGTACCCGATACCCGTACCCTACCCGATACCCGGCTACCCGTACCCGGCCGGGTACAGGTACGGGTAGCCGTTTGCGACCCTGGTGCGGCCGGGTACGGGTACGGGTAGGCCGTGAGTCACTGGTGAGTAACCGTTTGTCACTCATTTCGGGTAGGGTACGGGTAGGGAACGGGTACCCGTACCCGGCCGGGTACGGGCACCCATTTGCGACCCTGGTGCGGCCGGGTACGGGTATGGGTAAGGAATCAAAACCCGTTTGCGACCTCTGGCCTGAGGACATTTGACACCCGGTGTCGAACCGGGTGTGCGGAGTCTGTGGACTGGGGAACTCCGCGAACCCTTGGTTTGTGCGGGTTCTCGTGGCTGTGCAAGTGCAGTAGAATAGGGATTGATACACATCGGTAACATCGATGTTTTATTTCCAACACATACAGATGTTTTGGTAACGATGTCGATCCCTCCGATAACATCTAAACAACGATGTTTTCCTTTTGTCCACGTACATTTTAAGCCATGATGATGATGATGAAAAAAATCAGGTCCCTCCTACGTCGTTGACAGGTGTATATGCTGGAGAAAGGTTTAAAGTTAATATTCTGGAAAGTGGACAAGGTTGCTATCGATTGAGTGTTGGCTCTGCAACAACAGCCGTGCCTTTGTAAATGTTGATATAATCCGAGCATTATATATGACAGCTGCCACTTTCACTTCTCATAATCCTGTACTCAAATACACTAAAATCTTGACTTAAGCCTTTCGTGACTGCAGGAATTCATATTCTTTGGGTCTTTCGGTAAAGCCACGTAGACAGAAAATTAATGGAGAAAAAAAAATATCACGTTTCGATCGAAACACAAGCAATCGTCATCAGGTGAAAAAATATTGCCTCAGCAGCTCTCCCGCTATATATTTTTCACCTGATGACGATTGCTTGTGTTGCGATCGAAACGTCGTGATATTTTTATTTTATTATTAATTTTCTATCTACGTGGCTTTACCGAAAGACCCAAAGAATATACACTAAAAGTAATGCCGTTTCATAATAAAATGCTAATATTCATGAAATGCGATTTGATGTTAAATATATTCCCTACGATAAAAACAAATTCCGGAGATGTAATTCCATTAACAAGAGCACATATGGAAAATTAAAGCAATGTAAAATTAACCATGTCAAGTCTCATGTGTTTGTAACTCCCTGCCTTTTCGGTGTTGCTCGTCTTCCGAACTTCCTCCGTCGTTTCAAACCAATCCAATGTTTGCGACACGGAAAATCCCGTCAATCCAGCTACCCAACGAGCTTCGGTGGTCACGGACCGCAGCAACCACCAACAGCAGTTATTGTCGGGGTGGAGATGAGCCCAGTCAGCTGCCAGCCAGAAAAATAAAAAATAAACTATGGAAGCATGGATAATTATTTTTAAAACGTCACCTAGTATATACTTTTCCTTTTCAGGCAGTGTTATTGATAAACGTGTCGGAGTCTTTTTTTTTTATTAGACGTGGAAGAGAAAGCCCCTCGAACAGCAGATGCCAGCTTCGCAGGACTCTTAGCGGGGGCTGCTGTAGATTGATGGAGGCCAAATGCTTGTAGAGTATTGTTGGTATGCAGTTTTTGAATGGCGACATTAGCCGAAAAACTCGTGACGGTTTTTTTTTCAGTTAGACCTGCCCCTACTGGACATGTTAATACGAGCTTTATAGATAATCGGATTTCTCCAGTGTAAATATTCTGATTCTAATAAGTGTGGTACACCCACGTTCACCCGATAATTATATATATAATCAGTAAGGTTTATCACGTGAAGAAAACATGCCAATTTCCCACTTTAGCATACTGGTGTTTTAGTGAGAAAACCCACAACATTTACAATGGAGTGTTTCGCCGGTAATTACAACCAACATCAGGTGATTGCCAGAATTGTACGAGACATTTACATTTCCACGATCAAACTCAAAAAACGTCATCATTAATACTGGTCGTGAAAGTCTACATGGTACGAGTTGAGTAGTTTATTTTTAAAAAACATTCGAAAGCGTGAAATAAAAAATGTCACTCTCGTAAATAACTGAACCAATGAGGTTTATTTTACAACAGACTACAATATTGAAAAAACATTAGAAAAGGGCCAGAAAAGGAATATTGTACCCTTATCCAGCTGTGTACTTACAAGCAAACCTACAATTAGAAGCTAAATGAACCGAAGCTCTGCAATATGATTGTTTTAATTAACACAAACCAGATATTCATGACTTACAACACAACTACTTTTGGTTTGGGCTTTACTCAGAAGCACATTCTTATACAACCTATTGAAAACAAACGCAATTTTTTTTTTTAAAGTCTAAGTTGTCTAACATTGTGTAAAAATGTTTATGCCAACAAATAACAATTTATAGCTTCATCCCAAGTACAATCACCGACTAAAGCATTATGATTTCTCCATATTCACTTTTTAATATTTACATTTTTTCATATTTTACATGAAGGAAAGCAAACAATTATTATTATTGAGACATGCCAATGACAGTAACAATTATAGACCCACAACCACAGCAATATATAATAAAGGTAATATATAAATAAAAGCATCTAAAATACTAAAGTAAATGTGAATAGAAATTACACGAAACACCCATTAGAAATAAAGCAATGGAGCTTGGCAGCTGTGGCCTCTGCATCTATCCAACACGCACATTGGGATCAAACTAGCACCAATCTATGCAATGAAAAGCGGGGATTTATTCCAAGGGGAAAAAAGCGGGGATTTATTCCAAGGGGAAACAAACAAAATACCAAATTGTCTGAATATATATTTTAAATAAAATTACAAAAATAAAAATGATAGTGCTGAATGTTTAAGACTCCGCTTTTACCGAGTACTTCTTGATGTCTTAAGGCCAGTCCCACCAAAGATCTTTTCGGATGAGATTTGTTTTTTTTTACACATTTAATACATCAGCTGTGTTTATATTGTGCTATGCTAGAAAAAAGATTTGCTGACCACCGGAGGACAAGCCGCATTCGACATGTATTTATACAGGCATTGTATAAAGTTTCTTGTTTTCATGTATGCACACATCATATATAATTATTTCAACAGCATATGACCTCACTAATAATGCAATGTAAAATTACTCTAAAGGGAACATTATGCCTCGATCTCAAAACTAGCCCACAGCCATTTGCCAGCTGTTTCAATGCATACTGAAATTATGTTTTGAAAATATTTTGAAAGCAGACATATTGGTAATTCTACATTTGTCCATGGCCTAAATTATGTTTAGGACAAGCAAATTATCCAGTATAACAAAACATTTTTTGGTAAAATGAGACTGATCTTTTGGTAAAAAAGGGATCTGCATCATAGATTTGCCGTACAGCACTTGCTGTACGTGTTGACAGATGGGCAAAATTGAGAATGTAGCTAAAACCTACATACGGGTAATTACCCAAAGTCAAGGCCAACCATAAAAACACACACAATGCTGCATTCATGTTACTCTGACCTATATGCAGTGTCCCCGTTGGATGTGACTGCAACATCCATGTCTGATTGAAGGAACCGGATGCGATGATTGAAGTGACCAGGCTGAAAATGCATTAAGATGGCCTTTACAGTCGACAGCCACAACGTGTGCATGTGCTTTGCTTAATGCTTTACTGGAATCCAGAACAATTAAAATGTAAGTCAGTTGGGCTGAAATATATTGTATTTAAGCTTACAATTAACATATTAGCCGTTAAACTGTTCACCTGACCTCACAAAAAGCGTGCCTAAATAAACGCCTACTGTGATTATATAGAATATAATTTAACTCGGGTAGAAATCTGCCAAGTTGTTGACACATATAACAAATGTAAGTAAAACTGTATTCAAGAAAGAACACATTTTTCATTGCCTTCATTTACAAAAAAACCCACGTGACAATTCGTGAGGGCGAGGCTTCTTCACCTTAATAACATACTCCTACTACCGTGTTGTACGAGTTGTATTTTAAGAAAGTGATACAACTAAGTGCAATAAATGCACATGTACTGTTCTTGTTTATTAAAGGCACAGTCAACAATGTTGGATCCCGGTAATTTTTGTCTTTTTCTTTTCTTATAAATTAGATGCTTCCATACACTCCAATGTAATGGAATACACACCTTAAGTATTGCTGGTGAAGCAGTTTGTCCTGGTTGCTTTTCTGAGCTGCATTGTGTTTGTTTTGTTGAACAGCCTTAGCTGGTGATGTGTACAAAAGTACATGTCTTAATGAGTGTACTTAAGTGGCTTGTCATTTCCTCTGGATAGTCAAGACCCAATTGTATTGCAAAAATACAAAAGAATAACAGCAAGTTCCATGAATGTAAGTTTTCCCTTTCTTTTAAAGCAAGCAAATAAACAAGAGACTCAAAATAAACACTGCCTCTTTTACCGAAACCTGTACTCACACACCGCCGCCGTCGTCGTGCTCACGCGAGAAGTGAGAGGCTACACCACCCCCGTGCCAGCACTTCCCATCTCCTGCTTGAAGTGACCCAGGTTGACCATGCCCGCCGCTGCCATAATGTCGCTCTCGGCCGACACCGCCATCTCCATCACCTCCGTGGCGGTCACGATGCTCTGCACCACCGCCACGCTAGAAGCCCCTCCCACGAGGCTCGACTTCTTGTTCTGGTGGGTACGAATGTGCTTGGAGAGGTGGTCGCTGCGCATGAACCGCTTGCTGCAGTGAGGGCACGGGAACTTCTTCTCGCCTGAAAACCATCGACAGCGTGCATGCGACAAGCCTGGTCAAAGGTCATGCACAGTGCGAGACAAGAGCTACTGGTCGCTTATTGTATAAACGCACTAATTGTGGTTTAAACCCTGCTAAGATCTCATTTCTTAATTCACCACGCAGAACGATTGCATTATTATAACAATAAAATGAAAATATATTCCATAATAGAGGCTTTTTGGGTTAGATCGCGTAAATATATAAATGTGCCGTTAAACCCGCCACCACCCGACACAGTCAATTAATAAGGGTTGTCACGTTAACAGAACGTGGCCAATTCGTCACTAGTACAGCACACCGGTGTGCTGGACAGCCAAGCCACAACATTTACAATCTGAGTACGACGTTTGCCAGTAATTACAACTATCTTTATTAGGCAACAGCCAGATCTGTGGACAAGTCCATCTGTTTCGTTCCTTAAATAGAGGCGTAGATGTGATGACAACACTTGTGCACTCTTATTGCGTGAAGTGGGGGGTGGGGATTAATGAATGCATATAAACGACTATGGGTATCCATTGCCGTTTGGGTTATTGATATGGTAATCAGCGTACACTATGCATGCGCATTATGCAAGCCAATTGTTCTTGTACTTCCTGTCGATTGTGGCAACTAAAATAGCCTGATGAAGCTAGATGTAATTAATGGCTAAACGTCTTACACAGATTGTAAACGTTGTGGCTTGGCTCTCCAACACACCGGTGTGCTGTACTAGTAACGAATTGGCATGTTCTGTTAACGTGACAAACCTTACTAATGTGTCGGGTGGTGGCGAGTTTAACGACACATTTATATATTTACGCGATCGAACCCAAAAAACCTGTATTATGGATGATATTGGTCACGAAAGCCTACGTGTTAAACTGAAAATATATTCTTTATACAAACCAATATTTACAAGGCTGAATGAAAAACCAAGGTTTATAAGTAAAAATTAGCTGCTATTAACACAATGATGATGTTTATGTACGCATAAACACTCAAAACAGGGGTACGCAGAGGTAACGTAAACATCACAGCGCGATTGGCCAGGGCTGCGCAAGCATCAACGTGAGGCCAAGCCACCGCAAACCAACCTGTGTGTGTGCGACGGTGTCGCTGCAGCTCATCGGAGCGTGTGAAGCGCTTCCCGCAGAAGAGCCAGCCGCACACGAACGGCCGCTCGCCCGTGTGCCAGCGCAGGTGCGCGCGCAGGTGCGACGTCTTGCCGTACACCTTGCTGCAGCCCGGGATGTGGCACACATGTTGCTTCTTTTTGCCAGGCTCACTCCCAGTCCTGCTGGGGCAAAACATAATCCAAGATGACAAAGTTCCCTGATGCCAAACCAAATAGTTGGAGCCATATTCTTAGGTTTTTTTCGGTAAAGTCACGTAGGTAAAAAAGTTAAAATTAATAAAAGTAAAATAAAAATAAAATAAAAATTACGACGTTTCGGAGGCAACACAAGTCTCCGTCATCAGGTGGGACCGTCACAGCTAGATTTGCTGTATCAAGTGAGGAAGGGATTCCAAGATGCAGGTTCTTAAATACAAGTTAAGGGGGAGGAGCTTATCAGAATGTTGGAGCCAACTGTTTTCTTGTTAGAGGCTATTGATTTGCATTGCTATGTGGTCAGCAGGGGGCGTTGCAGCAAAATGCATTACTTCACAGGACGATACAGGCAACATTGAAGTGACAATAATTCATCACCTGAGCAACATACAAATTAACAACCACATAAATCGTAGCCCTAAAACTACACGTATTTATTTATTGCAAGGTCTTTCAAAGAAAAAAAAATTACCATTGTGATGCAAGGTCATGTGTTTTGGGTAACTTATCACAAATAACCAAACCCTTGTCCACAACACCTGCAGCACACTGACATGTCAATGTGGGTTTGATAAACGTGTTGGCAGTTAGTGCGACGTGCATGTGCTTGCACCACTGCAACTCGGCCTTTGTGATAGTCGAGTTTGGTGAGGCTGTTTGTATGTATGTTGAAATTATTTCGCATCGTACGTAGCCAACCTTGCTAAGCGGAGGTGTTTAACAGAAAGTGCTGGCCTCTGTGTACGCTTTACAGCAAGTGGCGACCTTTTTGTCGGTGGCTTTGGTTCATCACGTTTTCGAGTGTTACTTACGCTTCGAAACCCGCTGTGAGGGATAGATGGCAACCAACCAATCGTCTATGCAGATGTATGCAAATAAAATATATAACAAAAATCCAAAGTCAAACAAAGTACCAAATCACCTACGTTTAAATAATCGACCAAGAACACATCAATGAACTGACTTTGTTGGTCTCCCCACGACCCAGTGCAAACCAGCTCACAAAGCCAACAGCCACAACGTTATCAGTACATCAGTCGCAGTTACTTGCTAGCTTCACTTGTAACGAGGAAGTCATTGCTTACAGTAACCGAAAATTCTATATATTAAAAAAAAATAGAGTCAAGGAAAATCAGCTGCGGTTGTTTGGACTAATTCCCACATTCCACGATTGAGTCGTTTTTTCATGTTGATGCTTTTGTCGTGTTGATGCTTTCAACACGGACCGTGCTTCGGTCCGGTCCGCGCTCAAGGCCACCCCCCCACTCATCCACAACAAAACAAAATAAAAACCACCCCAACTCAAAGTAAAAGCCTCCCCCATCTCTCAACCACCTCGGGTGTAACCGGCCCACGAGCCTCTTACCGGCCCTCGCCGTCCCGGCAGTTGGGGCAGGCGCAGGCGACGCGGCGGATGCGCTTGGCCGGCTCGGCGGGTTGCTCGCCGCTCACCTGAGCCGCCACCTGGTTGAGTTCCTCGGCGGTGAGTGCGCTCACGCTCATCGGCGTCACCGCCTCCACTCCAAGCTGCCACTTCGTGTCGCTGCCCTCCTGGGACAGGTGCTGGCCTGCTCGCGTCAACAATAACGCACCGGTCTGAAATGCACCGCTTTCCTGCGCCCCCCAACCCCCCCTTCGGTTGACGCTGCAGAGTTCGGTCAAACAATGCGGTGTAACAACAGGCGTGCTACGGGTGTTGCATTTTTCATACTACGTAACACAGTGAGATGAAATGAGCGTAAATTGTTTTTTTGTGGTTGGGCATGCTATACTTATAATATAAATGCATAATTTTTGCAATTACTAGGTGTTATATAATGCCTAGAAACGTTAAGGTCACCCACGCGTTTCCCTTAGATACTTTCAGGCTTGTGATGGCACGCCGAGATGTAAGCTACATTTTGTTAAAAAAAACCCACAACCAACTGAATTAAAAGAAAAGTTTGAACTTGGTAGTTTAACAAACAAAACTGATGCTATGTTGTATTCCTAACTCTCCAGGAATTCTAGGCTCTAAAATCTGTACAACACATGTGTGCTCATGCTGGTCAAAGAATCGATTGAAGAGATCTACAAGTTGGCCCTTGCAGGAGCACAAAAAGCCTTGAAAATGTGGAGCTCGGTTTAGCAATACGTTATACAGTGAGCACACTAGCACAAGTTTCCACATTTGGCATTTCACCAGGAAATAATCTTTCTTACCCTCTACAAGCACAGCCATTGTGCCGCGATAACACACACTTTGACCAAAATCATTCGCAAGTGTATTAAACTATGCAGTGTTCCCTAGCAGCAGGCTTCACAAAGCAACCCTAAAGTTTGGCTTGAATTACTTGGCAGGTAACGAAGTAGTAATCAGCACCAACAATTTGGTGAAACGCCCTCAGAAATAGACTGAACATTCATGCTATCCTGCTAAACACATCGCCGACTTCCACAAGTCATTTTCGAGGCCATGAAAATACAAAAAAAACATTCTTTAAGTGCTGTACGTGAAACGCCTGCACGCAGCCCACACTTCACAAGGGGATGCTAGACTCTAGTGACCTCCAACCCGGTTACAATGTGACACCTACACAGCTGTTCCAACACCCAACAAGGCGACATGCTTTCAGTTTCACATTATAAACCTGAGTTTTTTTTTTAAGCGACTACATAAGGCGGCCTTCACCAACGTGGTTACGCAACAGTTGTCTTGGATGCAACACGTTTCCACTAAAAGGGCTAAAATGAATGAACAACATTTTTTTCATTGTAAAGTTTTATATTTATATAACCTACAGAATGCATACAAGTACATTATTACATAACAGCGTTAAAACAGCCGCAGCCCTGAAGAACCGCCAAAGATGCTAGTTTTCAACTTTTAAACGGCGGCGTATTGATCGCTTGTGCTTACCAACTCCTCGAACGACTACTTCTCTGTGCGCAGTGAGGCATACCAGAATTGGAAGAATATAAAAAACAACCTCCTCTTGTGCAAGTGCCATTCGGCGAAGATGAACGGCAGTGTGTGTGTACAAGCTGTTGCCGAGGGCCCAGTCCTTACCGCCGGTGTTTGTGCTGGCCGAGGTCGTGGAGATGGGCATCGCTTGGATCTGCTGCACCTGGATGCCCGTGCCCCCCAAGGAGCTCAGGTTGATGGTCTGCAAGCTGGGCAGCGCCGTCACCTGTGGGGAGCTCATGGCCACGCACGTCGTGGTGCCCGAGGTGAGTTGCTGCGCCGTGCCCGCCTGGCTCACGGGGGTCATCACAGCCGTCTGCATGGGGGCCAGGGTCAGCTGCTGCGGCGACGCGCTTTGGATCTGCATATTGGGCAGGCTGGGCAGAATCTGGATGGTCTGGTAGGTGATCTGCCCATCGGCGCTGAGAGTCGGGACACGCAGGACTATGGGGACCGCGTTTTGAAATTGTATGTTTTGCGGCACGGATTGTGCTTGGATGGTCTGCCCCTGCGTGTCGATCTGGAATGTCTGCTGCTGGGGAAAGGCCTGGATAATCTGAGCTTGGCCTCCATGCTGTTGCTGCTGCAGTTGAACTTGCTGGAATACGGCCTGCCCTGAAGCCAGCTGGTACTGCTGACTCTGGGCTTGCGACGACACCAGCTGCACGATGCCGGCCTGCGTCTGCGCGGACGTGGAGCACGTGGAGGAAGCCATCCCGTTGACCGTGGACGTGGTGGAAGTCAGGGGGGAGGAGGCCCCACTGGGAGAGGCTGCTGCCTCGGACTCCTCGGTACCCTGCTCCAGAGCCGAGTTGTCAGCGGGGGCATCCTCCGAGGCCGACTCGGCCGTATCCTCCCCGCCGGGGCCTGGCTCCGCAGAGACACCGCCGTTCGCCACTCCATTCGTGCTGCTGATGCTCGTAGTTGTCGTAGACGACGCAGTCGTCGTCGCTGTCTGTTGCTGCGGAGGCTGCTGCTGCTGCTGTACCGCGGCCATGGGAGTGACACTGGCAAAGGGCATCGCGAAGGTGACGTTACCTGCCAGGTTGACGGGGAGGTTGGCGAGCATCTGCGCCTGCCCGCCCAGGTTCACGCCCTGGAGCTGCATTGACGGCTGGATATGAATGACGTTCTGTCCCGCGGCCGTGGTGCCGATGATGCTGGCCTGCGACCCCCGAGTGATGAACGCCTGGTTGGAGGCGGGGATGATGTGGATGTGGCCCGAAGCTTCCTGCTGCTGCACCCCGCTAGGGGCCGCCACCAGATGTTGCTGACCGCCGTCGGCCTGCACCACCTGGTACTGCACCGTGCCCCCGGCCTGGCCCGAAAGTCCCTGCAGGGGCAGCACGAACTGTTGTTGGCCCCCGGAGCCCGAAGCCGGGGCCAGCTGCACAAGGTTCCCTGCCGCGTCCTTGGCTATGGTGGCGGAGCCGGGCCCGGCCGCAATGATCTGCCACGCAGTGCCCGCGGCCGGGCCCGCTGATGCGCTCAGCTCCACCGGCTGCAGCACCGGTGGGGAGCCGATCTTGCTGCACGTGGCGGCGAGCAGGGCCAGCGGGGACGGCTGCGACTCCTGCCGGGGGCGGGATCGGTGAAATCGGGGAGGGGAGCGTCAGGCCCGGCCTCCATCACGCCCTCGATGTGCCGCCCGTCCCACGGCCGTCTGGCCCGCCTGCTGCTGCCCGGCCCGCCCGCCCGCCAGGAAGCGCCGGGCCCCGTGTACCCGCCCGCCTGCCCGCCCGCCTCGCTCGCTCGCACGGCCCGCCCGCTCGCCCCGCTCGCCCCGCCGCTTACCTTGTTGGCCGGGTTGCTGGGCTGCAGGTAGTCGCCCTTCTTGTCGGCGGCATCCAGCGAGGCGGCCATGCCGCCCTTCTCCAGCTCTGGGCGGGAAAAACAACAGTAAGAGGCGAGGCCTCGCCGCCAACGCCTCCTCCTCCTCCTACTCCCCACCTCCTACTACTACTCCCGCCCAGATCCCTCCTCGCGATCCCCGATCCCAGATCCCGCCCCGAAACCCCGTAGGCGACGCGAGGAGGAGAGAGGAGCGATGGAGGCGGGGAGAGAGAGGGCGGGAGACGCGGCGAGAGCGGTACCGGTCATGGCGGGGAGGAGGAGGCGAGGGAGGGCGGAGAGGGGCGGGGTCGAAGGGGGTAGGGGGAGGAGCCAGGAGGAAAAGGGGGAGGGGTTAGGGGAAGAGTTGGAAATTGGGGGGGGGGGGTATGGGGGGCGAGTAACTGGGGGGGGGGGGGTAACTGAGGGGGGGCAACTGAGGGGGGGGTGACTAGGGGGGGGGGGTGACTGAGGGGGGGTGACTGAGGGGGGGGGGTGACTGAGGGGGGGGGGGACTAACTTGGGAGGTGGGGAGTAAGTAACTTGGGGCGGGTAACTGGGGGGGGCGGAGGGGAAAGTAACGGGGGTGGGGCGAATTACTGAGGGGGGGCGAATTAATGAGGGGGGGGCGAATTAATGAGGGGGGGCGAATTAATGAGGGGGGGGGGGTCGCGAATAACTGGGGGGGAGGTGGGGTGATGCAAGATTATAGAAAGAGGAGGCTTGGGTCATAATTATTTCCATTTGTATTTATGAATTTTTTTTCTTCCAAATTTCCCAAAACATCTTCCAATGTGGCCGTGAATAAAAGACGAGGGCTTCGTCAGCTTAACTCCGATTTGTATTCAGTTACTTTCTGCGGTCTCAATGTAGGCCGTTCTATTTTTGTGTGTTATCTATAATAATTCTAAATCTATTTTGTTTATTTAAATCTAAGACGGTGTCAGCTTGGATGACTGCACCATTTTCAACTGGGTGCTTCGAGTCAAATGCAATTTCATAGTCTGCCATGTTATATTTATTACATAGCCTTCCTTTATAGTCACAACCAATGGAAATGATCCTCGGGAAATTTATTAAATAACTTTATCAAAAGGATGCAAACAAATTTGGGTACGAGATAAATCTGAGCGAAACTAAATTCATGAACACAAAAACATTTTTGTGACCAATTGAATATTTGTTAGCGGGGCACAATTGGAAAGAACATTAAAAGTACTTGCATGCATATCTAGGGCAGTTACTGGATTAAAATATTAAATATTAAACGGGAATTTAACTTATTGAAAAATCTTTTGGTGATACTGCCGCTGCGTTAGCAGTGGTGCACAATCACAATTAACAACAACAAACTCAACAAATTCAAGGGAAGGCAATGAGAATGGCCCTTCTGTGTGGCCTCTTAAAACAAAAAAAATAGGCGACGTTTCGAGCATTTGCCTTTCATCGAAGGGCCATTCTCATTGCCTTCCCTTGTTGCTCACTGTCGCCCTACCCCCTTGGCCACCCATGTACGGGCATGTCGCGGACCATCGTCGCGTCCCCTGGGTCCCCAAAGCAACCGCGGATTGGCTGTGCGCGTGTGTTTTGCTGTTGTTGTTACACAGCCATAGTTAGCGCTCACATGTCAGCGCTGCTGTGGGCGCGTGCGGGAAGTGGGCGGTGAACGGGCGGGCGGTGAGTGGGTGGTGAGTGGGCGGTGAGTGAGTGGGCGGGCGGGTGAGTGGGCGGGCGGTGAGTGGGCGGGCGGTGAGTGGGTGGGCGTTGAGTGGGCGGGCGGTGAGTAGGCGGTGAGTGGGTGGTGAGTGGGCGGTGAGTGGGTGGGCGGTGGGCGGGCGGGCGGTGAGTGGGTGGTGAGTGGGCGGTGAGTGGGTGGTGAGTGGGCGGTGAGTGGGTGGTGAGTGGGCGGGCGGTGAGTGGGCGGTGAGTGGTGAGTGGGCGGTGAGTGGGAGGAGGAGACAGGGGGTAGGCAAGGGGTGCTCGCGAAGTGGGTAGTAGGGGAGGGTGGGGGGCCTGGGGTGTGGGGGAGGGGCGATTGGGGGAGGGAGGATGTGGGAGGGGTTGAGGAGCCGGGGGGGCACAAGGATCGGGGATCGAGAAGTGGGGGGCGAGGTGAGGAGGGGGCTGTGTATGGGGGGGAGGGGGCTGTGTATGGGGGGGAGGGGGCTGTGTATGGGGGGCGGGTTAGGGGGAGGTGCTCAAAGGGAGGAGGGGGAGGGGTCTCTGTGCCTCCGCCTGCCACAGAGCATTTCCGGTGGGAGGGGTATGGGGGAGGGGCATAGGCGTGACGTGTGCACGTGACGGTGATGTGTGTATACGTGACGTGAACACGTGACGGTGATGTGTGTATACGTGACGTGTGCACGTGACGTGTGCACGTGATGGTGATGTGTGTATACGTGACGTGTACACGTGACGGTGATGTGTGTACACGTGACGTGAACACGTGACGGTGATGTGTGTATACGTGACGTGTGCACGTGACGTGTGCACGTGATGGTGATGTGTGTATACGTGACGTGTACACGTGATGGTGATGTGTGTACACGTGACGTGAACACGTGACGGTGATGTGTGTATACGTGACGTGTACATGTGATGGTGATGTATGTACACGTGTACACGTGACGTGTACATGTGATGGTGATGTGTGTATACGTGACGTGCACACGTGACGGTGATGTGTGTATACGTGACGTGTACATGTGATGGTGATGTGTGTATACGTGACGTGCACAGGTGATGGTGATGTGGGTATACGTGCGTGATGTGTACACGTGATGGTGATGTGTGTATACGTGACGTGTACACGTGACGTGTAAACGTGACGGTGATGTATGTATACGTGACGTGTGCACGTGATGGTGATGTGCGTATACGTGCGTGACGTGTACACGTGATGGTTATGTGTATACGTGACGTGTACACGTCATGGTGATGTGTGTATACGTGACGTGTACACGTCATGGTGATGTGTGTATACGTGCGTGACGTGTACACGTGGTTGTGTAGCGGTGTGTGTACTCGGTGTGTGTGTGCGTATGATTACGTGTACACGTATGGTTTTGTATACGCGTGTACCGCAATACCTATTGGCGATAGGCGGACACAATGCCCGTGACCGATGCAGCTGCCCCGGTAGGAGGGGAGGAGGCGTGGGAGGGGCGGGTGGGAGCAGTGGAGGAGGGCCAGGGGGGGAGAAGGTCGGGGGGGAGGGAGCAGGGGAGGTCGGGGAGGGGGCTGGGGAGGAGACGTCGGGGGGAGGGAGGGAGGGAGCAGGGGAGGAGTAGAGTACAGCCAGGGGGAGGCGTGAGGGAGGTGGTGGGGGGCGAGGAAGAAGGCATGGGGAGGAGAGCACACGCACGTGGGGGAGCAGGGGAGGAGGCATGCAGGAGAGAGGTGTGGGAAGGATAACACGGAGGGAGGAGGCAGTGGGAGGGGACTGATGGGAGGAGGAGGGGGGGATGAGAATGGGGAGAAGTCGATGCCGGAAGCCAAGGGGCGGAATTGTACGTATGTTGAACTTCTTTCGTACCGTACGTAGGAAACCGTGCTAATCGGAGATGCCAGAGGTTGCGGTGGGGGAGACGAGATTCGGTGTAAAAACGGCGTGAGCTGAAGAGAAGGCGGGCGGGGAGGGATGAGGCCGTCACTGTCCATCCACTGCTGGATGGATGCCTTCACAAGTCGCCGCCGTTCCTCGCGATTGTTTGTTTCAATGCCAACCCAGTGCAGCACTTGCACGTGTCAACTCCGGCGCATGGCTTGATCTAATCGCTTCCATCTTACACACAAAGTCTCCAGCGTGTCCTTTGTCGGCTTCCACCACTGTCCTCAACTCGTCTCGTCCATTCGACTGTCGTCCCCTCTTGCGAGAGGGGTGACATGAGGAGGCGGAGGGGAAGGGACGCGAGGCTGGTGCCGTGGATGCGGAGGGGAAGGCGAGTGATGAGGTGTTACAGATGGGAGGGATGAGAGGTAGAGGGGTGAGGGGGTAGAGGGGGAGGGATGAGATGACAGGGGGGGAGGGAATGGGAGGGATGAGGGGTAGAGGGGGAGGGAGTGGGAGGGATGAGAGGGGGAGGGAAGGGGAGGCGTGAGGGGGTACAGGGGGAGGGAATGGGAGGGGTGAGGGGGTAGAGGGGGAGGGAGTGGGAGGGGGGAGGGGATGGTAGGGGTGAGGGGGTAGATGGGGAGGGAGTGGGAGGGATGAGAGTACACGGGGGGAGGGGATGGGAGGGGTGAGGGGGTAGAGGGGTGAGGGGGTACAGGGGGAGGGAATGGGAGGGGTGAGGGGGTAGAAGGGGAGGGAGGGGAGGGATGAGATGACAGGGGGAGGGAATGGGAGGCGATGAGGGGGGAGGGAGTGGGAGGGGTAGAGGGGGAGGGATGAGAGGGGAAGGGTGAGGGGGTGCAGGGGGGGTGAGAGGGTAGAGGGGTGAGGGGGGTAGAGGGGTGAGGCGGTACAGGGGGAGGGAATGGGAGGGGTGAGGGGGTAGAGGGGGAGGGAGTGGGAGGGATGAGATGACAGGGGGAGGGAATGGGAGGCGATGAGGGGGGAGGGAGGGATGAGAGGGGAAGGAGTGAGTGGTGCAGGGGGAGGAAAGGGGGGGTGAGAGGGTAGAGGGGGAGGGGCTGGGAGGGGTGAGGGGGTAGAGGGGGAGGGAAGAGGAGGGGTGAGGGGGTACAGGGGGAGGGAAGGGGAGGGTGAGAGGGTAGAGGGGGAGGGGATTGGAGGGATGAGAGGGTAGAGGGGTGAGTGGGTAGAGGGGTGAGGGGGTACAGGGGGAGGGAATGGGAGGGGTGAGGGGGTGCCGGGTGAGAAAAGAGGAGGGATGAGATGACAGGGGGAGGGGTGAGGGGGTGAGGGGGGGCGGGAGTGGGAGGCAGCGGCCTACACGGGCAGGACGCGCCCACCCACGTGTCGCACTGTTTACTCGCCATGGCCACCGGCGTCTCGTACAGTGCGAGCCGAGCTGCGTGGAATCATTCATCGTAACCACTCCAAACTACTACTCAGCCAAAGCATAACCACCCCACGCTCCAATCAAAACTACTCCTTACTACTCACACTCATCACAGTCTCGTTTATGAGAATCATCCTTCACGAACTCAGAATAATTGCACTCACCACAATACTGTACTGTACTCACCGCCACTGCAATGATAAACTTCACTAATCACACTCGCTCATCGCAACCACTGTAATGAGAATCATCACTAATGCTCATCACGCTCACGACTCGTCATTCACTACTCACTCTCATCACAATCGCTATCATCACAATTGCCCTACAATGTCATCACAATCACTCCTCACTCGCCACGGTGGTGAGATGTTAACTACCTCGCCAGGTATACTGGAGGCCATGGGCTCGATCCCAGCCCTGACCCCCTTTGTATTTGGAGTTTGCATGCTCTCCCCCGTGGTCGTGTATTTGGCATAAATTTGATAATCCACTTTGTTGAGCTATCATTTGTGGGCCAGGTCGTTTGTGAAAAAAGAGCTACATAGCTCAGTGGACATTACCTGTTCAAAAAAACACATTCCTGCGGAGGGAGCTGGTAGGAACGTTGGTTGCTCGGTCAATGGCCAGGGTCAACGGCGGCGTGGTGTATTCCGCAAATATTCCCGACTGTGAGGGCGGGCACAAGCCGGCGTGAGTAGGTTAAACGTTGAGTTTTATAAGGGCACCACGGGGTGACCAGCCCCTCCCCTCCCAGCCCCTCCCCTCCCAGCCCCTCACCACCCAGCCCCCACCCAGCCCCTCCCACCCCCACCCAGCCCCACCCTCCCCACCCAGCCCCTCTCCACCCAGCCCCACCCCTCCCATTTTTGGATGCACTACGGACGGACGGACGGACACAATAATCCCCTGTGGGCTGGTGGAACCAGGTGGTTCCTACCAGTAAAAATCAGTGTAGTTTCTCATCACACCACTCACACTGCTGCTCAATCACCCCGTGCCGCTTCGATTATTGCGTCGCCTCTCTCGGTTCCCGTCGCCACTTTGTACAGTCCGTGTTGTTGTTGTTGTTCCAGCAGCAATGCGGCTTATAGATGCCTCTGGGCGATAACAGTGCAATATAACGCACAGACGTCGTGCTCAAGATTGTAAATGTTGTGGATTTCCTCTCCGGCACACCGGAGTTGCTGTGGTAGTAACGAATTGGCACGTTCTGTTTCCGTGACAAACCTTTCTAATTGGCTGTGTCGGGTGGTGGTGGGTTTAACTAGACACATTTTACGCGATCTAACCCACACTCGCCCCCCCCCAAAAAACTGTATTATGGATAACACGCAAACGTGCGATGGTTATACAACGCGCATGACTAATTGTGTTGAAGGGGCATGGAGGTTGATGACTATTATATGCTTGTATTTTTTTTGGTTTGTAAATTGTACCCCACACGTCCACACTCCGTAACGCTGCTCAAACACCAATTAACAAAGGCCAAATGATCGATGCCCTTAACACCCACATGTCCTGCATGGAACCCATCAGCACGGCCACTTGTGGAAAGCTCTCGGTCGTGTTTGTAGAGGTTCGGACGATCTGTGTTTTTTCTCTTTACAAAGAGAGCGCAGTTGGTGGAGGAGGTGGAGGGAGGAGGAGGAGGTGGAGGGAGGAGGTGGAGGACACTACTTGCCAGAAACCACTGCAGGCCGTCCCACAGGAGTCGTTTGCTGGAACAAGTACAGTGCTATGTGGAGTAATGCCGGTTGGGTAAACATGCGTACACGAGAAGAATGGATTTGTGGTGCGTGGAGAATGTGAATTGAACCGGTCAGGGACCGGCAAAACATCAGCTCGCAAGGGGTCTCTGTCGATTCACAAAACACCTGCCGGCCAATACAGTCATTTGAGTCCATCTCTGTCTGGTGGTTTTGAACAGAGATGCATTTCTCTGATATGAACGAGTCCCAACCGAGCATCTCTCTCCCCCTGGCCCCCAGCAAAGTGTGTGACGATGCTCTTCTCCGTTGGCACATTCCTATGACGGAGCCATGGCGAAAGTGGTTTGCGCACTCCGACCAAGTCTGAGTTCGATTCCTGGCCGCCAATATCATCGGCGGCAGGAAACATCTCACCTGGCCCACGACACGCCATTCCTCCACCTCCCCCGCACTGACCAACGTGATGAAGTATGGTCAAAAGACCCGTATGTATGTTGAATTTCTTTCGCACCGTACGTAGCCAACCGCGCTAATCGGAGGTGCGAACAACACAACATGGAGAGGTTGTCATCCAGCTGTGGATTGACAAATGGACAGTCACCGTAAGGCAAAAACCACGTGGATGGTGTATAAGTATTTTGCGACATTTTAAATCATAAAAAATGTTTGATTCATGCTAATTCACAACGTGGCTATTTTCCACCCCAATTTCACTCCGTTGGCGTGGTCTGCTGAATCCACACTGTGGGAGTGTGGCGGTCACTGACCTCTCCAGATAATGGGAGCAATAGCTGCTGTTGATCATATGTGACAGAACCTACACCACCTATTGCAAGGCTGTTCGTACATGAAATCATTTTAGTTTTGATGTCACCTGTTGATCCGTGCCACCCGTGTAAGGAGAAACGTGCAGTCTCAGCGAGTTCTCACCTGGTAAAATAAAGGTAACGAAATAGAAAAGGCATGTAAATGTACAGACGTTTATCAACCCACTGCTATGAATGAAGGTCTATCCATGTCTTGTCGGTCATAGGGGGTTGCCTGACCATACGTCATCACGATGGTCAGTGCTGCTTGGTGAAGGGGGAGGCCCAGGACTGGTTCAGACATCGCTCGCCACGAATGTTAGCTGTGGTTGGGATTTAAGCTCCGTTCACTGAGTTCATAGTGCCATAACAGTATACCTTTCCGAAATGTGCATTTTTCTTGGAATTGCGAAATATACGTGTAAATAATAGAAGAGTTTGAAAAAAAACGTAGAAATGATCCGGGTACGATGTGCAAACACGTGTTAAATTAGAGCCACATTCACCAGACCACCTTTCCAAAACACAACCTCTCCTGGGAAGGAGCAGCTGGAAGTCTCGGTCCCATCCTGGGATTTTCCAGATACCCGTTGCTGTAACCATGACAACAAACTACTACATACCCTCGTGCTAATAATAGCCAGGGATATGTCGAAAGCGTACATCTTTCGAAGCTACTGTATGAACCAATTATCAAGATCACAGTAAAATTGTGAATTTCCAAAGTATATCAAAAATATTCATTTTACAATTGGTTAATATATTTAGTCATGTACATCATCACTGCATGCCATTCAAAATGCAGATTTAATTTTTTTTTAAACTCACCTTCTCCATATGTCATCTCTCAGCTGCAAAAGCTCACGTGTCAAGTGTCTTAAATGTAAGGGTTAGTTGGCTAACCATATGCTACATTTTCCATGTAGGAAAATGGTTTCAGCCCATGCGTGTTGCTGTCAATGTAATTTTTATTTGTCCAGGCGCATGAGCCATCGCCCTCAGGGTTCTCGCTGCATTTGCCAGGGTTCACTGTCCCAAATGCTCCAGAGGCCAGGTGTCTGCATGAATAAACATGCTTAACACACGTGTTTTCGTAGCCAATACGATTAATAATAGATTTTTGGGGTATGCCACATTATGATCTGACTACGTTTCTTGGCAAGCTACTCTTGTGTGAAGCATACCATTTTAAAATAATGTTCTACCGGTGAGCTGAAAATGATAGCGTGTTTAAACGATTGTTGTACACGTGACAATTGAAATAGTTTGGCTATGTCGGGTGGACGGAGGACTAGCGACTCATATTTGGTCAGATCATTCACGTGGTCTAGCACGAAATTCAATTATAAATAATAAACATGCCGTTTGTGTCTGACGCACCATGTTAATAAATATATATGTGAACGTAATTTTTATGGCTTTTGTTCATTTTGGCTCAAATGACATCTCCCGCTTTTAATTCTACAGTGAATGTAAGCTTCTACATCATGGGACCTCCTTTGCCAGTACCAAAATATGATTAGGTTTTTTTTTTCCTTTTTTCTGGCAGCAAAAAAAAACACCTTTTACAAGGAATAATGTCTGCATTAACCACAATACTTGTGGTCAGAATGCAAACCAAAAACATCCTCTGATAATATATGCATTGTCTTTGAAACTGATTGGTCCACACCAGCGACGGCTTTCTTTTGAGCCTTGTCTCAAATGGTGTTAGACCAGAGGACGCCAAAAGACAATCCACTATCAGAGTAATGAGAGCTCGGGGTTAGCATCTACATCATGGGACCTCCTTTGCCAGTGCCAAAATATGAGAATAGGTGTTTTTAGGTGTTTTTTTAACGCCAGAAAAAAGGGGAAAAAAACCTATTATATTTTGGTACTGGCAAAGGAGGTCCCATGATGTAGATGCTCACCCCGAGCTCTCATTACGCTGATATAATGCATTTGTCTTTGTGCTGTACGCCTTTTGGCGTCCTCTGGTCTAACACCATTTGAGACGAGGCTCAAAAGAAAGATGTCTCTGGTGTGGACCAATCAGTTTCAAAGACAATGCATATATTATCAGAGTATGTTTTTTGTTTGCATTCTGACCACAAGTATTGTGGTTAATACGGACATGATTCCTTGCAACAGGTGTTTTTTTGTTGCCAGAAAAAAGGGGAAAAAAAACCTATTCTGACTGTAAGCCGTTACGAATGTGGAATATTGCAATACAATCTCATTTGAAGTAAATATGCATTTAAAAAAAATGGGTACACACTTACAATTTCACAAAACACTGACACCTGCGTTGCGTGACCTAGATTTACCCGAGTTAATTATAAAAACCAAAATGGTAAACATCAACACGTATATGTACATGCGTGACCTTTCACGGGTCCATCTGGCGAAAGTGTAATATTCCACCGTATTGTTGTTTTAGGGCATGACATACTAAGCATTCATAGCGCTGTCGTGCGAGCAACTCACGCCTGTAGGACCGCTCTCATACCGGGCCCCAGAAGCCCAACGGGTTCCCTGCTGCACTGTGCAGGGTGACATTTAACCCTTACCCAGCAGCGTACTCTTCCTATTTGCACAACATTTGTTCTTGCATTTTGTCTGTTTTTTTTATCCCCATGAAATCTCTTGTGCCATTGTAAAAGATGCATCTTTTGTTTATGTGTACATGCACAGCAACCCATTTTGTGGATGAGTGTGGGTCGTGGAGGTTATTTGATCAAACCTCACTCTCCCACGCTGATCAGTGCGGGTGGATGCAGGGTGCGGAGTAGAGAGATGGTGGGAACACTGCCCTCTGCTGGTTCAGGCACCTGTTTGGTGCATGGTGATCGCCAATCAAAGCAGAGTACCGACGCGACCTCGCTCGATTCCAACATCTAACACGATCGGGCGCATTCTGGGACACGTTTGTGCGCAAACCTACATTTGCAGTAGCATATTTAAGATTTCCACCTCCCATGGCGCGCCTCTGTGTAGGAAGTGTAGCGCTTTAAAAGCAATTGTATTCTGAGAGCCCAATATGGCACAGTCCTGTGCCTGCAAACAGCAGCGTGCGTTATATTTGGCAGTAGCTCCACTTTCTCGTGAAAGGTCCTGCTTTACCCGCCTCACTGTTTGAAATTGTGACTTTGAATCGGCAGTGGGGTAGGGGAAGTTGTTAAGACTAAAAACGATGTCTGTTTTTATTTTCCCAGTTAAGGCCCACTAAACTCTATAGCTCTTTTCCAGACGCGACCTGGCTACAAATGATAGCTCAACGAATGGCTTATTACGTGGAAATCTAGAGCATCCAAATACTCTAAAGGAATGTTTCTAAATGTGCAGAGAAAAACCGGAGGATCCGGAGAAATACATCCACACGACCACGAGTAGAGAGAGAAAACATGCAAAACTCCAAATATACAGGCGTCGGCATCCAACCCACGATCTCCTGCATACCAGGCGAGGGAGGTAAAATCTAGCCACCGTTGCTAACTTCCTCCTGCATTGATGCAGCAAGCTCAGTCCTCATCAGTGTTTGCGAAGGTGACCAGAATAGCCGCATTGATTCAATATATCGGAATGAGGGCCGAGTGTCAACACCAGATCTCTTTTGCATGCAATACCGTCACTAAAATTCGTGATTAAAATACTATTCAATACAAAAAAGCTATTACCATTCAACCCACTGAATGTGTCTATATCTCTTAATTAGTGCGTCTATTACCAATGTACACACACTCCCAAAGGCGCATGAAGGTGGGTGATGAGAGATTAATAAAGGCAACAAACAGGAAAGTGGCTGCAGGTGCTTGAGAGACAATTCATGGGGAGTGGGGGGCGTGCCTGGAGCGATACGGCAAAGGGAGAACCGCACGCACACACGCACACCAACGCAGCAATGAGTCAGCTGCTTCTTCATCTGCTGAATCAGTCTCGTTCTGATGCGACGCACCTGGCCGCCCGCGACTCGCCGCGCACACGAAACACAATATGGGATGCGCGTGGGAGCGGCACCAGGTGCTTTGCTCAATTATTCCTGCATTTTGTCCGTAAGGGTTGCTTTAGCTGGTTTTAAAAATATTAATTATACTTTATACCTTGTTTTGGAGAATTTGGCTGTTTTTAATTTTTGTAACATTAGAATGGTGGTTGGTTTACGACTGGTAAAAATGCGTATTTATTTGAACTATTGTAGTGCATTATTTGTAACGCAATAACATGACTAAAGTGGTAGAATACCAGCAATACAAATTATAAAGGCTTTAAAAAATTAAATGTAGCCAATAAGAGAAGCCTTTCGATTGTATCAGTGAAGCCAGCCCATCCCTGAATTTGTGGCGCACAGCTGGCTGCTATACGGGGAGATACGCGTGCTCATGTGATCGTGTCGCAATCAACCACGAGGTTTCGTGCGGCAGATTCGTATTGGCGACTTACGGGCAATTCCTCCCATCACGACGCACCACGCAACACTGCAGCACGCAGGGTGCACTTCATTAAGTGTACGGCACGGACACGGGGAGTGGTGGATGGAGTGGGTTTAACAACAGGGCGTGAGAGGAGCTGGGATGATAGAGAGGAGGGACACAGGAGGCGGGAAGTGGGACGGACGGGCGTGGCAAGGAGGAGAGGGAGGTAGGGATCAGGGTGGATACCACGGAGAGGAAGAGGAGGGATCGGGGAGGGATAACATCACTGGGGGAGGGTATTCCTCGAATGGAAATGACAACCTGGGATTAGAATTCAAATTAAGCCAATCGTTGCAGATTGTAACACAAACTAATTCTGACGATAAACGGAATGCTCTGTACTGTGTATGTCTTCATGTACAGTACATACAATTCTAAGATTTTATAGATTTTTTGTAAACAATAAAGTGCTTTATCCAAGGGCAGATCCATGGCTCAAGATCCCTCCTGTGTCGTTCGATCCAAATCCGTCTCTTCACTAAACAACACCACTGACTGAGGAAGGAACGTTTAAGTGGCGTTCCGTTTGGTTTCCTCAAAAACAGTGTGGTTTAGTTGGCACTATGAGCTCATGCAGCTGAACGTCATCCCCATTACGCAACGTTAATGGTATTTTTAAAAACTCAGAACATTAAACTGTTGTGATAAACCTGTATCTGTTTAACACGTAGGCTTTCGCGACAAGTATTATCTATAACAGGTTTTTTAGGGGGTTAGATCGCGTAAGTATGTGTCGTTAAATCCGTCACCACCCACCACAGCCAATTAGTAGGATTTCTCACGTAAAGAAAACATTCCAATTCGTTACTAGTACACCACAGCGGTGTTTTGGAAAGTGTTGGTGTGTTGGAGAGTGTTGAAGGGTAAACCCACAGCATTTACAATTTGAGTACGACGTTTCGCCGGTCATTACAACCAGCCTCAACAGGCTATTATGGAAACTTTTATCTCCATGAAGATGGCAAATTAAACTCTTTCTGAAAACTGTTTCTTGCACAGATACAGCCTTGTCAATATATCAATCCTGTTAACGTTTTTCAAAATGTTTTTAATGATGACACATCTTTATCATGATGTGTTTCTGGGACGACTACATTTGCAGTGTCGCCATCATAAACCGACGTATGCTATCATGTGCTGCACTGTATGAAAAAGTGTACACGCACATTGAATCTAAAATAGATATTTAGATATTTACAAAAAAAGATCTTCTTGGTCCAGTGAGGCGGCTTGTTACACGGAAATTCCTGGTATAATATGCATATAAGTTACAACAAACTGGACCTCCACGTACACGCTTAAAATATGTAATTACAATATGCAGAAGTGGTTTTATTTCTTACATAAAAAACCCATCAATGCGGTTTCCCGTTCAGAGCGTCGGCCCCGTGCTCATCTTCTTTTTGACAGCCTTGAGCCAGTGGTGGAAATTATACATTGTTATGGCAGGAGCAAGTCAGTCCATAGCACTCCCCACAAAGTGGTGCTCTTCTGTCCACCCAGGAGGGACGATGGGTTAAGTCAACCCCCAACTTATGATTTAAAATGTAGACTTCATGAATTGTAATTTGCGTGTTCTATTCATTGGACTATGAAAACATAGCCCAAGTACATTTACTCCGCAAAACATGAGGACTGAATGTTCCCTGTCATGAGAATGTGGAGTTTTCGCTACTGATTCAGGACCCGCCGAGGGAGAGGTGTCACACTCAAATACTCGCTTGAGCAGGGAGACAGTTTGTCTTTAACCAAAGTCCCCTTGAACATTGGTAAATGACTTGACGGACAATGACTGACGCTTTCTGTGTGAGCAGCTCCTGCACACGACGGGTGACTCAACCAGATGAGTGAAGAGGTTGGGAGGTTAGGTGCAACACTGGCGCCTCCTTGTGGCCAGGGTCGTATCAGCCACGACCGCTTTCAGCTATGGTCATGACCGATTCAGTGGGGTCCCAAATGCGTGTTGGAATAATCCGCATTTTCTAATTTAAAAAAAATACACCCAGGATTGCAGTAGTTTTACTTTCAGTTACAATTCCACATCATGGCGGCTTTTTGGAGGACTTTGTTTAAAATATTGTGCTCAATTTACAAACACTAAACAGTGACAGAATGGCGTTCTTTCCCAGTTTAGTGCACATTCATTTGATTGACACAGGCACATCCGGTGGCATGACTATCGAGTGTTCTGCAAATGCAATTGAACTAGAGACTGCGGGCCACAGGGGCCTGGGTTCCGGGCTACAAATAGGGGGGTGGGAACGGGGGTATTTGTAAAGAGGGCCCAATTTCATTTCTTGCACCAGGGCCCAAGCCAAACCACGCTACATCAACGGGCACACCATTTATAGTGGAATGCCGATGGGATTGGAGTTGTGCCAGGTGCAGCAATTGGCGCCTGTGGTGCAGTACAAGCAGATGCTTGTGTCACTTCGTGTCTACGGCAGGTCGCCTGTGCAGCGTGCATCCACGACACACCATGGCCCACCCACAAAAGGGCCTCTCTCGCCCACGCACAGAGAGAGAGCGAGAGCGAGCGCCTCACCTTGGGGCCGTCCCTTGCATGCCGGAGAACCGAACCCTCCCAGTGATTTGCGCTGTGTGCGACTGCTGAGCAGCGCGAACTTTCACAATCTCCATCACGATCCACACCGGGGTGGAATGAGCACAGGTTGCGAGCACGTGACCAATACGCGCCGAACGCGTCGCTCGGTAGGAGCACGGGGCGCCTGCGTGTAGCTCCTGGGCAATTTTTGGTCGTGTTTCTGGTTAATGTCCACTAAAGACTCATTTAGCCGCATGTCAGATGAATGCATAGCCACATGTCAGATGAATGCATAGCCACATGTCAGATGAATGCATAGCCACATGTCAGATGAATGCATAGCCACATGTCAGATGAATGCATAGCCACATGTCAGATGAATGCATAGCCACATGTCAGATGAATGCATAGCCACATGTCAGATGAATGCATAGCCACATGTCAGATGAATGCATAGCCACATGTCAGATGAATGCATAGCCACATGTCAGATGAATGCATAGCCACATGTCAGATGAATGCATAGCCACATGTCAGATGAATGCATAGCCACATGTCAGATGAATGCATAGCCACATGTCAGATGAATGCATGGCCACATGTCAGATGAATGCATAGCCACATGTCAGATGAATGCATGGCCACATGTCAGATGAATGCATGGCCACATGTCAGATGAATGCATGGCCACAGGTTAAACACGCTTTGCGGGGGAAGGAGAATGCAGCCTCACGGCGATAATTAAATGTCAACCCCATCAGACGAAAATTGTAGAAGAAGTCGGGGCTTAACGACGTGCAGTGGAAGCTGCACGTCCAGTCATGTGAACCGCATTAACATTTCGAATACGACCATGGCAGCACATTTACACGTTGTATTGACATTTCACGAAAATGTGTTAATTTGCTTCGTCTTGTGAGATAAAGAAGACTGCGGCTCCCTCAGATGTCCATTGACACTGAGCTGGGACTGCATTTGTTATTGAATGCACGTCAAATCAATTGGCGCATGCGGGTAAGAAACTAGAGAAAACTGCACATCACAAAATAATGAATTTTTTTACCACCACCGTCGTTATGCCACATAAACCACAGATGCAGCTCTTCATGCCCCTCTTTGTCCTGCTCTGAGAAGAAGGGCCCAAGCCAAAAAGATTTGCAAGATTACAGTGTATTTATCGATTGAAAACCTCTTATGGATGAAAACGTCGTGTTTGTAAGTATTCATGGGGGTTTGTGAGTAACTGTGGGGTAGGTGGAGGGCGCTTGTGAGTAAGCGTTGATGGAAACGCAAGGTTAATTTTGGTAGAGAGAAGCAAAGTCTCACAAACAGTGCCACCTTGCTGGGGAGAGGGCGCTTAATTCCGATGATGTCCCAAGGTGTGTACCGTGGCTCTCCCGTAGCCGTGGAGGGGGGGGGGGAGCAGGGTGGCACAATTGGCACGTCGAGCGGCGGCGTGGGGTTGCAAAAGCGGAGAAAGCGTGCGTGGCAACTCGGCGCAGTAAACTTCCCCAAGCCTTCGACAAGGAAACCAGTTTAACTGGACGAGCTTGCCAACCAACGGCTTGCTCTGCGCGCGCAGCGCAAGGCACTCTCGGAGTCACTCGAGACCCCTTGCAAAGAATGCGTTGCCCACTTCCGCCCTGCCGAGCGGCACAGCGGCGGCTTTGTGTGTGAAGGGGCTTGGCTGGTGGGGGAGGGCAGTGGCGTGAGCCGACCCTGCCCTCCAAGGGGCAGCACAGCGCCACGGTCGCACGGGAGGGTTGCTCGATTACGTAACATTAACGGCGCCGAGACACTGGAGTGAAGGGAGATGAACGTGCGTGCAGCACTTGTACGGTGCTGGCGTGAAAATGACAGTGCATTATCTTGTAATTTCACCCAAATAGCAAAAGTCAACTGTATTACCATCCTGACGTCGACTTGTCACCTCAACACTGTGCTGACCCAGTGTGTTGATGCTGTAATAACACTCGTGTCATTCATGAATTTGGCATCGTCTAATCAAATAGGCAGAACATAATGTGACACGGTTGTGATGAAATCATTACTGGATCTCAGAGCATTAAGTGGTGGAATTCAGGGTCGGTGTGAAGATGCTGGAGGGAGAGGATGGACTTCAATTTTAAGTGGCTCAATTCTAATTTAAAGACAAACACGGTTTGACAATACGTTGATTACATTTATCCAGTCAGGCTGCTACATTGTGTCATGATTTATTCACGTAAAAGGAACATACATATTTTGGAAAATAAGGGAAAACGTTCAGCACATTGCGTCCGTAAGTTTGAAAAATCGTTCAAAAGAATTCTTGGCAAGATTTCTACGTGTTTTTTTTATCAGTTGCCTAGTTTCCACTAAAATTGGCAATAGACTGAATATTTCAAGAGCACTTTCTCAGGCAGATTACCTGTGAACATGCACGGTGTGTTTTATAACCGTCTGCACGTATGTTATTTCCCAAAGGTGCAATAAAAGAAAGTTGCAATTTTCCCAGCGGCGCTAAGGCTGCGCCCCGCATCATTGCTTCACTCTAATGGCACAGAGTAAGCTCGCGGGTCACGTCGTTTAGTTTCGTTTGAAACTTTTACCAAATAATTTACTCGCGTCCTTGCCGCGCGCTCTCTCTGTCTCTCCTCGCTCTCTCTCTCTCTTCTCGCTGACTTGAGCAAAAAAAAAAGTATCTTCTCGCTCTCTCCTCGCTTTCTCTCCTCGCTCTCTCTCCTCGCTCTCTCTCCTCGCTCTCTCTCCTCGCTCTCTCTCCTCGCTTTCTCTCCTCGCTCTCTCTCCTCGCTCTCTCTCCTCGCTCTCTCTCTCTCGGAGGCACCGCCGTGATGACCCTGTGACGCGGCTCGGTCGTCCGCTTGCCCGTGGCCGGCGGAGGGAGGGCCGCGCGCGCGCCGATTTGCCGGGGTGACCGCTCGTTTTGCTGTCACTCGAGGCTCGGTGGGCCCCGTGGCGCTCCGTCGGACGGCGGCGACGGCGTCGCCGGGAGTGGTGACTGAGTGACGGTTGAGGGGCAGAGCGTTATTGGGGATGACAGCGGTAATGACAGCTCTGTGCTGCATCCCTTCAGCGGCGGTGACAGCCCTGAGTGTGCGGCTCCTTCCCCTTTTCAGCGCGGGATTTTATCCCTTGCGGTACACGTGCCGCTCTTGAAATCGTTATCATTTAAATACCAAACACTGGCTGTGCTGCTAATGACATATGCCATATCACCGAACGCTTTTTTTCAGTTCCTCGATAGAAAATCCCGTAGAACAATTTACACTTTCAAGGTAAATTGTCACTATTATGCTGAAGTTCTGCAAATTGTTTTATTGATACGTCTTAAAGAAAATAGTTCCATCGTAATTTCTGTGCCGTGATTTCTTGCACGATGACCATGTTTCCGTCAATTATGGTATCAGCATTCACGGCCTTCCCCGTGCACTCGGGTGGCAATTACCCCTGGTGGAGAGGACGCAATCACGGAGCCGGTGGAGCTCAATCCTGGCCCAATCAGGAGCGGCATTGGGTTGCTCGCCGCTTGTTATGCAATATTTTTAGCCTCCATTTCATGCGGCCAAATAAAATGAAAAACATTCTCAGGTCCTCTTTCAAACTTAGTTTGAGCGTTTAGAGCCACGCAAAATATACCATTGTAAGTATGAAAAACAGTCGGATTTAAATATATATGTGTAAAACGGGACATTCAAAAGTATGTACAGCTTTGTAGCTTTGTTTTCAAATAAAACACGAGAAATCCAACACGTTTATTCTCAGCGCTGATTAGTGCTTAACAATGGCGGAGCCAGGATTTTCAGGTGGGGGGGGGGCACCCCTCCAGCAATGAAAAATGATAGAGGAGTTGTTAGTAAGTAAGGACTTGTCCCTTGCTTTTTATTCGACGCGTGTTCGGCGATGGCGCAGCCATCGATCGAGGCTCGAATTCGAACCGCGTTGTGTGATCGGCATCGCGCTCGCTGAAGGTGTTGATGCCTTCAGGGAAGTCGTGTCCTGTATACGCAACTGCGCATTATTTTGTGAGTCACTTATAACTGCTTTGCCGTTACTTATTGCCAATTATGCACTCAAACTATTGTCCTTTCATCTCATAGAGTCCCTGGCACGTAATAATATGCTCCACAGTGGCAGTGTTTGTCGCAAAATGCCGATTTATTACTAATAAACCCCAATGATCCGATCGAAATGAGGGATTTCGATCCGTCAGTGGTGCTTAAGGACTAAGCGTTGCACTAACCAGAGCGGTATATTTGTGTGACTCTCTCTTCGTGTCTCACTCTGAACGTGTTTCTAGTGCCCCCCGGCACCCTCTGCGCCTTCAGACTATGGGCACAGAGCTGGAAGTGATCTGGAGTAATAGTTGGATGCACTTGCAAGTTGAATATTGTGATGTAGAAATATAAAACTAAATTTTTGTATAATTTGTACAATACTATTTGATACATATATAATACAAATACTCGATGTATGTAGAGCACTGACATTCCTATGATCCACGTTCTACAGTAATATGCCATAGCTGCAAAGGTCTAGAATAAATATAACTCACTGGTTAATCTAGAAGTGGATCGAGAATGGTTGATAACTATGACTCATCATACAATGTAACGTATAGCATGTCGCGTGTTTTCATTTACACGATCAAGATGGGCAAATACACAAGAATAAGAAAAACTATTTCCCACGTGTTGTCGTATCTCGGCTCTCCGCATGCAAAGATTGGAGTAGGCAGGGGTGTTGACGCGAAACGTTTACATAACTGGACATCTGTCAAAAAAAAGTACTTCATAGCTCATCATATTTCTGCAGAACACGTAAACATCCTGATTCTGTAACCGTACGTGAATTTTGGTTAAAATGATTACGAGGGGTGTTCTCTGACAGATTTAATCAACGGCACGTCTACATCAGACGCAACATTAACCAAACAAAGAAACACGATTGCGTCTCATGGGTTCAACGCTGCACAAAAACGCTCTTTGCATGGGAAGTGGAGATCGCTGTGTCCGTCCCGCTTTGAAGCGGAGCACTGCGGCAGCGCCTGCGCTACACCCGCGGTGAAACGGAAGCTTTTCGGCGCATGGCTTTAGCACGCCTGGACACCAGCGTTCGCATCGGCAGGCGCCAGCAACGGACGGGAGCCGCAACTCCCTCCTCGCAGATCATTGCCAGATCAGGCACGTGCTTCGTAGCCACAGCCATGGCAAGAGGTACACTGGATGCGGTGTGCCGAGTGCAAGAAATATATTACAGACTGGGGTGAACGACGACTCTGGGTCATTGCTGCTCTCACTCTGTGCACGCTCAGGCTCCTGATCAGCGATCGCCGCTCGCCTGAGCACCCCCTGATCTGCGGAGGATGTTGTTTTATTGCCTTTATCCAGCGCGTCGAAGACTCGGTTTAAAATGGGGCAGTTCTTGGAGAGATTGTGAGTCGCTATTGATTGTGCTATGATGAGAATTGCAGCTGCCGGCTTGGCCTGTTTGACATTTGGGTCGTGATTATGATTCCACCCTCTGGAGCCCCAAAAACGGGGAGGCCTAATTGAAATAGTGGCGCTTGTTCTTTCGTCTGCGCAGTTCTCTCACGCCTCGCTGCCCATCAGCGGCGGCTGGCTGTCGCGATCGTGCCCTGACAAGCACACACACTTCGATAAGGACCCATCATCGCGCCGCGCGTCACGGGGACATGGCTGAGGAGGAGGAGGAGGAAGAGGCGACACGATGGAAGAATCATGAGAAGACGATCAACTTGCCGATTTATCAGCACAGATGCTCCATCCCCAATTCGGTTTCCTAAAATAAAACTGATAGCGATATGGCGGACATTAGGAGGCAGCAGAAGCTGAGAATGCACATCCTGTCTTGTGCGAGGTCGCGTAAATCACAATTTTATTTTTTATTTTTCTCATTATTTACTATCAATTCTTTGCAACTTCATGAATCGGTACAGACCGGGGTGGTGAAGTTTGGTTGAAGAGCTCTCATGAACCCAACGGACATCGATCAATGGATTGACAAAAAGGGCTGTATGTGTAAATATACATATATGTACATTCGTTCAACCGTCACTCTGTCTCTTAGCGAGAGGACATCGGAGGCTCCACACTCCTGCCAAATATTTTCGCCACTGTCCTCAAAGCTACTGCCAAAAGAGTCACGTTTTTATTCAGCTTTTCACATAAACAACCTCTTGTACGACCGCCAGAGTCGCACGAGTTTATTATATTTTTTATAGAGAGGTCGAAAACTGTTGGCTCCCGTGTGGTGTCGTTGTGGCACGCCAACCACGACCATCTCCGTAAATCGAGCTTCTCTGCGATTTCCTACATTACAATACCAAGGCACCTGTGACGCGGGCATTTTTACCACGGTGAAGACTGCCGATGTGTCAGCGTGGAGAGCACTGCGAGACATCTCGTAAACAGCATGCGATGGCGTTTAGTCACAGAGACCTCACCATCGGCGAAGAACTATCCCATGAAGGGGGGGGGGGGGCATCTGGGCAAGAACGTGGATGGATCAAATATGCGAGTGAACGAAAGAATGATACACTTAGTTCTTTCGGTAAAGTCACGTAGGTAAAAAATGAAATTAATTTTTTTTACCTACGTGACTTTACCGAAAGAACTAAGAGTATGAATCCTTGCAGTCACGAAAGCTTCAAATCTAGAACGAAAGAATGATAGTGGTGCGGCCGGGCCCTGGGGCATCGTGAGACACCGAAGTGTGATTGCGAAATGTTCACTCGACCAGCCTGACCACGACAAGCTCGCGTCCTGGCCCACTCACGCTTTCGCGTTGGATTCTTGGGCTCATTTGTTATCCACGGGCAGATGCCCGGGGCTCGTCTCGCCGGCAAAGATAAAACAACTTTCCGTCGCCTACCTTGTAATATTGAGGCTTCAAAGTGCATTTAGGCTTCCAAAAAAAAAAACTATTTACTATCCGTGTGGGGCCCACTCAGAGGACACGTGGCATACCTGCGGTCTGCAGCATCACGCACCTGCCAGGGGCCCCGTGTCTTCACACGGCTAAACACGCGGCACCCCAACTATCGTCTCGGCATCGTAAACACAGTTTATGAAAACCAACGTGAAGAATGTCATCCACTCTGATTGTAATTTCAACGAACATCCTGTTGGTTTTGTGAAAAGTAATTGAATTGTCACAGACATTGGAAGAGCAGCTGGTTTCTCAATGCCTCGGCAATTATCCCCTGGGAAAAAAAATTGGCTCCATCATTTTGTCTCGTTTTCTCGTTATCCGAGGTCCAGCCCTTTGATGTCGCTGCTTACTGGAGAGGTGAACGCACACAGGAGGAGGGAGTGCTGAAGTTGTTTGTGCGATTTTTATTCTCGAATCCGTTTAACGGCTCCGCACAGGTGAGAGCAGTTTTTTTTTTTATCTCTGACTCTTCTGTGTTCGCGCGCTCCCCTTTCAGGGAAGATAATGCAGTTCACATGCAAAGTGCGCTTTAATGAGGGTCCGGAGGAAACCTTCAATGCCGCTGCTGCTACTACAAAGGAGTGGCCGCACCTTGCCAGAGCGGGGGTGGGGGGGCTTGCTGCGCATGCGGCTAAAGGCGGAGGAAATTAAAAACCCAGCAGGAGGCGTCCTGTGTAGCGTCTGTAGGGGGAGGGTTTGGGGGGGGGGTCATAAACGGCTGGGAATAATTCCCTTTTGTCTGCTCCCATCCCCATCCCCCAGTCGTGTCCTTTGGTTCGCAGGTACTGCACTGTCTGCCAATCCCTTAATGTGTAATCTGCGCTAAGCTGGCCTGAAAGGAGCAGCTCTCCCGAGGTCTTCGTACGACAGCCAGTTTTACATGACAGTACCGTACAGGCATGGCTACTGTACCCCTGGTCATCTTAAAAAACCTGTGCGCTCTGTATTTGCGGAAAAAGAAAACATATATATATACAATTGCCGCTGAATGCAAAACATGTTTACACAAAAAGGAGCTAATGGGATAATTACGAGCACGCGTTCTCGTTATTAAAGCGTGATTAATTTAGGAAATGAAAGTGCAATTATTTTGGTATTTTGTAATTCGAAGTGAATATATTTTTGACCGAGCCAATTTTAGTTATACGACTGTGCATCCTTTTTGCAGTTAAAACAAAACATCACGACAGAAGAAAAGCAATTGCAAAAATGTGAATAATTCAATGAACTGGTGAGAATGGTAATTGTTTTTCTATGTATTTTTTTTCCGTCCAATAAAACTGTCCAGAAACCAGTGTCCTTTTGAAGTGCAGAGGGACGGGGGGGAGATGGGGCCATTGAGGCTGTAAATACCTGAGCTTAAAGGGTTGCGAGGTGCAGGGAAGGGCTGATGGCGCAAATTACAACCCACATCCAGGCTTGTGTTTTATAAATTCTTATCAGAGGAGGCGCTCGCGCTGGCGGGGATAAAAGGCCCTCAAAACGCTCCGTCTATTTTTCGCCCCGCCCGCGGTGCAAAGTGGCCCTATGAGCTCAGGGTGTGAAGCGCTGGCAGGAAGTTAGGCGCTCGGCGGGGGAGCTTTCATGTGCCCAGCGGCACGCCTCGGCCTGCGATTCCGGTGGCCACAGAAAGCCCCCGTTCGGCGGGTGTTGCCTCCTGCCTTTGTCACGGCTGCACATTGTAATCCCGGGCCATAATGGCTGATTGATGGGTCAGGAAAGAAATGAATAAAAAACTCCTGGGGCACGACCCGTTCCTGCTGAAAAATCCATTGAGTGCTTGAAATATCTATTGGACTGTAATGGGCCAATTTCCATTTCTTGTCAGATGCTGATGGAAACCTCGTACATTGTTCTTTGAGTGGTGCCACGCATGCACAATACGCGTGGCAAAGTCTTACGAGAAAGTTTTCTATAGAAATTTGAATGTGCGAAATCGCTGTAGACGAGAAAACAAATTGTGTGCCGTATAGAAACACTTTATTTTGAGTTCATTTTTTTCGAGTCGACATATTTAAAAAATTACACTATTTATAGGTCACTACAGTGCTTTATTTTCTTTTATTTACCAGACGATTTAAATGTCACTGCTCGGAACACACTGATCTCATTCTTTGAAAGTTATATGAGCATTCTAAGAGCGATTACATAACACATCTAAATGACGTTTGACGTCATAAAAATATTTAATCAACTCTTGTTTTGTACTTTCACACTGCTCCCCGCAATCACCAAATCGCACCGACAAGCATCGTGAAGTATGTTCAAATAAGCACCAAGACCCACGGTGGCATTGGAAAAGCCCTCGCATATCCAAAGGGCTGTATTATACGCACACATGTAGACGTCCTAGACCGCACCGTACCAGATGGGGTGGAAGACCCTGTGGGCAAAACCCAAAGGTTTCCTTTCAACAGCCAAACCCGGCCTCAGCGCAGCGCACTCCCCACGGAGCGAGCTGCTCGAGGTATGCCGTGCTTTGTTAACATTTGTCAGTAGAAGACAAGCATCAACATAAAGGGTGGGGCTGGTTGGAGTGTTAAGAATAATCTGGCTTCCTCAAACCACTTAATCATATCTGTGTTAAGCTGTTGATTTGTAGTGTGCACACCGGACATTGGGAGGAGGTTGGCTCATTGGTGCTGCCATTCAGGTGCTCAGCGCTTCGCGTTAAACAACAAAAAAACCGCGCAGCGTGGGAGCACAATCATTGAGACGGAGGAGGCGCGAGCAGAATCGGTGCGACGCTCTTTGGCGTTCTGTTAAAGCTGCGCGCGGAGCTGTAAATGGGAAGACGGAGTGAGCTCCGAGTCGGGGCACCAGCCAACAGCAGCGGCGCTTTGTTTCGCGACGTATGCCGATGCTCAGCCATCCCACCCACCCACCCCGCTACGGGCTCGGCTCGTGCCCACGACGAGACGGGAACGGTGGTGGTGGCACGGCGACGGCGGTGGCCGGCACCAGCAAGAGAGAGGGGGGGGGGCCACAGTGAGCGGCGTGGGAGGATGTGGCCAATTTGTGGCGGCCCGCAGGGAGACGGCCGCCCCGCGGGGTCCCCGCTTTAGAGCGCGCTGAGGGGCGTGAAATGGCCTGTGGTGCAAGGGAGGGACGATTGTGTTGGCTCCACCCCAGAGGCCTTCTCCCACAAATTGTCAAGAGTCTCCAGGCTCCACCCTACTTCTCGATGCCCCCCCCCTCCTAAATTAGCGACTGTCGTAAGAGCATGAGGCACATTTGCCGCATGCATAATTATAATGTAAGGTCTTTCTGTGCACATATGCTCTGTCTTGAATCGTTGCACAATGCGTCTCTGTTTTAGAGAAACTTTTAAATAAATACTCACATTTAGTCAAGAAATGTATAACGAAATACATGATGCCCCAATGTTTTTTTTTTAACTATAATTTCAGTAGAACTTTTTGGGAGGCTTTGCTTTGTCCTGCCATGCACTGCACACGTGCCCCTCAGCTCACGATCAACTTTTAAATGTTATAATTGTTAAAGGAAGTGTTTTATTAAAAGAACAGAAATCCCTCGCAAAGCTTCTCATGTTGCCAGTGAATGTGACTGCACGTGAAGGGAATTAAGGGGAATTTTGCATTGTCACGTGAAGCGTCGCAACGAAATATCATCCACCAGACAATAATCTCAACGGATATTATACTGGTTCTCAATAAAGGTTTATTTGTATGTATGTTGAACTTCTTTCGCACCGTACACAGTAAACCGTGCTAATCGGAGGACTTTACATCTAAAATCCTAAGTCACTTCCAGAATTGCACACTCATTCAGCAGAAGCACCATAAGAGGTGTGTGTAATACGGAGCATTGCTCTGTAACTACATAATAAGCAACCCCAAGCACGCGTGGAGTTGCCATTAAGGATGGCCATGAGGTCATCATCACAGCAGCCAAACTTTTACACGAAAAAAGTATGTTTTTTATTTTACCAGCAGGTCGTGCGTTCAATCACGACTGATGCCTGCTGTTTATTTGGAGTTTGCGTCTCTCTCTCTCCTCGTGGTCGCGTGTATTTTTCTCCGGGTCCTCTTGTTTTTCCCTCCACATTTATAAACATATGTTGAGAGTATTTGGCCATGTAGGATGTTACGTTTCCAGGTTCGGATGCGAAAGCTAAGTTGTGGTAACAACAGTTACTCTGGCACCAATCTCTGCAGATGTCCATCTTGCATTCAATAGCCTCAACTCTGTGTTCCGCATTAGGAGATGTGTTATCGAGGATTTGGACAAAATCAAGAGCATGCAAACTAACTTTTGGATAAAGCGAATTTACATAAAGCTCAGATGAGCAGCAGCTCAGTGGGAAAAGGGTTCTGTCACGGAGAACTGAATGCGAGAAAGTGAAAGCTTTGGTCGTTAATGATTAACTCTGAATAATAATTTATTGTTTCATCATCCTGTGTGTGTGAAAGGGCGGCTCTCTCTCCCCAGCGCACACTCCATTCACACAGCCACCAGACACTCTCGTCGCGTCACGTGCTGCTGCTGCTGCTGTTCATTCATTGTCAGATTCTTTGCTGCTGCAGTGGCACAATGCACGGCATAATCGCACACCTACCCCGGCCGTGACTCTGTGCAAAACGGTCCCATCTGCTGCCCCCATCGCTTAATGAGCGGCTGTGACGGCCGCGCCGCTGCCACAAAAGGGGCGATCACGCAGCGCTGGGATCCTCGCGCCGCCCAGCAAGCCCGACGTTCACGTCGGGTGCGCGCACGGACACACGCATGCACGGTGAACTTCTTTCGCACCGTACGTAGCCCACCGTTCTAATCGGAGGTGCGGGGGAAGGAGAGCAAACTAAGGGTAAAAAGTTGCGAAGCTCCAGTGGCTTGATAATTGTTTTTTTACCCTTCTATCTGGCAACAAAACTGACACCTTTTTTTACAAGGAGTCATGTTTGCATAGACCACAATACCTGCAGACATAATGCAAACAAAAAACATAACTCTGATAATGTGCACTGTCTCACATGTGAGACTAGGCTCTAATCAATCAACTTCAAGGACAGTGCACATTATCAGAGTGATGTTTTTTGTTTGTATTATGACTGCAGGTATTGTGGTCTATGCAAACATGACTCCTTGTAAAAAAGGTGTCAGTTTTGTTGCCAGATAGAAGGGTAAAAAAAACAATTATCATATTTTTTACTGTGCAAATGAGGTTCCAATGGTGTAAATGCTTACTCCAGTGGCTTCTGAATGTCGGGCGGGCGTTCCGGACGGCCGCAGGAGCGGTGACCGTCTTTGTTCGATGGCCAGCCAGAAGCCGCTGCGAGGATGACCGGAGTGCGCATGGTAGTTTACGCACCTTGACGAGATCAGTAACGTGTTGTGGTTCATATATGGCAAGCACTTTGTGTGCAATGTACTGCGACCTTCTACGGTAATGTATTCGTCCGGTAAACCAGAAGCCAATGCAGCTCCGCGCGCACCGGACGGACACGGTCGGATCTTGCAGTACCCATCACGACACGTGCCAGAGAAATGTTGCACACGCTTGCAGCTTTGTAAATGTGGGTTTTTTTTTGCCAGACATCCCGTAGAGTAGCGAGTTGCAATCAATGGAGCTTCGTCGGTTACTATGCCACACGCCACCGTGTTGGCTGTGGCACGACTCGGTCGTGGCCGAACGTGTCGGAGAGCGTGGAGTGAGTTTGGCCACCGCAGGGAGCGGGAGATGCCCAAGCAGGACGCTCCCTACGCCGCCGTTGGGTGCGTAGAGATGGGACGCCTTGAAGTGTCCGCGATTATTGTCAGCATCATAGAATATCCCGTCTTGGTCTCATTCGTGGTTGAGCGTTATTGCACGCTTGTATATGAACTTATGCGAAAAAGAAAAAAAGCGGGCGCTTGCGAAATGGTAATGTTCAAATGATTGATAAACTTAATCGATACATTTGAAATAGTAATTATTTTGGTGAAAAACGGTTTTTTGCCATTATTTATGATAAATGAAGGAAAGTGATGTACACAAGAAGCAAGCGCACTGTTTATCGCGCTTTGCTTGAGCACAACCCCAAAGGCCAGTCAGAAACATCACTGTTGAAGGTGCAAAAAAATATCTGATAATTTTTTTATTGAGCAAGGTTTACATTGGGAAAATAGGCAATGAGAGGGCATTACAAATCTGGGCAGTACACAGAGGAGAGCCACGTTACATAACAACACAAACAAGGATTTAAAAATATACATAAAATAATTTGTTTTTAGTTGGGGCGCGTCCAGCAAATTACCGCACGCCGTTCCACGACACCACCGTTGTGTGAAAAGTTTGCGTCTCCGAATCACCGTTCCCACCACTCCGCCGCTAATTCAAACGCGTGACGTTACATTTGCATCAGATGTGCATCTTCGTTTGAGCACGACGCTAAAAAAAAAAAACAGACGCGAGGGCGACAACTTCCCGGGAGGGGAGAAAGCATCGCGGCGTCTCTGGCGACGATTTAGTGCGCTGATCTTAAAGGTGCATTGAAACATGTTGATACTCCGACTGATGCTCCTACTGTTGTGGAGTGACTCGCATAGGTGGGACAAAGTCATTGTTATGCAAGTCCAAGTCGAGTCGCAAGTCATCAAATTCATGACTCGAGTCTGACTCGAGTCCAAGTCACATGACTCGAGTCCACATCTCATAGGTGGGACAAAGTCATTGTTATGCAAGTCCAAGTCGAGTCGCAAGTCATCAAATTCATGACTCGAGTCTGACTCGAGTCCAAGTCACATGACTCGAGTCCACACCTCTGGTGACTCGTGCAGCCAGCTATGGCTGCAGAGTTTGGTAGTACATGTTTTTTACGTCGTTTATTGTGAACATTCGGTCACAGTTCCTATGACCACTGTTTCATTGCTTTTATGGCTTTATTTTGGTGATTTTCGAAAAGTTTTTTGGTTTGGCCATGTTTGTTTGTTGTAGTACAGAGTTAGACTGATGGCCTTAATCTAAGTTGTCTTGTGGTTGTTGTTGTTTGACTTGCATCCCACTGGGATATTTGCACAGGGTTGGTGTACGGTGATTTTTTCTGCAATATTTTGCTGTCTTTTCTTGGACTTTCTGTTTGTACATAGTCACTTTAAGATGTTTTCTTGTTCATGTTTTAGTTTTTTGTTTGTTGCGGTTGCGCCCGATTCAAGAGCCGAATGGCTCACGGGGCTATACCTAATAAATGAACTTTGAACTTTGACGAGAAAGTGGCACGTGCTCGAAACCTTTCGCCGCCGCGCGCAACGCCGGGGAGATCAGCCGGTGCCGCGTCCTTGCGAACGCCTCGGACCGACGCTGGGAAGACGCGATCGAAGGAGCTGAAACCCGACTCCGCCGAAGCGCGCCTTGCAGACAAGCCCGGGGAGAAGGCATCCCACCAACGATCATCGCGCGTAACGCCACTTTGCGTCGATCCACCGTGCGGAGAATTTCCAACGGAGGAGAGGAAAAAAAAAACAACCCCCACACACACACGCAACGAAAGCGCCGCATTGCTTCTCCGTCGTTATAATCACGTGCTAATGAGGGTACACACTAACGCCGATTGTATTGAACCTTAAAAGGACACACATCAAATAATCAACATCACCCTCGGCCACAAGACGGCGATTATCTATTTTAACGTTCACAACCCTAAAACCCATTTGTGGAGACGACTTCACAGGCGAAGGCGAAAGGAGGCGAGCACAGGCCGGGCTGGTGAGGTAGCAGCTCTCACTCGCTCATAAACGCAAGGCCTCTCATTAAGCAATTTACCCACCGCAATCCGTCCAGCAGACAGGTAAAACCTGTCGCACTCATCTGTCAATTAGGCTGGAGCCAGACAATTGTCCCCTGATCCCCTCTCGAAGCAGCGGGTGTCGCGTGCTCTCTCCCCCCCCACCAACTACTCGGACCTGCCCCCGGGAGCTTTCGCTGGCGCTGCCAGGGTCCGGTTCATGGCCCGACGATGATTCAGCAGGAAGCACGGCAAGCCACAGCCGCTGGGAGCCTCGCCGCGTGCGTGGCACGAGATGCGACGTGGATGTGCGCTGGAGTTATCGATCGCATCCATCGTAATGCGTAGTTCTCTGCGCAACACGACAACAAAAAACGGAACGAAAACTGAACTGCTGTAGTTTATTTTATTTTACCAGGTAAGGCCCACCGAGCCATATAGCTCTTATCAAGAAGTGACCCTGGCCACAAATGATAGCTCAACGCAGTGGCTTATCATGTGGAAATGTAGAGCAGATAAATATTGTAAATGCACGGTTTTTTTTTATTTGGAGGGAAAAACCGGAGGACCCGGAGAAAAATCTACACGACCACGGGGAGAAAATGCAAACTCAGAAATATACAGCGGGCGTCAGGGTCGGGATCAACCCAACGACCTCCTGTATACCAGGCGAGGTAGTTAACATCTCGCCACCGTGGCTCCCCCAACATTGCAAACTCTGGGCCCTTGCTTGCCGAAGAGGCAGTTGCCCTATTTTAGTCCACGAGCCGGAAAATGTACCCGGCAAACCGCATCCTGTATACCACTCGCGATGTCACGTGCCACCTCCACCAGTCGACTGGGAAGATCGTGAGCGAGAAGCGCTAAGCCCTGCGTAGTCGAGGCGAGACTGGTATGCAGTCCAGTGCCAGGTGGCAAGGTGCGGTCTGCGGGACTGCACCGACAACACTCGAATGAGCACTCCAAGGCGCTCGTCTCCATTGGCAGCCATGGGGCAAGCGGTGGAAATTCCACATTCCAACAGTGGGGGCCAGTATCTTGACAGGACAACCGCTGTTCCCTTCTCACGGTGTATTTTCTCGTCGAAATACACGCATGCACGCACACACACAATATAATTCGATACATACCTACAAAAATATCCAGCTACAGCACACATATACCTAATAGCACGCATTGCATGAAGACAAAGATCCCTGTATAGTCTTAACAGACTGTTGGGGCAAGTGCTGTTAGCGAGCACCTATGAAGGCCGGCACGGCACACGATGGGGTGGGTGGCCAGCACCACGCTCGGCCGCCTTTGTCTCCCTAGTGACGATGTTTACACATAGCACCAGGTACTCATTTGAGGCTGAGTCGACCTAGGGGATGCCCGGGACCGGTTCAGATAATCGTCACTGTTGGTGTTGGCGTGAGCGGGAATACGAACCCGGGTCGTCGGGTTCATAGCGCAGCGTAGCACTAACCGCTACACCACCGTACTCACACACACATACACAATCGCAGGCTGAACATCCTCCAGCCCACAATCATTAACTGCTATAAGCAGCGCTCATGTTAAAGGAATGCATTTTCGGCGTCTGCTTATAGACTAGAAAAAACAATGTTTGTTTACAAAATTGTACAGGTTTACCCCTTCGATTGCCATCATTCTAACAACAATATATATTCATATCCCGAGACATAATTTGGCGAAAAAAACAATGACTACGAATAAAACGGTTCCGTTTTATCTTGCCTGTATCACCTTGTTATTACCTTAAATAATCGTGGATGCGATTTTAAAAAAAACGACTTCAGTTAACGCAGGTTCAGACCGAGCATTCGTTAGGGCAGCCTCTGACCTGGCGCTGCGATATCTGCGAATGCGACGGCAACACCCGGCTCCCTCTCAGTGGCTGCAATGTGTAAAACAACATTTCTCTACCCGTCTTGGACGAAAAAAGCCAACAAGTTATTTATAGTAAATGTATGAACTTTACAAAACACGTTAACAGCACCGAATTGTAGTGCAAGGCTCAGGTCGTAAATGCGACAATAGGCGCACGTAAAAAAACGAATTCAACATCGACGGTGCAATTAATGTCAAGGGCCTTCGATTAATCCCCCCCCGCCCCCAGTCTCCCGATTCCCAATCGAGTGGTCGCTAAATGGACGGTTTAGGAAGATTTCCCTTCCATTGCACGGAATTGATTGGCGAGGGGGCAATTTCACAACCGCACAGCTTGCGGCCGTGACGGCGCTGTCCAGCACGGGACACACGAGTGGGTGGGTGGGTGGGTGGCCAGCCCCTGTCTCCCTAGTGTCGATGCTTTTACGCACCGCGCCAAGGAACTCATTTTAGGCTGAGTCGACCCAGGGGAGACCCACAACCGGTTCAGGTAAATCGTCACTGGCGTTGGGCCGTGAGCGGGAATCGAACTCCGGGGTTTTTGTCGCGCAGTGCGCTAACCGCTACGCCGCCGCTCCTCACGCACGCGCACGCACGCACGCGCACGCACGCGCACGCACGCGCACGCACGCACGCGCGCGCGCACGCAGACACCGCGGCGCCCAGCCTGATAACCACCGCCGCGGAGCCCACGCAAAGCCCCAAGCCCTTCCACTTTAGTTAACAGCCAAAACCTCAATCCCAGGCTGCCGTGGTTGAGAGAGCGAGCCGCGGCTGTGTTGTGACCTGTCTAATCTGCGGCGCCTCATCTTACACTGGTACAGCATTGCGCCGTAAAGCCCCCGGGATTTGCTGCGGAGATCTATCTCGCTACGTCTGTGCCCGAGAGTGGCTGCAGCTTGCGGCGTTCGAACGACAGCGACGTGACGGAGACTTCCCCGGAATGAGAAATTTTTGTTTTGCTTCGTCACCGCCGCTCTCCCCCCCACCGTCGCACTGAGGAAGCGAGCGGCGGTCTAGGGGTCGGTCGTGTTGCGCATCTGCGATTCCATCTTCAACAAACTCGACTCGCTCCACCGAGTCAACACGAATTCTCTCCTCAAGCATTATTCCGAATGAAAACGCAGTTTTAGGAAGGTGTCTTTGTATATATTCAAATATTTATGTGATGCGAAAAAGTTAAATGTTTATGCTTCGTAAAATTAACATGCTTGCCGGATAAGTGTTGAAGGTGGTGGCTAAGTGGTGTAGGTGTGAGGTAAGTGGTGTAGGTGTGGGGTGAGTGGTGTAGGTGTGTGGTGAGTGGTGTAGGGTGAGTGGTGTAGGTGTGGGGTGAGTGGTGTAGGTGTGTGGTGAGTGGTGTAGGGTGAGTGGTGTAGGTGTGGGGTGAGTGGTGTAGGTGTGGGGTGAGTGGTGTAGGTGTAGGGTGAGTGGTGTAGGTGTAGGGTGAGTGGTGTAGGTGTGGGGTGAGTGGTGTAGGTGTAGGGTGAGTGGTGTAGGTGTAGGGTGAGTGGTGTAGGGTGAGTGGTGTAGGTGTAGGGTGAGTGGTGTAGGGTGAGTGGTGTAGGTGTAGGGTGAGTGGTGTAGGTGTGGGGTGAGTGGTGTAGGTGTGAGGTAAGTGGTGTAGGTGTAGGGTGAGTGGTGTAGGTGTGTGGTGAGTGGTGTAGGTGTGGGGTGAGTGGTGTAGGTGTGGGGTGAGTGGTGTAGGTGTGGGGTGAGTGGTGTAGGTGTGAGGTAAGTGGTGTAGGTGTGGGGTGAGTGGTGTAGGTGTGTGGTGAGTGGTGTAGGTGTGGGGTGAGTGGTGTAGGTGTGTGGTGAGTGGTGTAGGTGTGGGGTGAGTGGTGTAGGTGTAGGGTGAGTGGTGTAGGTGTGTGGTGAGTGGTGTAGGTGTGGGGTGAGTGGTGTAGGTGTGTGGTGAGTGGTGTAGGTGTGTGGTGAGTGGTGTAGGTGTGAGGTAAGTGGTGGAGGTGTGGGGTGAGTGGTGTAGGTGTGGGGTGAGTGGTGTAGGTGTGGGGTGAGTGGTGTAGGTGTGAGGTGAGTGGTGTAGGTGTGGGGTGAGTGGTGTAGGTGTGGGGTGTGTGGTGTAGGTGTGGGGTGAGTGGTGTAGGTGTGGGGTGAGTGGTGTAGGTGTGGGGTGAGTGGTGTAGGTGTAGGGTGAGTGGTGTAGGTGTAGGGTAAGTGGTGTAGGGTGAGTAGTGTAGGTGTAGGGTGAGTGGTGTAGGTGTAGGGTGAGTGGTGTAGGTGTGGGGTAAGTGGTGTAGGTGTAGGGTGAGTGGTGTAGGTGTAGGGTAAGTGGTGTAGGGTGAGTGGTGTAGGTGTAGGGTGAGTGGTGTAGGTGTAGGGTGAGTGGTGTAGGGTGAGTGGTGTAGATGTGGGGTAAGTGGTGTAGGTGTGGGGTAAGTGGTGTAGGTGTGGGGTGAGTGGTGTAGGTGTAGGGTAAGTGGTGTAGGTGTAGGGTAAGTGGTGTAGGTGTGGGGTATGGGGTTTAGGTGTAGGGTAAGTGCGGTGGGTGTTTTGTTCATCCAAACCCCTAACCTCCCTCTCGCAAGCAGCACAAAATGTTAGCGGAGTTTTCACTGCGTTGCTTCCCGGAGCTCGGTAAGTTCCGTGGAATGGGCGTTGTGAATGTAAACTCGGTGGCCAAGTCACAGGTAAACGAGCAGCCAATCATCGGTTGAATTACGCTCACTTTAGAAAGGGGGCATCATGTATTATGCACAAGTCGATTGTAATCAAGGATTAAAGCACTTGTGCATTCATGAGCCTCTTGCTGACACAATAGCGCGTCGTCTCCAAGTGCCAACTTGAGTTGAATTCCAGTTTTGTTGCTGCCACACGAGCGCAGTTGCGTCACCCGCGCGGCGTTCGAGTGGCGAGAGTCGTGAGCGCATCGCAGCGGACCCCGGGAGCGCCTCGCGACACGGAGGATGATTCCACTCACCCCCCCCCTGGACGTTCATCTGAGGAAGAGCATCTTAAGGTCCCGAATCCCCCGTGCGCTTCGGCGCGTTTTTTTTATTCCGTCTCTCTCGTCGCAGGAGTTACGATGTAGAAGGCGCAGCCCCGCAACGGCTCGCTCACTCGCTCGCCGCCGCCGCTTCGGAGACGAGGGCTCTCGCTAAGGGGGAGTTCTGTAAAAGCCACGCTCGAAAGCACCTCGGCCGACTATTCAATGCTCGCCAAGAGGTTGCAGTAACCCGCGCGTTTCACACCACCAGTCGCGACCTTTGCGATCAACTCTCTGCGGTGCCACCCATTTATACGGCTGGGGGGGGGGGCAGAGGCAGTGAGTGGTGGTGGAGGGGGGCGGATTAACAAAACTTCCTCCATTGTTCTATTGCAGAGGCACGATGGGGATTTCCACCGCGGGAACCACCTCGCAGGCTGCGGCTGCGGCGGCGGCGGCGAATCCTGACTGTCACGGGTCGAGGATATTTTTTTGTTATTTTGACTGTCGCGGTGCAGTTGCCCCGCGGGGGGATGGAGGAGGAGGAGGAAGGGGGGGACGGAGCAACCGGGCTTGGCTTGTCTGGCGAGCACCTGCCGATAAATAACGCGACGCGCGGGGCCCCAGCCTGCGTGGAGCCACCGCGCCGTAAATCACGCGTCGAGAGCGGCGCTCGCGTGACACGGACGCGTCTCGCGCTCCTCCTCGCGCCTACGCAGTGGGGGGAGGGGGGGGGGTGGAGGAGGCTCGTGAAGGACGCTGCTACTGGGCGGGTTGGAGGCAGTCGCCCTCCAACAACAACGGAGGGCGGAGGAGCGACGCTCACAACCAGCGGAGCGCCTGGTGATTAAAGCACAGCAAGTTGGCACAGTAGGGGGCACAGGTGGTGCATCAGCCAGTCATCTCAGTCAGTAGACCCGTGGCACCTGGGTCTGCCCCGTGACCTCGTGCCAGCGGGCGTTCGACACTTCACGTGGCCTCAAGGTGTACATAGCCTGGCACATGCGTCGTGGTGACGTCACCGCCACTTAGTGGCGAATGGCGGTTGTTGTTGTTGGTGGTGGCGGTCCTTGCGTCCGCGTTCGCGCCGCCGCACTCCCGCTTGAAATATTCAACCCAAGCCGCGTCTCCTCCTCTCCCGAGGATTCATTGTTGCGCGTCGATCGCTCTTTGGAAGTCACGAAGCGCTTAACGGTGGAGTCGGTGGATATAATTCATCCGCCGTTCAATCAAATCTCTGGCCTGGCCGATGAATAAACAATCTCATCGCCATTGACAAACGCTGTTTGTTGCTTGCAGCGGCGGCGGGCAGAAAAACAACTGAGAAAAATGTTTGAATGTGAACAACAGATTGAAAACTCATTTCTCTACAACTGCTTTTTTGGTGTTAAATGTGTTGTCCCCGACCCGCACCTCCGACGATCACGATTGGCTACGTACGGCGCGAAAGAAGTCCAACACACAGCACGTGCGTACATAACACTAAAGTCAGCCTCTCCGTGCCCACCGCAGGAATAGGGTCAGGATGATTAATCGGCGAGGTCCTCCTGAAGCCCTTCACGGGGGGAGGGGGCAGCGACATCTGCCACGCTCGCGTTGTCGTGGCGACACCGCCCCACGCGAACGCGAGAAGAGACGCTTGCCGTGGCTTGGAGTTCGTTTAGCCAACGCCGAAACCCCCCCCCCCCTCCCTGTCACCACTACAATCGAAACAATTCACGATAAAACTTTTCGAGAAACCACCTCTAGAATCGTCGCGCACGAAATATAAGCCGCGTATCCGGTAACCGCGCGACGTTCTTCCCTTCGTCCGAGTGCAACCAATTTGAGAAGTCGACTCCCCCGCGTCGGTGTCGCGGTGTCCCCTCCACGCACGTGCCAGCGACGGCTCGGGGTGAGGAGGCTCGAAGGGCGAGAACCAGAGAAAGAGAAAGACAGAGCGCGCGGCGATGTTGTGAAGCGAACGCGTCCGCGTGACCTCTCCCGTTCACGAGGGAGCGGGTTGGCGTGCGCTGCGCTAAGCCAGCCCGCAGACTCGCTGTCGGGCCTGGGGCTTAAGACGCCAAAAGGTGCCGCTCAGCCGCCGCCCGGCACCGGGGGCTCAGCCGCGTCTTTTGTTCGACCTGACCCGTCGTGTACCTTGCCCGAGATGTTTATAACCACAGCGCATTTGCTGCGTCCGAAATTAATCCTTTCTGGGATTTTCACGGCGACGAACGCCGCCAGATGTCCGGCGCGCGCAGGGTTTCTAGGAAGGCCTCGTGAAAGAAAGAAGGGTAAAAAAAGAATCCTTCACGTTGTTTACAAACAGTGCGGGGAGGCGCATGAAAGAGGTGACGTCGTAATGACCATGTGTTTGAGAGGAGGTTTGTCTCTTGGTACAGGAATACGTGTTCACACCCACACACGCAGACACGCATTCCGTACCTGTATTTGTGCATGCGTGTGCGTATCATTATGAAGAGTTTTAGGTTTCACAGTTATGTGATAATCATTTCAACTTGCTCCGCACCGCCGCCGCCGAACAGTGCTCGCTCGCTCTCGACGAGGGAGGAGGAACCATGGACGAGCGGACTTGGCGGCAGCAGCAGCCACGCGGTGGACCCGCGCCTACCAACCATTGCCCAAGCTCTGTGGTCCTCGATATAGTAATGCGGTACCGGCCAATTCATGGGAGAGTTCATATGTGGGAACTGGGGCGCCCGGAGAAAACCCACGCATGTGTTGCGTTCACGTGAAACCCCACATCAACAAATCTCTCATGGGTTCAAGGGCTGCTTGTTGTTGCCTTCCCAGCGTTTGAACATTTTCTCCGGAAAAAAAAAACAATCTGACAATTCGGCCATCCTCCTCTTTCACACTTAGCCGTTAGTGACTTGAGCAATGGCACGAGGGATCGCGGATAAGGTAACACAGGGGAAGCACGCAACGCATTTTAGAACAGCCTTTTGTGTTCAGTTTGTTGTCGTTCCCCCGCACCTCCGATCAGCACGGTTGGCTACGTACGGCGTGAAAGAAGTTCAACATTCTTGCATACTAAGCGCACAAGATGAGAGCAATCGTGACGAGTGTACACCCCCTGGACCGTGGCTCACGAGGGACACACAGCGGCCGAGGGGGCAGCGAGAGGCGCTACTCTGGGTCGTAATTTACAAAATATATTTGTATTATTAAAAATATATAGTTTTATATTTTACCAGGTATGGCCCACTGAGCTACATAGCCCTTGTCCAGAAGCGACCTGGCCACAAATCATAGCTCAACGAAGTGGCTTATCATCATCATCATCACCACCACGTGGACATTTTTTGCAGCGGCCAAATACTCTTAAACGCGTGACGTTGATTCTAAATGTGGAGGGGGGGGGGGGGGAAATGTCACTCAGACGCAACATCACCACAGCGATGCGGTAGAACCTTGCGCACTCAACCGCCACTTGGGACCGCATGCCCAGAACTCACAACCCACCGCTCTCTGCACGGCATCATTCCTCCACCACGGGGGTGGGGAGAATCTTTATCTCGCTCGGGCTGAACGCGGCTTTCGATTGCCGGTGGCGGGCAATCAAAAGCCGTGTTCACACAGCTCAGTCACTTTTATCGCAACAAAAGAAGCCCACCGACGCAGCGACAGGAGTGTCTAAGGGTGCTCAAATTTTAAACGCGACATTGGCAGGTCACACAACTGTTGCCCTCTGAGCACTTGATGAGCGTGGCAAGGCCTGCTGGGAGGCCTTTTCGACGCGTTCGGCCTCGCGTGGCCGTGACCAATGAAGTGGCAGGCAGTAGATTCCACCACTCCTGCGCTTCAACACGAATCGCGAGAAAGCAGTAATTCCACTTGAAATTTGATTATATACGTGTTGCTTTCGCTCATCCAGAAACGGTCTTATTTTAGCACACATAGATCGAAGAATAATGGAAGCTCAACTCGTTTGTAATTCTGTTTTCGTACGAAATTCCCTTCGCATGCGATGCCTATCCGACATGGCTGTGAGACGCTCTCTCAGTGGGTGCGCAAAATTAATTCTTTCTTTCTATTTAATAAACCAAAACATAATAACTTCACAGCAAAGTGCACAATACTATCTGTAAAATGTCAACAACACTCGGGCGCAACACAGAACGTCACTCCCCAATCTCGTTCTGACATTGCAGTTGAACAGCGGCACCGAGAAACGAAAATTTCGTGACACAGAAACACGAGATAAGCTTTTTTCGTGTTTTATTTTTTTTTAAGCGGCTTCGCATTAATATACATGGCTCTGCCAGCGAGTGTTTTTGCTCTTTTGCCGAGTTGAGCAAATGAGAGCCACAGGGGACGTAGAGCGGCACAGGACCCTAATTGCGAAGCTGCTGGGATTATGCTGTTGGGTTAACAACTGTCAAAACATCACGGAGGGAGCGGGGAGGAGACGTGGGAGTGGGGCTGGGTACGGGCGAGGGCGAGACCCGTCCGCGTTCGTGCGCACCGCACGGCAAAGTTGGGTATCAAAGATGAAATGTGGCCATTTGAATTGCAAGCGATGCATCAAAGGGGCTGCGTTAGAAATGAAGGTTATAGATACCGCATGGGATATATTAAGACGTGCTCGGTAATGAGACAAAGGGGGAAGAGATAAAAAAAATAAAAGTCCTTTTAATCTTTGACTCTGCTGTATTTTACACAAATAGGCCCTCTGGGATCAATAAGGCAGAGACAGTCGCATACGCGGAATTATCCGTAAAGCCAATCTAAAATGTGAATTGTTTTAATCAACAGAATCATCTCTTTACGATGTAAATCCCCACTTTTCAGCGGTAATTCTGAATAGCAAATGCCGTATATTCAAAGTGAATAAACCAGAGCCATTTCTTCCAAGACTATTAAATGTGTACTTTGTATACATTTTAAATAAAATTAGAGTGCACTGTCCCATTTATAACACAGTGCACAAACACGCATTCAGCAAAAGTGACTGAAACACACTGCCGCATCCTAATCAACACCAAGTGTAATATTGCGAGAGATATAATATTCATTTACAATAGGGTTGTGCAATAAAGGGTTGCAAGCATAATAGCGATGCCATTGGTGGCACGTGATCGAGTGTGCAGGCGGTGAAACTGCACCAGGACCCACAGCACGGAGGGGCCCAAGTCAAGTAGGAGGGGGGGGGGATGGTCAGGGGGGGGGGGGCGGTCCTCATTTCATATCGTGCAGTGTGGCCGATGCCAACCACGCTACGCCACAGGATGAGTGTGTACACACCAACACATGGCTCAGGAAATGTTGAAAGCTGGGAACGCACGCTTTAAATTGTACGATGAGCTTCTTTTGCACCGTACGTAGCCAACCGCGCTAATTGGACAGTTGCTACTAATGTTTCAACGCAGTCTTGTGAGTATACCGCGCAGCCATTATAGAGCAGCGTGATAAAAAAAAAAACATACATCAAGTGCCAATCATCGTCATCAGCAGCCCCCTGTTCAGCCAACGATCTTAAATAATAGAGACCATTACGGGGTTTCAATTATATAACAAAACGCAACATGAGCGGATCGTTGTTTGCAGATGAGCGGGACTACGACACCTGGGCGGTCGACAGTGGGGGGGGCGGGGGGCGTGAGGGGCTGTGTTCTTGTTCCGAGTCGGTGGCACCTGGCACGGGAGACTCGACAGCACTCCACCTCCATTCTACCTGGGCTTCATTCCCTCTCTAACATTGCATCTGTGCTCCCCTTCCTGCCTCTCGGTGTTATTTCTAATGCCAAGCGTGCACACCTCAATGCCGCTTCGCACGCTCTTCATATTTTGTTCCATGTTATTCGTCCATGTCCATGTTAACGATCCATAATATGCACTGATTAATCACGCCCGGTCTTTATGCACATCGGCATGTTTGTTCTGCCCCACGGCAGATATGGGGGGTGTGCTTACACGGGAACTTCCTGATATGATGGTGTTGAGTTTGGTCACGTGATCAGCAACATCAGTAAGGGTGAACGTTTTGAACTATCTCAATTAAAAAAGATGGATGACATCGTCATCCTCTAAGCTGACAAGGGCAATGCCACGGTCATCATGGACAATACCACATACTTAATGATGGTAGCTACATAAAAATAAAATGAGATCCCACCAACAGCCTCGTCACAAAAACCAACAACATCATCACTGATTCGGCTTCATTAATTGAACAAACCAAATGGGCTTCCTTAAAATCCTCTGCTGCTAGACCTCCCAGATTGTATGGCTTACCAAAAATCCATAAAGAAGGTACACCCCTTCGTCCCATCGTCTCCACCATTGACTCGCTCACCTACAAACTGGCCCGGTTTCTGTCTGAAACCTTGCAACCATTCACTGGTAAGACCACCTCACCCGTACTAACTCAACTCACTTGGTATCCTTAATTAAGGACAACTCACTATCTCCAGGTGATTTGCTCGTTAGTTTCGATGTAGTTTCTTTGTTCACCAAAGTTCCTGTGCCCGACACCATTGCAATCAATGAAGATTTAGTCCAACAAGGATTGAATTCTGATGTATCGGCCCTGGTTAGATACATACTTCACCTAGAATGTAACATTTTACAAACAAGCTGAAGGCACCCCAATGGGTTCTGCCTTATTTACGGTTGTAGCCAATGTTTTCATGGAACATTTTGAGACAGACGTCATCCAGGCATACACTCTACGTTCGTCCTTGTAGAAGAGGTACGTAGATGACAGGTGCGTCATCTGGCCACATGGCCGACCAGCTCTGAACCAGTTCATCAACCACATTCATCCCATACACCCAGCCATCAAATTCCCCATGGAGGTGGAAAATGATGGCAAGCTACCATTTTTGGATGTTCTAATCGAAAAGAGACCAGATGGCTCAATGGGACACTCTGTCTACAGAAAAGCAACTCATACGGATGCCTACCTAAAACCTGACTCCCACCACCATCGATCCCAGAATAATTCCCTCATCAAAACTCTACACCATAGAGCTCGATGCATCTCCGACCATCATCACCTCGCCAGTGAACTGAAACACGTACACCAAGCTCTCAAGATGAATGGATATTCGGACCACATAATCCGTAAAGCTACCACCCCGACCGTTGGGAAAGAGCCATCTGAGGACCCAATCAAAACCATCACCTTGCCATACATAGCAGGGGTCACCAAAAATATTTCCAAAATCTTGAGCAAACACAATATCCAGGCTCGATTTAACACAGTATATAAAATGTGTGGTCTGATCCCATCTGTGAAGGATAGGATCCCTGATATGCAATACCCTGGCGTCTACAACCTAAGCTGTGTCTGCGGTACTAGTTACATTGGGGAAACTAAGCGACATGTCTCGGACCATCTTCATGAGCATAAGGCATATTTTAAACACGTTAGGACCAACACGTCGGCCGTGGCTGATCATTGTTTTAATGCGGTTGGCTCACACGAAATAAATTTCTCTAAGACGAAGGTACTTTGTAAGCGCATTGCCTATCAACAAAGATTTGTTATATATATAGACACAGACACAATTTCAACCGAGAGGATGGGTACAAACTCAGCAATCATTGCAAAGACGTCATCAACCAGTTTAAGTCATAACTGACTGTGATGTTCCCATCCTGCCACCTTCCGTAGATAGAGTATTCAGTGCCTGGTCCATCCAGGACCTATTATTGAGATTCATGTTATCTAAGACAATGTTATGATGCTGCAACGTTCATTCATTGTACTCTTTGGTTCTTTCGGTAAAGTCATGTAGAAAGAAAATCAATTAAATAATAGGATACGACTTTTCGATTGCAACACAAGCAGTCGTCATCGGGTAGAACTAAATTTGAGAGAGAGACAAAACACAAACACGGAGGCACACAGACAGACACACAAGCAGAAAGAGACAACACAGACACACAGAGAGAGACACACAATATAGACACACAGAGACCCAATGCCTCTATGTCGAGGCCTTAAAAAGAGAGGGGGGGGGGGGGGTGGGAAGGGAGAGAGGTGGGTCTGCTGGTGGCTGCTGCTGGAGCAGAGAAATTAGCATGTCAATGAATCCACCTCGAAGCGTCCAAGGTAAAGAAGAAGATCGAATGGCCCTATGAGAGCCTGGTACATTTTTAGAGAGAGCAATAGTTTGAGAAAAAGAAATTTCGCAAAAATGTTGGAAATGTAATGTAATGCAACACAGAGTCGGCTAACACACAGTTAACACATAGCCTGGTTGATTCCGATCTCCAAAGATTGCTAAAATTAGAAGTTTAGTGTGAAATTTGACAAACAGAGACACACAGAGAGAGATGTGTGGAAATCCACCCCGAAGCGGCTGGGGGAGAGAAAGAGCGAATGGACCTATGAGAGCCTGGTAAAATTTAGAGAGATAAATAGGCCGTTCGAGAAAACAAACTTAGAATTTTTTTTTTAATGTAATGCAATGCAACACAGAGAGTCGGCTAACACACAGTTAACGCGTAGCCTGGTTGATTAGATCTCCAAAGATTGCAAAATTTGAAGAATAGTGTGAAATTTAACAAACAGAGACACACAGAGAGAGATTGATGTTGCAAGTATTAACAGATGCTGTATGCTGTATTTTGTGCTGTGTTTTCCATCAGTTTTACCTTGTTTCATTAATTAAATACGTTGGAGTCAGATGTTCACCCTGGCTCTTAAAGTTTATTGAACGCGAGGTTAACTACTCGGATAGTGGTGCAACGCAGCGCACAGCGAGCTCGAGACAATGTTGCTTTCAATGATTACTTTTCCGTCTTTCACAAGCACTCAAATCAGCTCTCATCTGTCCCTTTATTTCAAACTTAAAACGATTAAACTATTTTTCTTTTCTTTTACCGAGTAAGGCCCACTGGGCTAATTAGCTCTTTTCAGAAGCGACCTGGCCACAAATGATAGTTCAACGAAGTAGTTTATCTGTTTAACACGTAGGCTTTCGCGACCAATATTGTTCATAATCAACGATTTTTGGGTTTAGATCGCGTTATTTATAAATGTGTCGTAACCCTCCACCACCCGACACGGCCAATCAGTAAAAAAGTGTCACGTTGACAAAAGACAAATAGTTCACTGCTTTAGCCCACCGGTGTGTTGAAGCGTGAAACCACAACATTTACAATTTGAGTAGCACGACGTTTCGCTGGTAATTGCATCCAGCATCATCGGGCAATTCGCCAGAATGGTGAGGCTCTGCTCTGTCTCCCGTTCTTATATAGAGCAGCAGCAGGGTGACGTTTATCACCCAGAAATGTATAGCAGCAGCCAAATGCTCTGAAGGTATGTGTTTTAAATGTGGAGGGTTAAAACCGGAGGACCCGGAGAAAAATCCACGTGACCACGGGGATGGAAACACCGCAAACTCTAAATATACAGCGGGTGTTAGGGTCGGAATCGAACTCACGCCGTCCTGTAGACTAGGGAGGTAGTTGACGTCTCACCACCGCCAGATGTTTCAATCCCGGTCCGCCTTCAACTACCTGCTCTCGCACTACACATAGCGTGATGCCTCTTCCAAATTGTGTCCAACTGACGAACCTGTTTTGAACGTTAAGTGAAACGTGTTGTTGCGTGCATTTTTGTTTTGCTCGTGTTTATTTGGAGCCCCACGATGTTAAGCCTCGTTCATGATGCTGCTGTTCAATTTATTTTTCCTTCCCGAAGCTCATTTCCATTGCGCATCACAGTGATCGTGTCATCAGACTTCGTTTCTCCAAATACAATATATTTGGAAAACATCTTGTATGAAAGCAAGTATCCTTGTTTGTCTCTTCTACTATGTATTTTTATACAGCAAATTATAGTTTTATTTTTTATATATGAAATGCAACTTATAGTGGAATTCCGAGTGTATCGTCATAATGACTAATTATTTTTTATACTGGAAAACCACACCAAGCCCAAAGACTGTTTTCAGGAGGGCTGAGTTGACCTAGAGGAGGCCCTGGACCGGTTCAGATAATCTTCACTGGTGTTGCCGGAGGGCGAGAATCGAACCCGTGTCGCCGGGTTCATAGCGCAGCGCGCTCACTGCTACTCGACCGCTCCCCACACTTACACACACGACAAAGATCCCTCGTATAGCCTGTAACATACTGTTGGGGAAAGTGCTGTTTCCGAGCACATATGAAGGCCGGCATGGCTCACGAGGGAGTGGGTGGCCAGCACCACGCTCGGGCACCTTTGTCTCCCCAGTGGCGATGTTTACACACCACACCAGGTACTCATCTGAGGCTGAGTCGACCTAGGGGAGGCCAAGGACCGGTTCAAATAATCGCCACTGGTGTTCGTAACGCAGTGCCCGAAACCTCTGCACCGCAGCTCCCCACGAAAGCACAAAAGCAAGCACGTACACACACACATATACTAATGTGCATATGGTCACAAACTCCGCCACACATATGCACGTGTGTACGTGCACACGTATAAGTAAAAGCGCACAATAGCACAGGCAAAACAAAGACAAACACACACACACAAACACACACACACACAAACACACGCGCACACTTCAGACAATGCTGGCACTCCAAACGCACGCTTTGATCAGTGAGCATGTGTAAGCAGGCTATGCTGTTTAAACCTTTTCTCTGCCTTTTCTCTTTCCTTTGCCTTTCCTTCCCCCCATTCTTTCATTCTTTTTACGAAGGGTTTAATCCTGTTTATCACAGACTTGTTCCAAACAGTACGCGCGGAAGTATATCGGCATGCACACTAACGTCTCTGCCACCCCAGCGTGGTCGTTGTGTCCGTTTTGGCCCCGCGCGTTTCGCTGCACACGCGACGGCGGAATAAACTTCGATGGGTCCCCCCCCTCTCTCTCTTTCCCTTCCAGTCTTGACGCTCGTACGAATGATAAACGCGCGACTCTGTTTATAGCGGATCGAAGGGGATATAGAGGGTGCTCCAACTTTTTTTTTAACGCTTCTCAGAACTTTTGCAACAATACCACAAGAATTGTGCCCTCCGGGCTCTGGAAGCCACGTGCAGAAGATTCCAGGCCACGCGTTGACAATGATGACGAGCAAAAGTTGAGTCTCTTTAACTTTTCAAAGCTATTCACGTACTTTTTGTTATCATGTTACAGTGTATCATCCGTTCTTTTCCCATCAAAAACGATTAGTCCCGCGTACGCGTGAACATTTTTTTTCTTTTGAACCACCATGTATGTATATATTTAAAACTTGGTGAGATTTAAACATCGCTGAGCAGATGGGCGCCCGAGTGACCGCGAGGCTCGGCAGCGGCGTTGTGCACCCGTCCGCGTCTCTCGCCGCACATGGACACAACGCGACTTCACGTTGAAAGCGATCGCGACGCTTGTTTGTATTTTCATTAAAACTGCGCTTTTTGTCCAGTGACTCCGAAGTCACTCAGTCAGTCTCGAGAGGGCCCCTTGCCCGTGTTTACGGCGGGATCCGTGGCACAAACAGTTTAGTGTATATAATGCCCGGCCTTCATTTGCACAGCTCTCTAGCCCGATTGCTCCGTCCCTTTGTGGCAGCAGTGCTTTAAGGAAGCTGGAGTGTCAGTGTTGACCCACAAACGGGTGAATTCACTGGTGAACAAACGCATTCAGCCTCATTCAGTGCAAGCCCCCCCCCCCCCCCTTCAGTAGCGGTTCTTTCACCGCGGCCGTTGTGCGCCGGCCTTTTCACATGCCGTGAGGAATGTGGCCGAGTTAAGGGCCCCCAGTTCACTGTCTCGCCTCGATTGTATCATCAGAGAAAGCCCCGAGGGAAAAAAGTCAGCGTTGGGGACTCTGCCGAACGGGGCCGCGCGGGGCTCAGCCCGGGTCCCGCACGGCGATGGCTAAAAAGCAACTGGCTCGGGGAGGGAGCTCACTTGGACGAATTTTTTTTTTGTTTGCTGCGAGGTGGAAAGTGGTCATCAGAGTCAAATATCAAACACCCTCGCGCGTTCTCCTTTGAAACGGGGAAAACTCCAGCAGCCAAACACTGGCATTACCCTTTCTGGTGCGAAGCTTTATATTTTTTTTTCCGTAAAGATTAGGATCAAAAGGCAAAGGCATGAATGAGTGAAAACTCCCCAGTCGAAAGGGGAATTACATTATTCATTTTGTGCACGGTTATTACTGCGAAAGAAAAAGCTGCCTTAGAAAAAAAACGTAGTAATTTATTCTGACATTCCACATCAATTGCTATCTTAAGTGCCCTATCCCCAGTGCCGGACAGCTGCACCATTGTGTGGAAGATTGACACCGCGATTTTGCAGGCCATGGACTGGCGGCGGTCTCACGCTGGCGCTGTGAAATTGACGCAGAGCACAACTAACGATAACAGCACGATGATGGCACAAATTGCTCTTTAAATATGTGAATCGTTTCCACGGGTGTGACCTGCTCGTTTAAATGGCGAGCGGCGTCTCACAGTTTAAACGCAGCCGAGGGAGCTGCCCCATCGGGGCAGCTTCCTCCGCACGTTTCCCTTGATTTGATGATTTTTTTCTCCTCTTCCCTTGAACGGAGGTCTTTTTTCTCTCGCTCCCCGAACGCCGCCGATCAAATTACATTAAAACAACAGCGATAAACGGGGCGAGATGAGCAGAGGTGTGCGTGCGGTGGAGGGGTGACGGAGGGAGATGAGTCGTGGGACTCGGGAAAGCACTTGCTACACACTTGAGAAATTCGGTCAAGACAGCATTTTTATTTCACCCACACACACACACCCCTCACCCAACCGCACCCCCCTCCCTCCACCAGCCCGGGCTCCCCAATGTCTGTGCGCGTGTTAGTACGCATCATTACACTCCAAATACAAAACGTCACAGCAGTAAATTTGCAGCACAAAGCGTGGGCCCCCACTCCTGGAGCGGGCTTCGCCAGTGTTTTTTTTTTTGCACCCTCTGATTTGCCTGCAAACAGCTGCCATTCAACCTGCTGAACAGGCCGCCATAAATCTCCCAGTGACATTTGCTCCTGAAAGGCCAGAGGGCTGGGCTTGGCTCCGCATGCAGCACCAGGTGGTTGCCATTTTCTGCCCCCCCTCTCCTTCCCTTCCAGGCCACCCGCCCCCCGACGCTTTTGCGTGAAAGTGTGCGAAAAGAAGAAACCGAATAATTGAATAAAACGAACTTTCGCATCACGCAGTTTCTTTTCTCCCCATTCCCCCACACCCCACCCAAAAAAAACTCCTCCGTCACATTATTGACACCCCCCCCCCATCCTCCTCCTCCTCTCCACCTTTTATTTGGTTAAATAGCGCGACTCGAGTTCTGGGAGAGAAGCTGGGAAGGCAGCTGCAGGCCCCAAGCCGGGCCGGGCTGCCGGACGTCATGGGGACCCAGTACTGTAGGTCACAAGCCTGAATTAGGGACCTAATTACCCCGCGATGCAGGCATTATGAGCACGGCAATGCTACACAGCAGGATCTGGGCACCAGCCAGGGCTACAGCAGCCACCGCTGAGCATCGCCAATGCAACAACGCGCGGGCAGAGCGCACAGCGAGGGGTCGGGACGAGCGCGAGGCGAAGCGTGGGATGCCAAGGATGCAGCCTCCGCGGGAGACGCTGATGCAAAACATCTCTTAGGAGGAGACCTCGTTGTCACGCCAACACCCACGCCAGCTTTACTCCAGAGCTCTTAGCAAACGTCCATTGGGTTATGAGCGCTGTCATCTCACATGCGCGGGGTTGTTTTTCGTTTCTTTCTGTGTGGGTACTCTGGAATCTTCCCAAATGCAAAAGAAACCCAACCCCACCAACTTTCACATGTGGCCAAATGTCATCCGGGCAGGACTTTCCCAAACGTGGCTTGAGACTCAGTCTTGTGCACGTCCAGCCCCATTGTCCATCCACTACAGGACGAGGGCCTCCCCACACAGTGCGGACCGTCTGGGTTATTTGACCACGACTTTACCGCGCCGGTCAATTGCGGGATGGTGAAAGTGAGGTGCATAGACAATGGCGCATGGTAGAACGCAACAGTGAATTACACTGGTCAACAAAAAAAAAACATTTTTTTCTGGCCTGGACTTTTGCACCTGTGTTAGACTAATTTCAGGGTGCTGATTCCAAATCTGATCTCATTTTGCTCTATCACATCTCATTTTATGCTATCGGCATACCCCGTTTTCATTGATTTTACCCGAAATTAACTCTGTCACTTATGATTGCAAGTTATTGCGAGTCAGTGACTGCTTTAGTGTTAAAATATGGTGCTGTATTTTTAGGATAGTGTGTTTATAATATTTTATGTAGATATCCACATTTATTTAATATTTTTCTTCTGCAGTTTGTATTAAAAATGCAATATTTGATATCTCAAAAACCTGATGTGATAGACAAAAACTGATGCCAGATTTGGAATCAGCACCCCAAAATTACCTTTAAACCGTTGGAATACCTTGTGCCAGAAAAAGTGTTGACCAGTGTTATCGTTCCACGGCTCTCTTAATATTACAACTATTTTTTTTATTTTCCCAGGTAAGGCCTACTGAGCTATATAGCTCTCTTTCAGAAGCGACCTGGGAACAAATGACAGCTCGGCGAAGTGGCCTATGTTGAAATCACTCTCAAAGCACGTTTCTAAATGTGGAGGGGAAAACCGGAGGACTCGGAGATAAATGAACATGCAAACTCCAAATATACAGCAGGCATCAGGGTCGGGATCGAACCCACGAACTGCTGTATACCAAATTTCGATTTAATGCTTTCGTGACTGCAGGGATTCATCTTCTTGGTTCTTTCGGTAAAGTCACGTAGAATGTAAATAATAAAATAATAAAAATAAAACATAATAAAATAATTCTCACGACGTTTCGGCCACAACGCAAGCAGCCGTCCTCAGGTGAAGAACAGAAGACAGAGTCTGTCTTCTCGACAGACCTGTTTTTCACCTGAGGACGGCTGCTTGCGTGAGAATTATTTTATTACGTTTTATTTTTATTATTTTATTATTTCCATTCTACGTGACTTTATCGAAAAACTAAGAAGATGCTGTATACCAGGCGAGGTAGTTAACATCTCACCACCGTGGTGCGATAACAGAAACACGCGCTGACAACATAGAGAGACCCGCGAGGTCCCTTTAAACTTTCCCGCACCTCCGATTAGCACGGTTGGCTACGTTCAGCGAAAAAACGAAGTTTAACATACGTACAAGTACGTGCAATTCGACGGTGAACACAGAGCTAGCGGTCGCTCGAGCCTATGCAGCACCCGCGCGCGTGTACGGTGCGGTGCGTGCGCGCGATCGTGAGTGGGGATGCGTTCCGAGTGCGCGCGCACGCGTTCACAGAGGCGACAGAGAAGGGACAAACGAGGACAGGGCTGATGGGGACGACATCATTAGTTGTCATTTAGTTTACGCGACAGAGTATATTGATGATGAGCGCGTGGACGGCAATGGTAACGGAGTTGGCAGCTAAAGGAGTGGAACGAGTCTGAGTCTCCGTCTACCGTGGAGACGGAGCAGTGAAATCGGGATCGCTTGCACGGAACAAGTCGATTGTTGACATAACAGAACTGAGAGATGGTGATGATTTGGGGAGGCCTTTATCCAGCAGCAGATTTATCATGGCCAACGATGACGACGATGATTATGATTTTCATAAGAAATTACATAAACGTTCGAGTATGTTTCATCAGGATGCCGCTTTTAACTCGAATACGAAGTTCACCGACGATGTCATATCCACGCACACGCAAGAACGACCACGCCGTGGCACGAGAGGAGGCTCAAAAGCGGGAGGGGGGGCGACTTCTTGCTAAACAGGAGCCACGCGGCTCGGTCACCGACGATCAATCGCCAGCGCCACGGGCTGCGCCGGTGGGGCGCGCAGCGAGGGGGAAACGCCGCTTCTCCTCCAGGACTACCGATCAGCTTGAGGCAAAGATCACGCTCGAGGAACAGTGAGAAGAATGGCAGCCGCGTTGGCGTGGCTTCGCGTTAAAACAAAACATCGTGACAAAAGGGCAAACATGAGAATTCTTCCAAAACGTTGTACTCAGTCGTTGAATGTTATACATTGTCCTCCAAACACACCGGGATGCCAAATAAATAATAATTCGGTACCTTTGTTCATCACGCGACCACTTTTAATTGGCTGTGTCGGGTGGTGGAGGGTGTACGACGCACAACATTTAATTCACGCGATCTGACCCAAAATTTTGACCCAAAATTTACGATTAATAATCTGAAACCCAACCGTCGAAACCACAGAGAGCGATAATAACACGGCAATGTTCAAGGAACAACCGAGACACGGGAGACAGTCAAAGAGACCGTCGGAGAAGAAGGGCATAATAAAAACAGGCAGAGAGACAAGCACAGAGACAGGCGGATACAAAGGTGGAGAAACAAGCGTATAAACGGGCGGAGAGACAGGAAGAGAAACAGAAACGGGCGGAGAGACAGGTGGAGGTAAATAGGCAGAGATTCGGTGACAGAACCAGAGGGAGAACGGCGGTCACGATGATGTCAGCACGAGCGAGAGAGAAGGGAGCACTGCAGCTGAGTTGGACAGAGCATTGCTGATTATGATCACTTAAAATCTCCGATTGCAAGTATGTTCTCTTTCGCTTCTCAGATTGCGGCGCAGTTGGTGGTTTTTTTTTTTAGTGTCGAAACTTGCGCAACGGAAATTTCCACGACCCGTGTGGCTGGAAGGAAACAATCTCTCATTTGTTTTTAAAACGTGTCGGCCGTATTAGCGGTAAATGTTCTCGGTGACGACTTTGTGAGTTTATAAAAAATATAAATAAAACCAGTACAGACAGAGCCTAGAAATCTACTTTACAGTTACACAGAGGCCCTGGAATATGACACCCCGATCTATAAATGGCCTGATCGTGGCATTGTCTTTGTACTGTTCGCCTTTCGGCGTTCTCTGGTCTGACACTGGTGAGACTAGGCCCGAAAGAAGGCTGTCTCTGGTGTAGGCCAATCAGTTTCAAAGACAATGCCATAGATTCTCAGAGCATCTTTGTTTGCATGTTGTGTGGTTAACGCGAACTTGATTCCTTGCAAAAGGTCTCTATTTGGTGTTTGAACATCTTAACACCTGCTGTTTTATTGCCGGAAAGTATAAAACGTATTCTTATGTTTTCCGACTGGATAGTTATAACACGCTCAAAATAAAGCATTCAGAAAAATTAAGACAAAAAAAAAACCACACACACACACACACAACGGGGTATTCCACAAACAACTGTCGCATCAAAAACAATTCGGTTAAACACATCCTGCAGGGAGGCGGCTCGCGCTAACGAGGTGAGACTAACGCTGCGTGGCGAGGCTCGTTACGCAGCGCTGTGCCGGGACGCCGCGGCGCGGACACGGGACACCAGCCGGAGGGGGGCCGCCGAGAGGCACGGGGGAAGGGGGGTGACCCTCGGCGTTCCTCGGCGTCCCTCGGCTGAAGAGTGGCCGCGGCCGTGCGATGAATGAGCAAACACACAGAGAGGCACCGACCCTGAACGCGCCTGCACGCGGGGCCGCACACTGGCAGGGCTCCAGGGTCTTCACACGTGCGGTCAGACAAATCGATCCGCCGCTGCCCGACTGAAAATTTTTTTTTTTCAATATTCATCATCCCATAATTCCTTTTCATAGGCGCTAAAGCTGTGAGTTTTGAGTGATGCCAAGAGAACGCCCATTATGGCTGGCACAATGCTCGAGTGTGCTGCTCACTCAGGGCCCCTCGATCGGTGCTCACTAACGGCACTTGCCCGGACAGTCGCCGCGAATAAATGGGCGCCTTTGTGCCAACGCCGCACTTTTTTACAGGAGTGCGAAAGAGGACATTCAAATGATACCGAAGGATCAGAATGCGTGCTCACATCGACGCCCGATCGAGAGTCGTCATCATGGGGGAGGGCTCCCATCTGCACTCCGCAATATGACCACGACTCGTCTCGATTTCAGCACAAGAGCTCCAGTCGCGTCTTTAAACATCCCGCGCGCCCACCAGCCCCCCCCCCCTTCATGTGTGTCTGCGTGCATACGCATTTCCGATACCAAACCCCACATTTTATTACGACGCGCGCCACACACTCCTTGCCGCCTCCATCCCCTACCAACTCCACTCCGCCCCACCAATCCCCATTTCATCCCCCCGCCCGCCCATCAGCCCGCCCGCCCGCCCCTCCAGCCCCAGGCCCCGGGCTGGTCGTTCCCGGCAGGCGGGCACCAGACGAGGACAAAGCAAGCAATTTGGCGGCACAAGGCGGGAAATTATTGGTAATTATGTCCGTCACGAGCCACCTGCGTGGGCTGAGCGGTCAGTGTTGGTGGCGGGTGGCTAATGGGGGGGGGGGGGGGGGGCTCAGGCACCTGCAGGGCCTGTGCACCAACAGCAGGTGCACGGAGCCCGGCCAAGGCAGCCGGCCCCGCTCACACTCACGCAGCACGCCCTGCACTGGCAGCGGCAACATCAGCAGAAGCAGCAGCAGCACCACCCATTACCATCACCACCAACATCAGCACCACTCATTACCACCACCACCAACATCAGCACCACTCATTACCATCACCACCAACATCAGCACCACTCATTACCACCACCACCAACATCAGCACCACTCATTACCACCACCAACATCAGCACCACTCATCACCACCACCACCAACATCAGCACCACTCATTACCATCACCACCAACATCAGCACCACTCATTACCACCACCACCAACATCAGCACCACTCATTACCACCACCACCAACATCAGCACCACTCATTACCACCACCAACATCAGCACCACTCATCACCACCACCACCAACATCAGCACCACTCATTACCATCACCACCAACATCAGCACCACTCATTACCACCACCACCAACATCAGCACCACTCATTACCACCACCAACATCAGCACCACTCATTACCATCACCACCAACATCAGCACCACTCATTACCACCACCACCAACATCAGCACCACTCATTACCACCACCACCAACATCAGCACCACTCATTACCATCACCACCAACATCAGCACCACTCATTACCACCACCACCAACATCAGCACCACTCATTACCACCACCACCAACATCAGCACCACTCATTACCATCACCACCAACATCAGCACCACTCATTACCACCACCACCAACATCAGCACCACTCATTACCATCACCACCAACATCAGCACCACTCATTACCATCACCACCAACATCAGCACCACTCATTACCATCACCACCAACATCAGCACCACTCATTACCATCACCACCAACATCAGCACCACTCATTACCATCACCACCAACATCAGCACCACTCATTACCATCACCACCAACATCAGCACCACTCATTACCATCACCACCAACATCAGCACCACTCATTACCACCACCACCAACATCAGCACCACTCATTACCACCACCAACATCAGCACCACTCATTACCATCACCACCAACATCAGCACCACTCATTACCACCACCACCAACATCAGCACCACTCATTACCACCACCACCAACATCAGCACCACTCATTACCATCACCACCAACATCAGCACCACTCATTACCACCACCACCAACATCAGCACCACTCATTACCACCACCACCAACATCAGCACCACTCATTACCATCACCACCAACATCAGCACCACTCATTACCACCACCACCAACATCAGCACCACTCATTACCATCACCACCAACATCAGCACCACTCATTACCATCACCACCAACATCAGCACCACTCATTACCATCACCACCAACATCAGCACCACTCATTACCATCACCACCAACATCAGCACCACTCATTACCATCACCACCAACATCAGCACCACTCATTACCATCACCACCAACATCAGCACCACTCATTACCACCACCACCAACATCAGCACCACTCATTACCATCACCACCAACATCAGCACCACTCATTACCATCACCACCAACATCAGCACCACTCATTACCATCACCACCAACATCAGCACCACTCATTACCATCACCACCAACATCAGCACCACTCATTACCATCACCACCAACATCAGCACCACTCATTACCACCACCACCAACATCAGCACCACCACCACCACCACCAACATCAGCAGCAGCAGCAGCAGCAGCAGCACCACCACCACCAGCCATCACCAACATCAGCACCACGGGTACGATGGCACCAGCACACACCGCGCTCCACGCCAACACCACCCTCAACACCAGCACACACCACCCTCAACACCAGCACACACCACCCTCAACACCAGCACACACCACACTCAACACCACCCTCAACACCACCCTCAACACCACCACACGCGTCCACCGGCGGCACATCGAAGGTAAATAAATCACGAATTAGAACTAAAGGACAAAATCTGTTTCACGTGACGTGCATTTCATTCCCACTGTCATTTGGCGTACATTCCATGTATTATTCATTCACGAATAACGATGCAATAGACCGCGCATTGTCACCGTTCAAACTGAGCAATGCCACGGGCTGGGAGAGGGCGAGTGTGGGACGAGGTTGTTGATGCCACCCGAGGCGCCAGCACGGGTGGCCCTGGTGCCAAAGTGGTGGAGCCTTCTTCACGCGGCGGTGACGGCAAGTGACGATGGGTGCCACGGTGGCTGGGAGATGTTAACCACCTCGCCTGGTGTACAGGAGGCCGTGGGTTCGATCCCGACTCGCACGTTCTCCACGTGATCGCGCGGATTTTTCTCTGAGTCCTCGGATTTCCCCTCTCGACATGTATACATGTACACACGATAAGCCACTTCGTTGAGCTATCGCTGAGCTATCAACGGAGTGGCCATGCAGACCGCTTCTGAACAAGAGCTATGTTGTGTTCCGTGGGCCTTAGCCGCTCACTCCTCGTGGCTCCCCTGTCGTCACCGCCGCCTCTGCAAACATCCGATTCGCTTCGTCCAGGAGCGCATGAACCCAAGGGGCTCACGTGACCTCCAGGCCTCGAGCGACAAGAAGAAAAGTGAGCGAAACTCGTTGCCGAGGAGAGAGCGAAGAGAGAGAGAGAGAGAGCGAGAGAACGAGAGAGAGGGGAGAGCGGGGAGTGTCGCCGGCTGTGGAAGGTAACGTGACAGGCCACGCGCGCGGCAGTAATCAGTTCACCCTGAGTGGGGAAATTGTCAAGCAAAGTACCGCCCGGAATCAGGCAGATTGATCGCCCGCAATCTCTGACAGTGATTAGATAATGAGTCATTCAGCCGTGGCAATTTTTCACCCCCTCCCCTCCCACCCCTCCGCCTCCTCCCCGCCTCACACCGAACCATCTTTCCCATTGGAATAATTCCACCCTTAATGCGAGTGGTTGGAGAATTCTGTCCCTCGCTCTCTCCCTCTGCCCCCCCCCAACCACCCCCCCACCACCTCCTCCTCCTCCTCGCTCTCCCGGCCCTCTGCCCCCCCCCCCGCGCTCTCTCTACCAGTCTGGGGGCCCGGCAGCGCACGCGGTGCTGTCAGCGGAGAGAGCGACACAGCTGGGGGGGGGTGTGATGGGGAACTAAAAACACAGCTTTCATTAGTGAACGGTGTCATTACCGCGCAGCTAAACCACACTTTGGATCTGAATTGTAAATGTGGCATGGCAAGCACGAGGCTAAACAGGCAGAAAGGCATTATCACAACAAAGGCGGTTTTGAGGCACAAGCCACGATTAAAACCGTCGCTGAACGAGCGGCGAGCGTTCCGGCTCCACCACCGCCACCACCACCGCCGCTGGTGGTGGTGGTGGCGGCGTCGTGAGGACAAAGCCGGCAAGCCGCGCGCCTCTGCGCTCGATGCCGCGACGAAGCGGGGGGGGGGGGAGGCAGGAGCGGCCGAACCGCTTCTCGCGCCCGGTGGTGATGGTGGTGGTGGCGGTGGTGGTGGTGATGGTGGTGATGGCGGCGGTGGTGATGGTGGTGATGGTGGTGGTGATGATGATGGTGGTGATGGTGGCGGTGGTGATGGTGATGATGGTGGTGGTGATGGTGATGATGGCGGTGATGGTGGTGATGATGATGGTGGTGGTGGTGATGGTGATGATGGTGGTGATGATGATGATGGTGGTGATGGTGGTGGTGATGATGATGGGTTTACTGGGCTCCTGCCGGCGCGCCGGACGGCGAGACCGCCCCCCGCTCGCGGCCACCAACACCGAGTGACGATTATCTGAACCGGTCGTGGGCCTCCTCTCGGTAGACTCAGCCTCGACTGAGTACCTGGCGCGCTCTGTTAATGTCGCTACGAGGGAGACAAAGGCGGCCGCGCGTGGTGCTGGCCGCCTCGCGTGTTCCGTGGCGGCCTTCAAAGGTGCTACTTGCTCACGGCACTTGCCCCAACAGTTCATAGAGTCTACGGAGGGGAGGAGGGGGTCGTTGTCTTTGTGTGGGACGGGGCTCTGCTGGTGCTACGCGGGGGAGAGTGGCGCTGCATCACGGCCCGCTTGCCGGCACCGTCGGCAGCATAGCGTGAACTGCTTCGCGGCTGCTCGAGGTTTTGCCGAGAGATTTGCTTACACCGTGGGCTGAAGGGTGGAGAATGAACGTAATTACGCTTAACTCGTGTCCCTCCAGCGGTCCGCCAACGCGACGGAATGTCGTGTCACTGTGTCCCGGTGAGGCTGTCGGCTCGCTCACCTGCCCGTTACGCATTGCTCCTCGCCCCACCACCACCTCCACCACCACCTCCACCACCACCTCCACCACCACCTCCACCACCACCTCCACCACCACCTCCACCACCACCTCCACCACCACCTCCACCACCACCTCCACCACCACCTCCACCACCACCTCCACCACCACCTCCACCACCACCTCCACCACAATGGTGCGATCACGGGAACTCGGGGACATGAAAGGATTGCTTGGAGATGTGAGACGAAGAGACATGATGCTGATGCCGCTGCTGCTGCTGCAGTAATGCGCTCTAGATGTGTTGGTGTTAAGAAAAAAAATCCGCAATAACTACACACGGCTAAATTGTACCCAGCGAGTCAATTACAGAAGACCCAGCAGCGATCCGTGTTCAAAATGTACCGTTTATTTCTGGTGGTTATTAAGGATTCTTCACGTACATAAATATTGCAATGTTACACACACACACATTATAGCTATCACTATAACGTGTGATTTAAAATCCAGTGAAGAGCGATTATTTAATCATCTAAGCGGGCAGTCATCAGTCGTGCTTGTCTTGCCACACGTTGCTGAGACCTTCCCAATAATTCCGCACTTGCACACACTCACACACACTCACACTCTCATACACACTCACACACACTCTGATACACTCTTTCACACACACACACACACACTCTGACAGACTCTCTCACACACACACTCACACTCTGACACTCTCTCACACACTCACACACTGACACTCGCAAACTCTCACAGACTCACACACTCTCACACTCACACACACTCTCATACACTCACACACTCTCATACACTCACACACTCTCACACACACTCTCACACACTCACACACACACTCACACACTCACACACACTCACACTCTCACACACTCACACTCTCACACACTCACACTCTCACACACACACGCTCACATTCTCACACACACTCACACTCTCATACACACTCACACACACTCTGATACACTCTCTCACACACACACACACACTCTGACACTCTCTCACACACACACTCACACTCTAACACTCTCTCACACACTCACACACTGACACTCGCAAATTCTCACAGACTCACACACTCTCACACACTCACACACTCTCATACACTCACACACTCTCACACTC
>NC_136108.1:5984096-6309096 GCF_965212315.1 Lampetra planeri | reverse complement strand
GGCCTTCTCAGTATCGGCCTTCTCAGCATCGGCCATCTCAGTATCGGCCTTCTCAGCATCGGCCTTCTCAGCATCGGCCTTCTCAGCATCGGCCTTCTCAGCATCGGCCTTCTCAGCATCGGCCTTCTCAGCATCGGCCTTCTCAGCATCGGCCATCTCAGCATCGGCCATCTCAGTATCGGCCTTCTCAGCATCGGCCATCTCAGCATCGGCCTTCTCAGCATCGGCTTTCTCAGACAACTGGTTCGGCATCGCCTTTATCCGCTTAGCTTAAAAAAAAGATTTGCTGTGGAGTGGTGGTGGGGGGGGGGTTCCTGTTTTTTTTCTCTTTCTGTGTCTCCCAACTACTAAAAAAACGATCTTATATGGAAAGATAAAGCTGCCCGGGATGTGCTTGAGATGGTATGGCCCAGTGGTGTGCCTGTCGAGTGGTGCAGGCAGCGCAACTGCGCCAGAGACTACGGGTGTCGGCAGAGGCCGAGACGCCCGGCTACAAAAAGAGGTGGCGGGGGGTGGGGGGAATTGTACGTGGGGGTAGGGCTCCATTTCATTCCTTGCGTCAGGGCCCATGCCAACGACGCCACACCACCGAGTATGCCTTCACCTTTAATGAGATCATTTGTGGCGAGAGATAAAAGGCAGTGTTTGTTTTTAATCACCGCGTGAAGCATGGTGAAATAATCTGCACGAGCCGCAGGGAAGTCCTAATCCAGCAGTGGATCGGCAAATGAGCCGTGCGAGTAAATCTTTAATCGAGCACGATGTGAGCATGACAAAACACACACACACACGACTTTGCATCGCTTACAATTCACGGACAGCAGAGGAACATCTCAACAGGGCACAGCATCGCGCGTGAAACAGAGGACACGGTCATTTCGTGTGCAGCGTGGAGCCACGTGGCTCCGTGAAGCTGCGTGCCATCGTGAAGCTGCGTGGCCGCCCGCGGTTGTGAGGACACAGACGCTGCCCACCACACCGTGTGCCCAGGCCCGTGCACGTGTTGAGTCCGCGCTCATTCATAAATCATCGTTATCTGTTAAGACACAATCTCACGCCGGCAAACAAAAGCCACTGCCAAAACTACTGACGCCCGAGATGAAATTACTCTTGATCAATTCCACGATATCGATCCAGATCATACATGTGCTCTCTTACGGCCAATAAATCATCTTTGTTTTCACCGGTCATTACCTATTACCAGAACTATCAGCAACCTCGCCTCCCCGGCACAATCCATCAATACGTTCCCCACTCCAATCTCGACAGCGCCCGATGCACTGTTTCATCAGGCAGAGTTAATCTTGCCGGATTCACAAGGAAATTCTATGTTTCCACGTCGAGAGGGGTGGCGCTCGCGCGCGCATGACGGATGGAGTTATCACCAAACTAATCTGGCAACTCCTTCCGAAGCAATCAGTCCCGGCGCGGAGCGACAGGCCGGCCAGCATCCATCAGGGCTATGACTGCTCGCGCTTGAGGAAGACTACTTGGAAATTATCACATTAAAATACACACGTGTATATGCATACACACACACCAACACATGCGTATCTACGGAAACAAAGACAAAGGTCCCCCAGACTGTTGGGACAAGTGCTGTTAGCGAACACCTATGAAGGCCGGCACGACACACGAGGGGGTCGATGGCCAACACCACGCTCGGCCGCCTTTGTCTCCCCAGTGGTGATGTTTACAGACTACAGCAGATACTAATTTGAGGTTGAGTCGACCTAGGGGAGGCCCAAGACCGGTTCAGATAATCGTCACTGGAGTTGGCCGTGAGCGGGAATTGAACTCGGGTCACCAGGTACGTAGCGCAATGCACTACCGCATACATACACACACATACCATCACACAGACAAGCCACGTACTGTAAAAACACATGCATATAAACACAAACATATACCATCACACAGACATGTATATACATGTATGCATTGCATTCATACATACTGATAGGACAAAGATCCCCCGTATAGCATTAAAATAAAAGACAAAGATCTCCCATATAGCCTTGACAGACTGTAGGGGCAAGTGCTGTCAGCGAGCAGTACCTATGAAGGTGGGCATGGCACACGAGGGTGTGGGTGGCCTGCACCACGCCGGGCTGTCTTTGTTTCATTCGTAGCGATGTTTACACACCACACCAGGCGCTAAGTTTAGGCTGAGTTGACCTAGGGGAGGCGCAGGACTGGTTCAGAATACTGTAATCGCTGAGTGTGCCACACACACATGAATACCACACCACACGCACAAATACAAACAATCCCCCTACCATTCTCCCACCGAAGACAAATAACCCCCGTATAGCCTTTAACAGACTGTTGGGGCAAGTGCTGTTAGCAAGCACCTATGAAGGCTGGCACTGCACATGAGGCCAACACCACGCCCGGCCGCCTTTGTCTCCCGAGTGGCAATGTTTACACATCGCACCAGGTATTTATTTGAGGCTGAGTCGACCTAGGGGATGAGGCCCAGGACCGGTTCAGATAATCGTCACTGGTGTTGGCCGTGAGCGGGAATCGAACTCGGGTCGCCGGGTTCATAGCGCAGCGTGCTAACCGCTACACCACCGCTCCCCATTCTCCCACCTCACACAACCACACAAATCTACAAGCAGCACCGTGAAGATTTTGCCGATATTCGTGAACAAACCTCTTGATATTACAGAATCCCAATCCGGGATCGAAATTCTAAAGCGTGGTTGTTGATTTTCCTCCAACGTACAAATAGGTGATACAACTTTTCCTTTAATCATATGCATCACTACTATTTGTATAATGGTAATGTCGGAATTTTGTTCCAATTGGAACAGCGCCTTGTCGATGCCTTGGAAGCCGTCGCAACAGAGCATGCCGCTCGATTCCGCAGCGAAATAATATTCACTGCAAAGCATCGCTGGACTCGTTACGGCACAGTATCCCGAGATGCATTGTCTGCCTTTTTTTAACATTCAATCTTTGAAGCAAGTGTTTTTAAAATATAAAAACCGAAACACATCTCAGGATTTGTTTTAGATAAGAGCCTGGGGGGCGGGGGAGGGGAGAGAGAGGTGGTGGGGGGGGCGGTGGCTACGATCCGAGCTACAGGAATTAAATTCCTTGGCTGCAGAAAAAACTAAACAAAAATCATGTTTTATTTTGCCAGGTAAAGCCCGCGGAGCGACACAGCTCTTTTTCAGACTCGGCCTGGCCACAAACGTCAGCTCAACGAAAGTTGCGTATCACGTGGAAATGTATCGCAGCCAACACTCTGAACGCATGCGTCTTCTAAATGTGGAGAGAAACACAGGAGGATCCACGTGGAGAGAGAGACGCGCAAACAACAAATATACAGCAGGTGTCAGGGTCGGGATCGAACCCACCACCTCCTGTATACCAGGCGAGGTAGTTATCATCTCGCCACCACGGCGCCCGAACATCAGTGGTACTGTCCCCCCTCCCCTGATCCCCACGTCCCACCCCACCACGTTGCTAACCTGCACTGACCAGCGTGGAACAAACAATGCCCATACCGACGCGGCATGGGGAGGGCTTCATCCAACGGTGGAATGGCAAAAAAGAAAGTCTGTGTACATTCTAGATTTGAAGCTTTCGTGACTGCAAGGATTCATACTCCTTGGTTTTTTTCGGTAAAGTCACGTAGGTAAAACAATCAATAAAATGAAATAAATGAAAACAACTAAATTAAATCACGATGTTTCGGAGGCAATACAAGCTTCCTTCATCAGGTGTAAGCGGTCCCAGGTTCTAAGAATATATACATTGTTAGAACCTGGGACCGTGGGACGGTGACCAAGGCGCAGAGTCCGCTCTGAGCAGGCAGGAAACCAGCAGTGACACAGAGACCCAGCAACAGCACCAGTGTGCGAGTCCTCTCCACTTTGGTGTCATCTGCAGTCGATGATAATTACGGCCTAAACGATCCTCAAAGCGGCGCAGGCGGCAAATGCCCTTTTACAGGTCATTGGCTAAGCATCAACAAAATCCACGTAAAAACAAAACCCGCAGAATTGATCAAGTATTTTTTGGAGTCAGTGCTGCAGATGTTATAACCGACTCGAGGGACATTATTCCACTCTGGGTTTACTTCGTATGGCGTGCAATTACACCGCAGAGCCCCGTTTGAAAATGCAGTATTTCCCCCCCCCCCCCCCCCCCCATACAAAAACACAACAACTTTAACTTGACATGAATTGAACGATGCAGTAACAAGGCAATAACACATTTCTTGCACGGGGAAAAAGGCAATTCACAACAACAACAAAAACCCCAAAAAGGAACTAAATATAAAAAGAATGCTCCAACAATTTTCTTTCACGCTTGAGGAAAATGCCCTAGTTAAGTTTGGGAGTCGCTATTAGGAGCCCTTTGAGGGCCCAAAAGCGGAAGATGGACACACGTCCCTTTGCTCTTTTTTAATGTTCTAGCTGGCAATTTATATTTCTGCAGTGTCGCAATCTAAGGTAATTTGCTGTCAATTTTGCCCGTCTTTTAGCGTCCGCGCACACTGCTGCAAACTACCTTTCAGCCCAAATGACAGAGAGAGACCAGGGCTGCATAAGAAAGGACAGGATAATCTGGCCATTAGGCTGCCACTGTGACTGGGGGGGCCTACGGGGTTTGCCGCTGCGCCGGGCAGCTGGGAGTCGAAGCAGGAGGAAGGGGTGCACGGTGGTGCAGGGAGAGGGAAGAAGAGGGGTGGGGGGGGGGGCAGACTGGGGGGAAGAGGGAGGGGGGAGGGTGTCTGACTGGGCAGGGGGGTGCAGGGGAGGAGGGATGATGGTTACAGGCTAGCAGCAACAGGGAAGGAGGCTATTTAGTTAAATGCACCAGGCAATAATGCTGAAAGCTTCCCTTTCATCTATCACAGCACTACTCCACGTGTACAAATTCAATTCAGATTAAACCGGGGATGGAGGGGGGGGGAGACCATTAGCAGGTGGCGCAGCGTCTGCAGAGAGGCCGGCGGGGAACAGGTAGGGTGACCCCCACCTGGGATAAGGTCACGAGTGGAAGAAAAAAAAAACACAGCACCTCGCAAAGGCCCTCCTTCCGCAGCCACCCGCCGTTGCACTGCAGGCTCGGTCTTAAAGGCTCAACGTAAATGTCGCTTTTGAGCAGAGCCCCCGTGTTTGGGTTTCCCCCGCTCGCGGCCCCAAGCCCCGGGAATGGCTCGCGAAGCCTCATCCCGCACGGCTCCTCCGTGAGATCAAACGTGGGGAAGGCCACGCAAGAGATGCCGACCCACGTGTTGGGGGGGGGGGGTGGGAAGGGTGGGGATACACACGAGGGGACATCGGAAAATCTCGCACAACAACTGAATGTGGCACCACATTGCTCGGAGGTGAAATCAACCGCTCTCCCTCCCTGCGCCATCGCACAACAAACCAATCGCGGAGGACGATCACAGTGGGAACGCCGCCGCCGCCGCTGCCGCATGGCGCTCCGGTCGGGAGTGATCAGCAGAGCGAAGCCGCTGCGCCGTTGCCTGGGAGAGGAGATAAGCATCTGGTGATCATCCCCCGTTCCCACTTCTCCGCGCCCTTTCGTCTGCCCCGCCGCCGGTCCTTCAACAAGCGGGGCTGCGAGTGGGAAGTCGACGGGCTTGCTCTTATTCATTTCCGAAGTAAATGTCGGGCTTCATTGTTTAAACGAAACAACAAACCCACCCCCCCTCCCGAAAAAAAGCGCACACACCACGCAACGAAGGCGAAGGACGTAACAAGAGACGACGGGAGTGGTGGCTGCGTGTGGGTCAGAGCGGGGGCAGGAGGGGGTGGGGGGGGCGACTTTAATTAAAAATAAAATAAAACACATCAAGTGTCACCCACAGATCCGCTTCACTCATGCGATGCCTCCCATGCCAGGCCGGCGACGTGGCGTCTACCTCGGCCAGAATCTGGTGCTTGTCTATGAAGGACCCATCCACCGTGCCCCCCCCCCACACCCCAATCGGTGTCCAGGCATGAAAACAAGAGGCGTGCTGCTTCGCTCGCTGCTGTGACTCGCTGAAAAAGAGCTTCGCAGCTCATCGGATTCCTCCGGCCTCAAGTAAAGATTCCGATTTGTGAATCACTTCCACGGGGACGACGTTCAAAGTGCCCCCTGTGCATAAATAAACCCGCTCCGGTCGCATCACGAAGCGCAACCCAGCGGTGCATTTACAGGCCTAATGGTCTCTACGCAGGTGCGTGCACGTCACGGTACGTGTGTGTATCAGAATCACAATAATTATTTATACTGGAAGAATACGATGAGCTATATATATTTTTAAAAAATGACAGATGTCCAGAAGAGAAGTGGTGTCATCGTGGGTAATGTGCTGGATTTAAAACTGGCCAGGGTTAATTGCCTGGCTGTGGCAGTTAGCATCTGAACCTGCCCTGTAGTTTCCTCCTAGGTTGTTTCAGCCATAAATGACAACGCTCAGCAATGTGGGCTCAGCCCTTCCCCAACTTCCCATCCTTTCCCTGCCTTCCCTCCTTGGCCAGAGCAAACAAATTGTAATTTAAAACATTTACAATGATAATATAATGAATTGTAAAAAAAAGAAAACTTTTCACACAGGCAGGAATTATTATGACGCTATTCCAAACTAAAGTCCGAGATTGTTGTGAGTTGACCTACGCGCGGGATGAGTTGCTCATTCCTGCTGGTCTCGTGACCTAACGATGGGTCCTGATGTCCGTTCAGGTGACGGCGCCAACTGCGTAGTTGTGAACTAGAGCAAAAGTGTGCCGGGCCATGCGAGTCGGGGTGGGGGGGTCAGCCCTGTAAGGCTCACCCTCACCACGTGAATCCGGGCTCAAGTCTAATGGGGCCCCGATTCACAAACTGCATTGGCTCACTTCAAAGTGGCCGTGGGAAGACGGAAAATAAACAAACTGAGTGCAAATTCATATCGGGGATGACCGCACTTAAAATAAACGTCCGCTCGTCCGTGAGCGGCTTCAAGAGCCCAGCGTCTGCAACCGGTCAAAGTGTGCAGGGAAAAAAAAGGCGGCAGACATCGAAGATCGCTCTCTTCGAGAAGAATCTCGGCCAAGCGACTCCCCGAGAACGGCCTCCCCAAACGACGGAACCGCAGGGAAGCGAATCGGCCGTTCGCGAAAACGCGCGGCGCATGAAGTTGTTCGCCGTGTTTTTGGTTCTTTCGGTAAAGTCACGTAGAAGGGAAGTAATAAAATAATACAAATAAAACATAATAAAATAATTATTTTATTTTAAGTAATAAAAATAAAACATAATAAAATAATTATTTTATTTTATTATGTTTTATTTTTATTATTTTATTACTTCCCTTCTACGTGACTTTACCGAAAGAACCAAGAAGATGCATCCCTGCGGTCACGAAAGCTTTAAGTCGAAATTTGTTCGCCGTGGTTCCGAAGCTCCGGTCGGGAGTCAAGGCCCAGCAGAGTGAGCAGTCGCCGACTCATACATCGCGGCGGCAAATCCGCCAAGCGCACGATGCAGTGCCGACGAACATGTTCGTGTAATATATTGGGAATTGCAGGGTGTGGAGCAGTGGCGCGGTGGGTTAGTGCACCGCACTGTGAACCCGGCGGACGAAATTCAATATCCTGGCCACGGCGAACGTGAGCGGTGAGGCATCCCGAGCCGGTTGCTGGGCCTCTGCTTCATCAACCCACTTGGACCAGCATGGTGAAGTATGGTCAACCAGCACCCCGTGTCTGAAAGACGTGGGTGGAAGCCTTTATCGAAGCAGTGGACTATTGAAGGCGCTGCGCGTTACGTTACGCTTATTGTATATGAGCACGTCTTCCATGAGCGGGGGCCATGCCATCATTTTTTTTTATTACAATAACGCACGCGAGAAACAAAACAAAACAACAACAAAAACTCTTCACCACAGACGTAGTTCCAAAAGCAGAATTCTCGGGGCACTGCGAAGGTTCGAGCTTCGAAGTCCGTGGTGCCGGGTTCAACCGTCGCCCAGGGTTGACCTCGCTCTCGGGGGTGCTTCGGACAGCAGTTGCACACAAGAGGAGTGAAGAAGTCAAACCCGATTGATTCGTCAGCGCAATAAGCCCACGAGGTGTCCTTGAGTGAGGTGGGATTGCACACAACGATTAGGACAATGAAAGACTCCAATCTGCTGCCGCTGTCGCACAATTTGCTTTCTCCGCAGCCACGCGGGCTGATGCTTAGGGACAGCCTCCAGTTTAGCGCAATTAGGGCTCCCTCCGCAACAAACAAAGTCGACGGCGGCAAGGACACTGGGGAAATCAGCGCCGGCCTTATTCACACACCAGCGGTTGATGTACGGGCTTCGGAGAGGAACACCCCTCTCCCCACCACCACCCCCCTTTTTCCGTATTGTTTCAGTTGCAATTCATCAACGGGCGCGCACAATACGTCGCGATGACGTTACCACGACAGACAATAAGGGGACTCGTAAAGTTTAGTCGCACGTAGACCGCCCCCCCCACCCACCCTCCCGAGCGCAGGCCCCCCCCCCCCCGCCGTGGAGCGAGGGGACCGGAGGCCCTGCAGCGGTTTCGTTTCGTCAGCGTCGCAAAAAAAAAAACGAAACGTCGCACGGCGCCCTGTCCCCCCCCCCACCCCCACCCCGTTTGTCCTGTCGTTGTCAGCGATATTCATAAACGTCATCGCCATCGTTCGACAGCGTGATCGCAGCGATCGGTGACGTCACCGGTCACTTTTACTTTCACCGCACCGCATGCCTTGTTGTACGTGCACAGCTCTCCCCTTTGCCGCCAGGTCTCCCTTGACAAAGAGATTTCCGCTCTCAATGGGGCCCCCTTGTTTACGTGGTTTATAACCAAAGGCCATCTGTCTGTCTAACACAGACGCACGCTCCAAACAGGCTCTCTCACTCACTCTCTCTCTCACTCACCTTGCTTGGCAAGGTTGGAACGCGCTCGCACGGCACCGAAGACTCCGCAACTCCCAGGGAGAAGAGCAATTGTGCCCGATACCTCAGAGCCCGGCTCAGCAGCTGTGGCGTTCGAGGGGACACACGCCGCGTCGGGCAGACGCTCGCCCACAAGCTATCGCAGCTATCAGGCACTACTGGACATCTGTGGACAAAAAGAGCTTCATAGCTCTATGAGATCTCTTTTACCAGTGGCAAAATATGGTAGTAGGTTTTTACCCTTTTAAACTGGTACAAAACTGACACCTTTCTTCAGGTGGGGACAACGTAGCTTTCGCTAAGAAGAAGGACGCTTGTGTTACGCTTGTGTTGCGCCCGAAACGTCGTGATTTTATTTATTTTAATTTTTTACCTACGTGACTTTACCGAAAAAACCAAAGAGTACAGGAGGATTAGTTTCCCGAGAACGACCCATGACCCGAATTTTCCGTATGTCGGAAACTGAACAATTTCCCACCCCAAAATCAATGATAAATTCCATTTACCGGAATCCTAGTCAAGCTCGAGCAGAGCGTAAGGCTGCCCGGCCGCCTTACGCCTCACTCCGCGGTATTTAGTCCGCAAACCTCCACCGTGCCGCACGAGCATTTCCGTAATGTCGGATTTGCGTAAGTCGGATTTGCGTAAGTCGGGTCTTCCGCAACCCCGGGGACTGTCTGTCGAAATAAATAGATTATTGAATACATCTGTGTGGAGCTGAATTCACACGTCAAGCCCTCACAAGCAACTATGATTTCCTCCCACATGTGGCCGAACACTTATTCATGGAATTGGCCAAATGTCACGATGCAGGATGCTCCTGAAGAAAGTGTCTTAGGACCCCAGTGATACTTTGCTGGATAAATGAAGCCATTATTGTTATTACCAGTCTCTCTGTGCCTCTATCATTACAACAAAGACGAGTTCAAATTTAACAATTGGGTCGACTAATAATAGCGACGATTACTTCGAGTCAACGATCGTCGGTCGAAGTAGTCCCCACGAGTCGTGCTCAGGTTCAACGAGAAGGTGGCCCACCGCCCGATGAACGAAGAATTCGCACTCAAAAGGAATTATTTCATAAAAATCACCACCAGCGTTAATGTGCCAATGTATGTTGAACTTCGTTTGCACCGTACGTAGCCAACCGTGCGAATCGGAGGTGCGGAGGAAGGACAAATAAACTAAACACAAAAAGCGGTTCTAAAGATATTAACTTTCAACTCGGATTTAAAAGTGCATATCTCAAATGTCTTTCTAATATCGGAAGTAAGAGCGTTCCAGACGAGCGCAGAAGTGCATCTGAATGCGCGCGATGCAGTGACCGTCTTTGTACGATTGTTCGCCAAAAGCCGCGACGAGAATGACTGGAGCTGACGTGATACTTTATGCTTCTTGACGAGTTCAGCAAGGTGTTGCGGTTCATTTGTGGCAAACGCTTTGTGTGTAATGAGTGCGACTTAAAATGTATCCTATCCGTTCGGCAATCGAAAGCCAATGCAGCTCGGCGAGCACCCGAATGATATGGTCGGATCTTGCAGTACCCATCACGACACGCGCCAAAGAATGTTGAACACACCGCAGCTTGGTAATGTTCTTGACACGCGTCCCTAAGAGTAGTTAGCTGCAACAATCGAGCCTCGTCGACACGATGCTACACACCAATCGTGTTGGCTTTGTCACGACTCAATAGTGGTCGAACGTGTCGTTGAGCCCTGATAGGAAAATTGCAGGACCTGCAATAATGAGGAATTGAAACACTAATTCTAGATTTGAAGCTTTCGTGACTGCAAGTATTCATATTCTTAGGTTTTTTCGGTAAAGTCACGTAGGTAAAAAATTAAAATTAATAAAAGTAAAATAAAAAATAAAATAAAAATCACGACATTTTACTTGATACAGCAAGCGTGCTGTGACGGTTCCACCTGAAGACGGAAGCTTGTGTTGCCTCCGAAACGTCGTGATTTTTATTTTATTTTACTTTTATTAATTTAATTTTTTTACCTACGTGACTTTACCGAAAAAAACTAAGAATATGAATTGAAACACGTTGCCAATAACACGACGCGCACGGTACGCGCCAGCCACCTCTGCGTGTGAATGTTCTCACCATGCGGATCACAACAATCGCATGGCATTTAACAAACTGCGCAAATTCTCACCACGCAAACTCTTATGACGGATTAACGTTTACAACTAAGCAGCCGTAGTAATAATAATAATTGTTTTATAATTGTGTGGCACCGCAGGGCGAGGCAGGCAGGGGAGGGGGGGGTGCGGCCGTGATGACTCACGCGATCCGCTCCACGTCGCTCGCTCGCTCCCTCCCTCCGTGCCGCCCGCCCGCCCGCCCGCCTGCCCGCCTCGTCACCACCGCTGTTAATTGGCCGTCGTTACCTGCAGGAGCAGGAATTAAAAGCAGCCGCTAACAGCCGGCAGATTTAATTTGGCGCCGACTCAAAGCGGCCTCCCGGGGGAAACGCGAGACCCCGGGGGCACCAACGCGCAAAGCGACACACCGCCTCCTCCTCCTCCTCCTCCACCCCCTCCTCCTCCTCCACCTCCTCCTCCACTCCTCCTCCCGTCCCAGCGACTCGTCTTACATTCGACGCCCGAGCTTTGACTCCTGTATCCAGGTGTGCTTCGAGTCGAGCTGGACGGCGACTGGGAGTCACGCTTCGCTAGAATCGATGGGTGTCTTCAGGCGTCGCAGCACGTTGGGCAGCACAGACCGGCGCAAGGATTTTTACGCAGATGTCTATCGGCCAGAGTTACTGCATATTGCTGTGAACATCGGTTACGGTATAATACCCAGCAGTGGTTCAAGACCAATCTCAAATGTTTGTGTTATTTTACAAATGCTCGAAATGTTGTTTTTGAAATAAAAATGTTGTTATATCAGCGACATAACAGTTAAAAACACATTGCCATTTTAATTTGTGCCAAATTATGGTTTTCTTTGCTAAAAGCACAATTGGCCTTCGTCAAACTCGTTGTTGTTGTTGTTGTTATTGTTGGCATCGCATCCGGTTCGTGTTTCACAGTAAATCTTCAATCCTCACGTTACATAAAAAAAAGAATGCATACTTTACCAAACATATTCCCAAAGGACACAATAATAAGCTGAAGGTCCTTTCCAACTACCTAATAATGCAATTTTCAAATCACCAGTCAACTTATAAATGCACGTTTAATTATCGCACTTAATTTGATGCTGCTTTCTGGGCCCGGCAAAAGCAGAGACAACTTCCAGGGGCCATCAGCTGAGACAGGTGGCAGGTAAATGACCAGTTCCACAGACGGACCGCGCTGGCAAGAGGCTGCACAGTGCACGCAGCTCGTGATTAACGTGCCAAGAACGTCACACTTAACATTAGTCACTGGCTTTTGCGCGAGATAACAGATCTTATCAGTTCACTCCTTGATCACTTCCGAATCGGTCCCCCCACCCCTCCTCCTTCCCCCACCACTAAGTAATTTCACAGTTAGCAACTTCTTAAGAGGGGTATTAGTAACGCGGCGTTTTCACAACCCCCTTTTTCGCAAAAGGAAAGTGGATGCTTTTAACACGTCTTCCGCGATGTCTACCCCGGCTCAGGTGAGAACTCTGTCGAAGGAGAACAAGTTTGCAGTCGATACCACATTGGGAAGTGGGTTCAAATTGAGTTACAAGATTTGAGGATACAACAACAACAGACAGAGTGAGTTAAATAAAAGTGTGTAAAAAAAAAACCCTCCACTGGTCGTGTCTCGCACCGCGCGAGCGTCGGACCGAGCGGCGTTCACAGTGAAGAAAGTTTGGGGGCTGTCGTTTCCCGGCCACTTCGTCGTGACGCGTCCCAAACACCTCCTCGGAAAGCCCTCCGTCAGAAGCGGCGGGCCGCGGACTTGAACTCTGACGCCGCAGTGCGGGGTGGGAACGCGCGACGTTGAGCGGACATCACTCGTGGCACCCGGCCCATCGCAGGGCCCGGTCACGCACAGAAGCCACATCTCCGGTTTGCACGGTCGGCTACGTACGATGCCGGAAGTAGTTCAACTTACGTACGTGCAATAGCCAACGGCGGACCTCATCGAATCACCACGAATGTGCACAACCTCGTCGAATCTTGGAAACCAAGCTGGGTTCGATCGCGAGTGGTGCGGACCAACATGTTTGCCATGACAGATGAATATCGTCTGTGGACCATCTTTCCAAGTGGTCGGCACTCACGTGGCTGTGAGCCTCGTGAAAGATGAAGTTGTGGTTCGTGTGTCGCGGCGTTTGGCGCAAGCGCCCGCGGTTAAACTCGGAGGCAAACGCAGGTCACAAGAGACGCGATTTGCCCCGACACTCTCACGGTACATCGGCAATGAATTTTTTTTTCTTTGGGTCTTTCGGTAAAGTCACGTAGGTAGAATATATGAGAACAATAAAATAGTATTAGTAAAATGAATAAAACATATTTTTAAAAATGTATTCAATTTATTTTTATTTGTATTTGAATTATTTTATTGTTATTATTTTTTCTATCTACGTGACTTTACCGAAAGACCCAAAGAATATGAATTCCTGCAGTCACGAAAGCTATAAGTCAATTAAATACCTTTGAAAAATACCGCATGCGATGAAGGACGAACATTGCTTGCATGTTGCAAATACCATTTGACTGTCTCCATTACTCTGCGTGTTATTATTATAGGGAGTAAAATTACACTGAGTGGAGTCAGTTTGTCCATGGTTTTTCTTTTTAACTTGATGATTTTAGTTGATAAAATCGCTACAAATTGCAAACTTTATTCAGAAGAACAGAATGCTGCCTGAATGTGTCTGCATTTCTTGGGCTGATATATTTCAACATCGCCAGCATCAGCGGCAGCAGCAGGAGCAGCCACTCCCCAAGTCACGCCAGCGTGGGCCCTCTCCTCCTGCAGTCCCCCCCTGCTCCTCCTCTCGTGCCGTGAGCTTATTCTGTTGCTTGCCTGACACTGTCGCTAGTCTTGTCAATGGAGCTCCACTCTGCATCATTTAGAGGTGAGTAAACTACAGACTCCTCGATTTAAAAAAAACCATTGGGATTCGCCACTTAACGACGTGACCAAATCTGTGTCGTCGAAAACCCTCCACCATCCAACGCAACGAAACAAACCGTGACCTGCACCGCCGTTCGACGCGCCAATTAATTGTTATTGTTTCAGCTCACGTTGAAGAACACTTCAAGCAGACCTACAGACTCCTTGGTCGCTTTGCGTGGCGTGTCGACGACACTCGTGACACGTGTGCCTTTCCACAATTCCCCGTCGTCCACGGAAGTCGACAATAACCACAGAGACAACCCCGCGAGCATGTGCAGTGGAAATATTGCATCTCTGTGAGACCGTGCGAGACACCGTGTCTCTTTGAGACAGCGTCTCTTTTGTGATGCCGTTAAGATGTGGTGTCTCTGTGTGTCCGGAGCGGTACCGTTGCGGTTAGCGCTACGAACCCGTCGACCCGAGTTCGATTCCCGCTCATGGCCAACACCAGTGACGATTATCTGAACCGGTCCTGGGCCTCCCCCTAGGTCGACTCAGCCTTCAATGAGTACCTGGTGCGGTGTGTAAACATCGCCACTGGAGAGAGAAAGGCGGTCGGGCGTGCTGCTGGCCACCCACCCCCTCGTGTGTCGTTCCGGCCTTCATAGGTGCTCGCTAACATCACTTGCCTCAATAGTATGTTAAAGTGTTGACTTAAAACTTTAGTGATTGCAGGAATTCATATTCTATGGTTCTTTCGGTGAAGTCATGTACATAGAAAAAAAAATAACAATAAAATAATAAAAATAAAGTGAACACAAGCAATCGTCATCGGTAGATGACGATTATTATTTCCTTGTTGTTATTTTTTCTTCTATCTACGTGACTTTACCGAAAGAACCATAGAATATAGTATGTCGAAGCAACGTGGGGAATCTTTGTCTTGTCTCCAGTCGGCTGCGTCTCTGCGAGTCCGCGGAGGTGCTGTCCGTGCGCCACCCGCGCCGCTTGTGCACAAAAACTAGCGGCGGCGCGGGACCGGCAATCATGCGCGTGATCATTAAGCGTGACATCGCTAATGACAGCAGGACTGTAGTCTACCACATGGTGTCATAATTATTAGCCTAGAGCACTAAGAGGTCCGTGTGGTGGGGCGCGCAGCAAGGAGCGATTCGACACGAGACGAATACGCTCTTTGTGCGGCAATTCGACTGTTAATAAACTACTGTGATCCTGAAGCTCGGGTAGCTGTGTGCCATTTATTCTTGGTATTTAAACAATATAGCCCCCCCCCCTCGCTCTTCCATTAGTATTCAATATTTACACAGAACAGCGCGACATAGCTGCATAAAGACGGCTCTCAAGGCGCCGTTTGCTTCGGGGTGAATCTGCCTGATTGGATTTGGTTAATTAGGCCCAGGGCTTCAAGTTTCTCGTGGGATATTTTCTAGGTCACTTCTCGACTGGAGTAGCTGTGCACGTATGCATGTTCATCGGTGTAGAGACAGGAGTCTATAAGGAAAATGCAAGTGACACCGTAGTGACATGTCCTTAGGCGGCCGTCTGGAACGCTCTTCCTTCCGATATTAGGAAGCCACGGTGAGAGATATGCACTTTAAATCTCGATTGAAAACTTATTCCTGTCGAACTGCTTTTTGTGTTTAGTTTGTTATCCTTCCTCTGGACTCCCAATTAGCACGGTTGGCTACGTACGGTGCGAAATAAGTTCAACATACATGCTAATAACATACATATAACATACACGTCAGAGTACCTGATCATGTAGACAACTACTTGAGGGGGCTCAGCGTACGCGTCATGTGATCATCGTACTTTTCATATTTCCTCGTATCCTGGATATTTTCTGGGTGCATACATTGTTTACGTTTCATTCACCCGGACAAACTCAGCTGAAATTGAGCGCAAATTAAGCCACAATATGGCACAATGCAGCACAGGGCTTGTAGGACAGCATCTGAATGGTGTCTCCAAAGAGAAGAACCAAATTTCCCCGGGTATAAGGCTGAACTCAGGTTATCCTGCTCCTTTGAACACGTAGGCTTTCGCGACCAATATCATCCATAATAGATTAGATCGCGTAAATATATGAATATGTCGTTAAAACACGCCACCACCCGACACAGCCAATTAGTAAGGGTTGTCACGTCGTGCTCCTGTCACCATTAATTCGCCTTAATGTAAGCTCACATCAATTGATGTATCATGCTCAGTGCTGCTGAAACCTTTTTTAAATCCTTTATATTAAGTTCACTTGCTTGCTTGCTTGCGCGCTTACGACCGTGCAAATCTTTCAGTCGTTTTTTAACCCACTTCCCGTGATCCAATCGAACTGACATTTTGCACACAGACTCGTTGTGCGTGACAATTTCTTTTCCAAAATTTTACACTTTTAGGTTAAAAAAATATATATTTAATTACCAATTGCTTAATGGTGGCAGGCAGTCATCTGACCCATAGGTGGCAGCCATCTCAAGCCAGAGGACGAGAGGACTCTAGCCGCCCGTTTCAAAGACCAAAGTGGGCTGGGTTGTGGCCCATTGAACACGCATATAAAGGATTTACAGTGAAAAACTTTTACGGGTTAATTTTTTAGAGGCCTGGGTCCAAAATGCCAGATGAGGCCCCCTTGTGAGGCCCCTTGGCATTTCATTAGACCTGAGGCCCAGGGTAGACTGCCCCACCTCTGTGGCCCTGCTAATGCTTCCCGTCACCGTGTAGAGGAGGCTCACAGGGTCGGAGGAGGTGCTTGCTTCTGAAGCGTGAACCCCATCTGCCCCAGAACGCAGCGATGACGCCGGGTCCCGCTTAAGTGGCGTGACGATGATGCCAAAGCAGAACATGGCCCTCAGTGTGAAAACCTCATCTTTATCAGAATATCCATTTCGACTGGAGGAATTCGATGAGCGATAAAGCTCGTATTCACAGCAAGGCACGGTTATTTTAGTTACTATTTTCTACGATATTTCAAACGGGATTTTAAATACCGTGACATTAAATCTTAACACAATAACAGGGCTTCTTCGTAACAATGTGGCCTTTAGCAAAACAATATGTATTCCTTTCCATACTCTTAGTTCTTTCGGTAAAGTCACGTAGGTAAAAAATGAAATTAAAATTAATAAAAAATAAAGATTTTTTACTGTGACAGTTTCACCTGAAGACGGAAGCTTGTGTTGCCTCCGAAACGTCGTGATTTTTTTTATTTTAATTTCATTTTTTTATCTACGTGACTTTACCGAAAGAACTAAGAGTATGAATCCTTGCAGTCACGAAACCTTCAAATCTAGTATTCCTTTCCAGCCCGTTGTTACTCCATAAATTGACAAAGGCCTCCCCAGGCTATGTTAGTGATGGAGGTTGTTTGTCTATACTTTACCACAACGGTGAATGTGGATTGGTGACCGGGCGGCGACCAGGACCGGTGCAGAAATCACACGGGTACCGATGCTTGCTGTGGTCGGGAATCAAACTCGGCTCGATGGATTTATCGTCGTCAAGTTTGCGAAACCACTGGGCCACATCATGGGACCTCCTTTGCCAGTACCAAAATATACTAATAGGGTTTTTCCCCTTTTTTCTGGCAACAAAACTGACACCTTTTGCAAGGAATCATGCTTACATTGACCACAATACTTGCAGTCAAATGCAAACAAAAACACAATACTCTGATAATTTATGCATTGTCTTTGAAACTGATTGGTCCACACCAGAGACAGCTTTCTTTAGAGCCTAGTCTCATATGGTGTTCGACCAGATGATGCCAAAAGACAATGCATAAATTATCAGAGTATTGTGTTTTTGTTTGCCTTTGACTGCAAGTATTGTGGTTAATGTAAGCATGATTCCTTGCAAAAGGTGTCAGTTTTGTTGCCAGAAAAAAGGGGAAATCCCCTATTTGTACACTGGGCCACAGTTTGTCCCATGCCCCGTTGTAGGATTTTGGTTCGTGGTTTAAGAAATCACAAAGCACGACGTTGCAACACGAATTCCTACGTGTATAAAATACAATGTCACCAAACGACGCCTAAAAAAAGACAATTACCTCCCAAGGGGAAGAAGTGTCCAACACGATTGACCCCAACACCACGGGAGAGCTCCCCTCTCAAGAGGGCAATGCTAAAAAAAGAAAAGCTCGCCACGGCCCCATTCAGAACGCATTCTGTTGCAACCAAATCGGTTCAGATTGTTAACAGCGCATTAAACAAACTAATTTCTGTTTAACAGTCACCTAATTGTTGCCTTGCAATTATCTCATCCCACGCTCACCTGCGCCGCGCGCGCACACACACGGGGACACGGGGACACGGCAAACATCGACGCCATGGACAGGGGCTGCCGGAAAGAAAACAGGGTCCACGCGGCGAGAGCCATTCAATAATTATTTGGCATCGCTCATTAATGTGCTGGGCGGTCCCTCTTCACCCAGAGCGGTGGGGCCGAGTAGGGGTTAGGGGGTTAAACGCGAGCCCCATCGAAAATCCTTGCCACCCACCATGGCAGACGCAGCGGTGGCGAGATGTTAACTACCTCGCCTGTTATACAAGAGGTCGTGGCTTCGATCCCGACCCTGTCGCCTGCTGTATATTTGGAGTTTGCATGTTCTCCCCTGTGGTCGCATTTAGAATCAACGTGCGTTTAGAGTATTTGGCTGCTATAAATGTTCACGCCATAAATCAATTCGTTGAGCGACCATTTGCGGCACAGGTTGCTTCTGAAAAACAGCTATACAGCTCGGTGGGCCTTAGCTGGTAAACTAAAAGAAGACGTTTAAAATTGTTTTAATAGCTGCTGCTTGGAACCGTTTATTCTGGGTACGTATGTATGTGAGTTGAACTTCTTTCGCGCCGTACGTAGCCGTCCAACGCGAGTCTCCATGGGACGGGGCTCCATGGAGACCCGTATTCGATAGGGGGCCACGCTCTGCACTGAGACGCAGAGCGCGAAGCTGGAGACGACCCCTGGAGATGGGCGCACGGCCTCCAGGCGGCGGCGTGGCTAGCGAGTGTGCAGGCGGTGCAACTGCACGCGGGCCCCAAGGATCGGAGAGGGGAGCAGGCGCCGCTCCACTCAGAGGGGGAGGACCTTGCGCGCATGTACGTGCGTTGAAATTCTTTCGCACCGTGCGTAGCCAACAGTGCTAATCGCAGGCGTGGGGGGGGGAAGGACAACAAGCTAAACACAAACTCCTATCGCACACGCGCGCAGACCTCACACGTACACGCGCAACGCACCTACGTGATGACACACCCGTCTACCGCGGGCGCGCGCGTGCACGCCACCCCCCAACCCCCACGCTGCACCCCTCCCCCCTGCCCGCCCCACCCCTCCCCCCTATGATGATGCATGAGATGTGCGAGTGGTTGTAAGAGATGTAGGAGATGTAGGCGCGAACATAAATTAAATATCGGCAATCAGCGGAGAGAAATCGAAATGAGGAGTTGGAGATGTGCGGAAGCAATCGCTCATAGCGGGGAGGAGCCGCCTCGCTCGCTCGCTTTAATTAACTTTCCCGCGCCGTAATGATCAGAACGGTTAACAACCGGGTCAATTGGTCCGTTAATAACAAACAAATAAAAACGCGATGATTAAAAGCCTCCTAGTTTATTAAATTAGAAATTCAAATGCGCGCGCGCGCGTGCGTGTGCGTGATTTGTACTCGCGCCCACTGCATGCTAATGCCGCCCGCAACTGCTCTTCGCGCCGGGTCGCGACGAGTTGCATCGATGTCACGCGCGACGAGGTAGCGTGGTGAGCGGGTAACGCGTGACGAGGTGACACACAGTGCCACCGTGCCCCCGTGCTTAGCGGTCTAAGCAGCTGGTGTTCTACAAGTTGCGTTGGTCGTGAGCCACGTGTTCACGTGAGCAGGTGAGCGAGAGCTCATTTAATGAGCATCTTTATTTCATCCAGGTGAGAGCCCTTTTCGACCTCGGCTTTCAATACGATTTGCGCAGCGGAAAGACAATTATGAAATGTGTAAATGAAACAGAAACAACATCTAACATTTGGAGAACAACAAAAAAACTAATATTTGTCGCGTGCATCACCTATGCAGTGTCCAGGGCCGCGTGTGCCCAGGTGTAGCCGGTAACACTGACTGGTACTTCCGGATCGAGAGGCGAGGATCTTCCACAGGGGAGCGCGGCACGGGGTTGGAGCCCGCCTGCAGCTCCACCCCAACTCCACCCTGCTCCACCCTGCTCCACCGCAACTCCACACTGCTCCACCCAACTCAACCTCAACTACATCCCAACTCCACCCAGCTTCACCGTAACTCCACACTGCTCCACCCGACTCTACCCAACTCCACCCCAGCTCCACCATGCTCCACCGCAAATCCACACTGCTCCACCCAACTCCACCCTAATTCCACCCAGTTCCACCTACCTTCATCCCAGATCCACCCCAACTCCACCCCAAATCCACCCCAGCTCCACCCAATTCCCACCAGTTCCACCCAACTTCATCCCAGATCCACCCTAACTCCACCCCAACTCCACCCTGCTCCACCGCAACTCCACCCAACTCCATTACAACTTTAACCAGCTCCACACAACTCCACCCAGTTGCACCCAACTTCACTCCACCGCTACAACTCCACGGCACCCTATTGCACCCACATGGGCTCGCAATGGCCACCTCTGAAGATAAATACTTGCGCGGTCTCTCGCGCCAACTTTACGCGAAACGGGCGGTCAAAGAACACGCCCCACAAACATCAACAACAACAACGAGAACACCTCCACGTAAACAAACAACAGCAAATAAACCACCTGACAGTGTGACACTAACAGCTATCTGTCGTCCATAATATAGTTTGTCTTCATATTTACGCAATTTAACCCAAAAATAACCTCTATTATGGCTGATATTGGTCGCGAAAGCTTACGTGTTAAGCTATCTGTCTATCTATCTTTGTTTTACCGGGTAAGGCCTACTGAGCTTTCTAGCTTTTTCAGACGCGACCTGGCTCCAAATGATAGCTCAACGAAGTGGCTTATCACGTGGAAATGTATAGCAGCCAAATACTCTAAACGCACGTTTATTATAAATGTGGAGGAAAAACCCGGAGGACCCGGAGAAAAATCCACGCAACCACGGAGAGAGAGAGAGACCATGCAAACTCCAAATATACAGCAGGCGTCAGGGTCGGGATGGAACCATCGACCTCCTGTATACCAGGCGAGGCAGTTAACATCTCCTAGCCACCGCGGTGGCCACAGTGACAGCCACTGCCTGAGTTACAGTCCGTGCAGGATCTGGGGTAAGGCCGTGGCATTGTACATACATGTCAGGGCGGCCCGTTGTGGTGGGGAGCCAGTCTTCTGTGGTGCTGTGCTGCACGTTTGGTTAGTGGGCATAGCCCCGGTTTGGAGAGCGGTGTGTGGTGTGGTAGATTAAGAACTGCATTAATTCGTCGCCTGAGGACTGCTGCTTACGTTGTGGCCGAAACGTCGTGAGAATTATTTTATTATTATGTTTTATTTTTATTATTTTATTACTTCCCTTCTACGTGACTTTACCGAAAGAACCAAGAAGATGAATCCCTGCAGTCACGAAAGCTTTAAATCGAAGCTTAAGAGCCGTGGTGAAGAGTGCGTTTAGTGTAGGGCTGAACGATTAATCGATTTCAAATCGAAATCGCAATTTGAAACATTGCGATTAGCAAATCGCAAAGGCTGCGATTTTTTGCGATTTGAAAAGCCCTATTACTTTCTTATTGTGATTTTTAAAAAAAAATTATTATAACTTTATTTAAATTAACAATTGTTATATGTTTGATTGTTCGTTTCAATATAAACATTTTAATAAATACATGTTGGAAGCAATTCAAATATTTTACGTTCTCATCCTTGCATTAGAATATACAGAGCAGTTCATATTTTGATGGTATCATGTGGTAATGCTCCATCACATGTTTAAAATATATTACACAGTGAATATTGAACTGAAGCTTGACTTAAAAAAATGTAATCGCAAATCAAATCCCAATCGCAATATCTGTCAGAAAAAAAATCGCAATTAGATATGTCCCCCACATCGTTCAGCCCTCGTTTATTGTGGTGCGGTGGTGTCGTGGGGGGTGTGGTAGGGTGGTAGTAAGTTCACTGCGGTGTGCGCTGCAGTTCGACGCGTGGTAGGGTTAGCGCTAGAGTCGAGAGTGCTGTTTGGCGTGGTATTTTAGTGTGTGTATCTATGTTGAACTTCTTTCGTACCGTACTTAGCCAACCGTGCTAATCGGAGGTGTGGGGGGGGGGCAGGGTTGCTGTGGTGGAAGCAGGCCTCCTGTGCTGTGTGGTGATGGTGAGAGCATTCAGATTAAAAGTCGATGTTAGAATTCCCCCCCCCCCCCGCCCCCAGCAGAAACACTTTCAACCGCTCCAAATCGCTTAAGGCTACTTAGATTGACACGCAATTAACTTTCCTCTCGGCGGACGGAAAATCCTACGGCTTCCTTTATTTTGACTCAAGCCACCGAGTTTCACGGGTACGAGGTTTGCGCCTCGGTTAACGCTCTATCACTTCACACGCAAGAATTCCCTCCCCGCCCCGCCCCATAGTCCACACAGGCTGTTGGCGAGCACATATTCAGACCGCCACGGCGCACGAGTGCGTGGTCGGCCAGTGGCGACGTCTTACACACCGGGACCTCATTTGAGGCTGAGTCGACCCAGGGAGAGGCCCAGGGACCGGTTCAGATAATCGTCACTGGCGTTGGCCGCGAGCGGGAATCGAACTCGGGGCCGCCGGGTTCGTAGCGCAATGCGCTAACCACTACCCCCCACCACCACCATCACCACCACACACACGCACCCATAGAACCACGCGGAGATGAACTTTACCTGGGCCCGCACGTGTTTGTGTGGTTGCGAAACGCGCTCCGCGGAGGAAAGGAACTTTACTTGGAGGCGGTTGGCTCGGGCGCACGCGGTTTGCACGACCTTCATTGTCTTTGGCCGCACGCTGGCTGCTCGTTAAAGTGAATGGGGGGAGGCAATTTAGGGATTAGCCGGGCCCGGGGAGATAAGCAGCCCTCGCCAGGATCTCAGAGCGCCGCGCTGTGAATGGACTCCGGATCTGCGGAGTTCCCCGCCGCCTTTGATCAACTCCGTGAGATCAGAGCCCAGGGGTAGCCTGGGTTGGGAGGGGGGGGTGAAGGGGAGGCGGAGCTGGGGGGGGGTCTCAGCCCCTCCCCCGCCAGGACACCCCCCCCCACTCTTCTCGCGCTCCCCGTCGCCTGACAAAGTCACGGGAACACGTGCGCGTATATCGACGTTTTAAAGCAAGAGTCACACGCGGGCTGATCGAATCACCAAGCGAGTGTTAGTTGGGTCATCGACGAGGTCACAGCTGCCAATCGAGACACGTGCAAGTAGACAATTAAATGTCACTCTTGTAGAGCTGTTCACAGACTCTTGGTGGCAAGGGGTGCCACGGTGGCGAGATGTTAACTACCTCGCCTGGTATACAGGAGCCCGTGGGTTCGATCCCGGCCCTGTCGCCTGCTGTATATTTGGAGTTTGCATGTTCTCTTTTCTCGTGGTCGCGTGGATTTTTTATCCGGGTCCTCCGGGTTTCCCCTCCACATTTAGACCCACTATGCAGCCAGGTCACGATATAGTTCAGTGGGCCGTACCCTGGTAAAATAAAACAATAGTTTCGTAGTAGTTGTTAAGTGCTGTTCGGAATACGTACGCACATACACGTGTACGTACACGAAGACAAAGATCTCTCCATAACATTGGGGCAAAGATCCCTCCATAACAAAATACAAAGATCCGTATAGCCTTAACAGACTGTTGGGGAAAGTGCTGTGAGTGAGCACCTATGAATGCCAGAACGTCACACAAGGGGGTGGGTTGCCAGCACCACGCCCAGTCGCCTTTGTCTCCCTAGTGGCGATGTTTTTACGCGCCGCACCAGGTACTCATTTGAGGCCGAGTCGACCTAGGGGAAGCCCAGGACCGGTTGAGATCATCGTCACTGATGTTGGCCGTGAGCGGGAATCGAACTCGGGTCGACCAGGCTGGTAGCGCAGCGTGGCGCTAACCGCTACACCACCGCTTCCCCTCCTACAAACACACATACGCCAACACACACACACACACGCACGCCCACGTATATATCTAAATAGAAGCTGCGTGAGTTAATGATCAAAATCACCTCCCACCGTCGTCATTACCACCGTCGTATAACCAAAACAAAACGCGGTGAGCTAAAGTGTGGGGCAGTGACTCTTTTTCCAGAAACAAAAAAAAACAACAGAAAGCAACCTGAGATGATCACTCCAGAAATATATGAATCGTCGACGCTTCGGACGGTGGTCATTCTCTCGCAGCAATGAGGATGGGGTGGGTCATTGTTGAGTTGTTGTTGTTGTTGTTAATTGTCCTTGTGCACCACTGCCAAAGCAGCATCACCAAGTTCTGTACGTTACTGATGCTATCCTTGCGAGCGCGTGAGCGACAACGCAGGACCCACGGACTCGGACGCGCGCACCGCCGATCTGCCAGCCTACCTTCTCCGCATCAGTTTCAAAGACAATGCCATACATTATCAGAGCATCTTTGTTTTTGCATCTTCACCACGAGTACGTGTGGTTAACGCGAACTTGATTCCTTGCAAAAGGTTCCTATTTGGTGTTTGAACATCTTAACACCTGCTGTTTTATTGCCGGAAAGGGTCAAACATATTCTTATTTTTTTCATACAAAAGCAGACGTATTGTCTCAAAGGATAATTGCAAACCCTTGTCAATCCGCTGCTGGATGAAGGTCCTCCCCCTCCGTCATGTCGGTTGTTTGACCATACCTCACCACGCTGGTCAGTGAGAGCGCATTTGCGAAGAGGGCCAAGGAAGCTGTCACTCGTTGCTGGTGTGAGCCGTGATCGAATTCAGGTCTCCGAGTTCAAAGTGCGCGAACCTCGCCTTCCCCGAGGCTATGGACGAGTTAAAGAAGGGCAGCTCCTACAATTAAGTGACAGGTGGCAGGTAATATATAAAGTAGAAATATTTGTTGTTCTAGATTTGAAGCTTTCGTGACTCCAATGATTCATACTCTTTGTTTTTTTCGGTAAAGTCACGTAGGTAAAAACAAATCAAATCAAATAATGTAAACAATTTGATTTTGTTTTACCTACGTGACTTTACCGAAAAAAACAAAGAGTATATCTTTAGTTGCCAAGTAAGGCCCACTGAGCTGTATAGCTCTTTTTCAGAAGCGACCTGGCCACAAATGATAGCTCAACGAAGTGGCTTATCATGTAGAGATGTAGAGCAGCCAGATGGATTTTAAATTTCGAGGGAAAAACCGGAGGTCCCATAGAAAAATCCACGCGACCACGGGGATAGTGACATGAAAACTCCTAATATTCATCAGGCGTCAGGGTTGGGATCGAACCTACGGCCATCTGCATACCAGGCGAGGGAGTTAACATCTCCAAGCCATTATCGAGGTGTGCTTCGGGAGAGAGTTCTTGGAGTGTTGCTATTCCCCCTCCTCCATCGAAGCCAGCCCTGACTACAATGAGTTGACTTTACGATCCCATAGTTTGGATTGCATGGCCACAGTCGCACTACTGTAGCTTGTCATTAATTTTCCACGTATGAAGTAGAGCAGCCAGATGGATTTTAAATTTCGAGGGAAAAACCGGAGGTCCCATAGAAAAATCCACGCGACCACGGGGATAGTGACATGAAAACTCCTAATATTCATCAGGCGTCAGGGTTGGGATCGAACCTACGGCCATCTGCATACCAGGCGAGGGAGTTAACATCTCCAAGCCATTATCGAGGTGTGCTTCGGGAGAGAGTTCTTGGAGTGTTGCTATTCCCCCTCCTCCATCGAAGCCAGCCCTGACTACAATGAGTTGACTTTACGATCCCATAGTTTGGATTGCATGGCCACAGTCGCACTACTGTAGCTTGTCATTAATTTTCCACGTATGAAGGAGGCTTGGCGCATCGGCATGTTGGTGTTACGATGCGGTTGACGATCACACCAGCGTCTTCGAGCAATGGCAATGTCCTGCAACGCGATGTTTGGGTCTCGAATGGAGGGGGGGGGTGTGTTTATTTTGGACGTCCGCTTTGTTCAACTTTGTACGCCAGCCAGCGGCGCTCTTCCGGATCTGGGTGAGATTCTGGGATGATTGACAGCAGCACAATCCCAGAAGGGGGGGGGGGGGTCCCGACTATTTACCTCCTGGTTACGCTTCCGTCACGGCAAGGACATTGTGGCATTATTATTATTATTATGATGTGGAAATTTGAGATTCCGCCTTGTCGTCAATGTACCTCACTTGTTGAATGCGAGGCTGGTGTGGTGGTGTGGCTCACCTCGCCAGTTGCCGAGTTTCTGGGTTCACACCCGGGGACTCAGTCGCCTGTGATTTTTAACCGCGTTCTCAAGTGTAGCGAGTTGGTGGTCTCAACCCAGTAACTACACGGTGGTTTGCACAAAACCCTGTAATAACACATTCAGATGTCGACTTGATTTTGATACATACGAACTCCGATATTTAAACATGTCGAAAGTATATTTTGTGACTGGAACAACAACAACAACAACTTCTTCAAACTCTCTCGAGTCTAGATGACCACGCTCTCGTATATGTAGAGCGGCTTGCCACGCGGTCGCATTCAGCCGCTTTGTAAATAAATACACATTTACTGCCGAGCAAACACACACACACACACGCGCACTACACGCGATACTCACAGCACCAGCTTCTGAGGTGCGTTAAATAAGCGTGCAGATGCGCTCGGGGGGGGGGGGGGTTACCACGTGTGTCGAGACGGCGCGAGGCCACAACGGGAGTTGTGACAACACTGCATGTATGTTGAACTTCTTTCGCACCGTGCGTAGCCAACCGTGCATCTCTCTACGCCGCTGTAGAGATGCGAATGGAGACACACACACACACAGGTGCGGACGATGATAACAATAATAATAGTAATACCGTGTTGAGTGTGGGTTTGAACAGAGGTGTCAGAAGCTTTACGAGCGAAACAGCCGGGACTTGGCGATTTGCTGTGTAAATGGCGGTGCAAGACGCGGGCACGGGGCTTTTCCTTCGTATTCCTCCTCCTGCTCCTAAAATCTTGATTTCCTGTCACGCGGCTCAATCGCGTGGCTCTCCGTGAATGCCGCGACTCTGAAAGCGGATGGAGGTGACGGCTACTGCCGGGATCTCAAAATCACCGCGTCGGTCGATGACGATGGTTGTGGTTGATGATCGATGATGATGATGATGATCGATATGACGCAACGACAATCACCAGGGTTGAGGGGCGGGGGGCGAGGATGATGCAATCGGCGTCAGACGTCAACCGCCACAGAGGGACGCGATGCTTGAATCGGTAAAGCGCTTTTGCTGTTTGGAGGCGGAACGTTCGTAAAAACGGAGAGAATGGCCCTGGTGAATAGTGAGGAGCGCCACACATTTACTGCCTGATACACATCTTCACAAAATCCCATCATCACGGATATTCATCATCACAGAATCACATAATCACGGACACCCATCTTCACAAAATCCCATCATCACGGATACCATCTTCACAAAATCCCATCATCACCGACATTCATCATCACAGAATCACATAATCACGGACACCCATCTTCACAAAATCCCATCATCACGGATACCATCTTCACAAAATCCCATCATCACCGACATTCATCATCACAGAATCACATAATCACGGACACCCATCTTCACAAAATCCCATCATCACGGATACCATCATCACAAAATCCCATCATCACGGACATTCATCATCACAGAATCACATAATCACGGACACCCATCATCACAAAATCCCATCATCACCGACACCAATCATCACTGTTGCCATTACCATCGAGATCCATCACCAAATCCCATCACCACCGTTACCCATCACCGACACCAACCAACGGCGGTCACATCAACACGGACATCACGCCACCGGCATCAACCCGTGTCAGTAGCAATGCGCAACTTTCTTTTTTTAAGTTGCCAGCAGTTCCCGTGCACGTGCTGCTGCTGCTGCTGCTGTGGTGTCAGGGGAGTCTGTATGGTTATGAAGTCCATCAGACGCCCGGGGAGGAGCGGGGAACTAAACAAGGCAGTAAAAGCGCGTGGAGAGGGCGTGCTCCGAAGGGTCCCGTGTTTAACATTTAAATGAAATTAACGAGAGGCGAGAGGGCAGCTCTGGCACGGGAATCGCCCGCCCCGCGATTCATTGCCGGGGCGGGCGAGTGGGAGGGAGCGGGCGGGATGGAGGGAGGAGAAGGGAGGAGAATCAACGAGGAGGGAGGAGGAGGGAGTTGAATGGAAGGGGAGGGAAGGGGGATGGAGAGGGGAGCCACCTCCATGGGGGAGTCGGCGGAGGGGGGGTGGGTGGAGACGCTCAACTCTTGTTTTTGTTGTTGTTGCACCGAGCGCTATGGCCACACGAAACTAAACATCGTGGGTGAACATCGCCAAACCAGCACGTGACAGAGCGAGAGTGGCACGCACGTATGATGTAAGAGTACACGCAGCAAGCGCAGAACAGGAACCACGGAACCCCGCTGCCACCCACCCCTGTCTGAGTGCGCCTTGCGGCAAAACACGGGATGAGCTGGTCGCCTCGACCCCCCGGTCACCGTGCGACACACGCCCGCCATACAGACACACCTATACCTACACATGGCTTCCTTACACACACGGTAAGCGTGTTACGAACTTGTACGGAAGCACACGCACAAATACAGCCGCCATTAGTCACGAAGTGACGGTAACGTCACCACGGCTCCTGTGCCAGGCCAGGTGCACTTTTGAAGCCACGTGAAGTGTCGAAAGCTCGCTGACGAGAGGTCACGGGACAAACCCAGCAGATGCCATGGTATTTTAACCGCCCGGCGCTCCGCTCGTTGTTGTGAGCGTCGCTCCTCTGCCCTCCGTTGTTGCTGGAGGGCGACTGCCTCCAACTGCCCAGTAGCAGCGTCCTTCACGAGCCTCCTCCGCACGATTACCCAATCACTCCATCACTACTACACGCCCCCGTACAACCACTCACCTTTGCAACGTATCGCGAGTTTCCCGAGTTCGCTTCGCGCCCCTGTTGCGGGAAAGCAGCCCCGCGCAGGTGAGCAGGTGAGCAGGTGAGGACGAGGTGAGCGCGCCAGGTAAGACTCAACGAGCGGCTGCAGGGGGCGGAGTGCCCAGCTCGGATGAGCAGAAGCTCGAGTTAACGCGCGGGCTTGTGGAGTGGAGTGGCGGAGGGGCCGATGTGGGTGAAGTGGAGCTGAAAATGAGGATTCGTATGAGTTCGATCCGGGGTCCGGGGGGGCGGCGTTCAGAGCGGGTAGCCCTCACCTCTTCACCTGGTGCGTGGCACCGTAGCGTCCATCACAAAACCACGCGCTCGGCTCGCTCCATCCATCGGCAAAACAACACACCGTTTGCATATCGGATCCACGGGCAAAACGTGCGATCAATTGGTTGGATGATCGCGCTTGGACTCACGCCGCCGCCGCTTGCTGCTGCTGCCTCCGCCGCTGATGCCGGTGGAGTTGGGGCCCCCCGTGGAGCCCCCCATGGGTCCCCCCGTGGCCACCCCCGTGGTCACCCCCGTGGCGATGCGCGGTGCCGCGCTCCCCATCGCGGCCCCGCGGGGAGAGCGGCGCCATTGGCTGCGCGCGGGGCGAGGCGGCTCTTCAAAGGCGGCGCGGAGTACATTACGCGCGCGGAGGGGGCGCCTCGCCCACTCCGCTTTGTCCCTCTCTACGGAGAGCCAGCACCCCCTATAAAAACCCCGAGGCTGGAGGAGCGCGGACTTATTGTGATGGCAGCTTCCATCCCGGGGGTGAGTGCGCTCTGCTCCCTCTGCTCCATGGCTGTGTGCGTTGACGCTGTCGCGGGCCTCGCTCTCTCCGCCTCTCTGCCCCGTGCCCCCGGGGCCCCATAGGCGCGCCTCGGCTTCACCCTCCGCGGCTCCCCCGAGCGAGCCCGGGTTGTTCCGGCGCGCCCCAAGTTGCTCTTTGCGGCTGCGGTTCAGCGTTTCTGCGGCGAAGAGCACCAGGTACGTCCCGCGCGCGCACGGGAGTCGTCGTCGCCTCTAGGGAGTTGCACGCGGTTCCCGGGCGCTGTCACTCGCAGATCAGTTTGGGGCGACTTTAGCCCGATGCGATCCGCGTCTCGAGGAGTTCTGTGAAATCACGCGGGTGGAGAGAGTGACACGCGGTTTCACTTCGCGGTTGCGTCGCACAACCGCTACGACACCGCACCGCCGAGCCGGACCGCGGCATCCCTCGCCTCGGGGTCGCGAGTGAGACCCCCCCCCCCCCGTGCCACGATAAGCGCCGCGAGAAACTCACGCCCGCCCGCCACCGTGTGCGTCTCCACACCCCCCCCCCCTCCCCACCACGGCCCTAGGAGGAGCACAAGCTGACCTCGGCACCGCTGGCCATGCTGGCCGCCACCTGCAATAAGATCGGCAGCGCCCGGGCCCTGTCCCCCGCCGCGGACTCCCCCGCGTACGGCAAGGGCGGCTTCTACCCGTGGAAGCGGCCCACGTCTAGCGGCGCCGGGCACCCGGGCCTGGGCACCCCGGGCCAGCGCGGGGACCTCGCGGACTGCGCGAGCGGCCACGTCGCCGCGGGGCCCAGCGCCTTCAGCCTCGCCGCCTCCTCCTCCTCGTCCACCGCCTCGTCGTCCTCCTCGCCCGGCTTCCCCGGCGACTACGCGCTCTACCAAGCGCCGCCCGTCGTCGCCACGAGCGTCAGCTCGCCCGAGTGCTCGCAGTCGGCCTTCGTGTCCAAGGTGCACACGTCGGTGCAGGAGAGCCTGCAGGGCATGTACTCGCGCGTGGGCATGGCCCACCCCTACGAGTCGTGGTTCAAGGCGGGCGCGCACGCGGGCGTCAGCAACGACGTGAGCGCGGGGACGCCCGCCTGGTGGGACGTGCACGCCAACTCGAACTGGCTCGAGGTGCAGAACCCCGCGGGGAGTCTCCAGGGCGCGCTGCACTCGGCGCCGCTGCAGTCGCCCGCGCTGCACTCGCAGCTCGGCGGCTACAGCTCCGACTTCTCGAGCCTCGGACACTCGGCCTTCAGCTCCACGGGCATTTCCGCCTCGTCGCCGCATCTGCTCCCGGCCACGCAGCACCTGCTCGCGCAGGACGGCTTCAAGTCCATGCTGCCCTCGTACGGGGAGTCGCCCGGCGGCGGCGGCGGCGGCCTGCCCCCGGGGCCCATGATCTCGGGGCCGCCGACCCTGAGCGGCTCCTCGCGCGCCCTGGCGCGACGTTTCCCGGGGCGCGCCACGTGCGACTGCCCCAACTGCCAAGAGGCGGAGCGGCTGGGACCCGGCGCCAGCCTGAGGCGCAAAGGCCTCCACAACTGCCACATCCCGGGCTGCGGCAAGGTGTACGGCAAGACGTCGCACCTCAAGGCGCACCTGCGCTGGCACACGGGCGAGCGGCCGTTCGTGTGCAACTGGCTGTTCTGCGGGAAGCGCTTCACGCGCTCGGACGAGCTGCAGCGGCACCTGCGCACGCACACGGGCGAGAAGCGCTTCGCGTGCCCCGTGTGCAACAAGAGGTTCATGCGCAGCGACCACCTGAGCAAGCACGTGAAGACGCACAGTGGCGGCAAGGCGGGCAGCGAGAGCGACGAGACGAGCAACCCCGGCTCCCCGCACCCACACTCCCCCGAGACGTGCGGGCCTGAGCCGGGGGGGTAACGGCTCCTGAGCCGGGGGTGGGGGGGGGTGGTGCGGCAGCGGCTCCTGAGCCGAGGAGGAGGAGGAGGAGGGAGGCGGGTGGAAGAGGCCCCCTCCCGCGAGCGGTGCGCGCTCTTGGGGAACTCGTGAGGCCGCGGCGGTGCCGGCTGAGCGCACAGGTGAGGAGCTTCGTGAGTTGAAGACCAAAAAAAAATCTGCGCGTTGTGACTTCGGGTTCACGAGGTGACTGCTGCTGCTGCTGCTGCTTGCGACGGGTTTTTTTTCCTTCCTGTTCGGTTAAAAATAGCGAAGTTTTGTTTTTGTTTTAGGTTCGTTCCTTAAATTAAGATTCGCTTGGTCGTGACGCCCATAGGCTGTGTCGAGTCTCAATATCGCACTTTGTACAATAGTTGTATATTTTTTTGCGGTAATCGATAGTTCTGGGAAATTAACAATAATGTAAGATATTTTGTGCTCCCTTATAATTTAATCGTATGTATCAATTTGGCGACAAGAATTAAACACAGATGTGCACTAAAACGCCGTTTACATGTCGTGTGTCGCGTCGCGATCCGCTGTCGCGACTGGCGCCGCGCGAACTTCCTCTCCCAGTCTCTCTCCGTGAGGTGACACACAAAGACAAAGATCCCCCGTATAGCCTTTAACAGACTGTTGGGGCAAGTGCCGTTAGCGAGCACCTATAAAGGCCGGCACAGCACACGAGAGGGTGGGTGACCAGCACCACGCCCGACCGCCTTTGTCTCCCCACTCCACAGTGGCGATGTTTACACACCGCACCAGGTACTAATGTTGAGGCTGAGTCGACCTCGGGGAGGCCCAGGACCGGTTCAGATAATCGTCACCGGTGTTGGCCGTGAGCGGGAATCGAACCCGCGTCGCCACTTTCATAGCGCAGCGTAGCGCTAACCGCTACACCACCGCTCCCCATGCACACACACACACACACGCGCGCCCACGTGTGCGTGTGTGTGTGTGTGTTTTAACCGCACAAGAACGCGCGTGTTCAACTCGTTCACGCCGTCGTCGCCGCGTAAGACGCCACGCGGCGCCTTTGTGCTCGCTTCGGTGATGCAACGCGATGGGGTTTCGATTTAAAGCTTTCGTGACTGCAGGGATTCATCTTCTTGGTTCTTTCGGTAAAGTCACGTAGAATGGAAACAATACAAATAATCAAATAAAACAATAAAATAATTCTCACGACGTTTCGGCCACAACGCAAGCAGCCGTCATAACATAATTCTCACGACGTTTCTGCCACAACGCAAGCAGCCGTCATCAGGTGAAGACCAGGTCTGAGAATTATTTTATGACGGCTGCTTGCGTTGTGGCCGAAACGTCGTGAGAATTATTGTATTATGTTTTATTTTATTATTTTTATTGTTTCCATTCTACGTGCATTTACCGAAAAAACCAAGAAGACAACGCGATGGGGTTGTGGGTGCCCCGATTTCACTTTGTTACGAGGCCGCTGTCTCGGCGCGTGTGTGTAGTTGCTTATTTTTCTTAGCCCCAGTCTGCGGGAACACGACACCTGGTGTTGGGGTAGAAGAGCAAAGCCCTTGAACTTGTACATTTTAATTATCCCACATTGGTCGTCTGGATTTGGAACCCTTAACCCGAAACGACAATCGAGAAAAGAAAATGCGAGGCGATTGATTGTGTATGCGCGTGGGGGGGGGGGTGATGGGGGGAGCTTTCCTCCTTTCAATTATAACGTTTAATTATTTCCGGCACCGCTGCGCCGCCTATCACGAGGATCAAAAGCGGGCACAGCGCGGATTTGTAACGAAGACGCCAAACTCCGGGACGGATTCGCTCATCCACGGCCACGTGCTCCCCCCCCTCGCCGCGTTGCTCCCACACTTCGCCGTGCTCCCTGTTTCTCCTCGCGCTCCCTGCGGAAGACACGTGCTCGCCGTGTCGCACACGCGTTGCGCTCATCGGTGTCTTCACAAATGTGCGAGCCCCCGTGTCTCTTGGCTAAGCGTTCCCCGCGTCTCCCCACACTTGGTTGCTTCCCGCTATCCCCGAACCTTGCGTTCCGCGTGTCTTCTGGTCGGAAACACCGTGCCCTCCGTCTCCACGCGTCGTGGCCACCTTGACAGCCGCAACACTCGTCGCTCTTTCGCGGGCGGTCTCTGCGGTTTTCTCGGCGACTTTGGGTAGAATGGTGCCTCGTGCCGGCGTCTGCTTCGTGGCTATCGGGTCACCTGCGGGACACGCGGCGCGTCTGCCGCAGACGTGTCACGCACTCCAGCGGGCACGTGCGTCGCGCGGGCAATCCGATAGGCACAATTCATCGCAGGTACGCTAATACACCACGGTCACTTTGATGCTTATATTGCACGGGCTTCTCTAATGCGTACATCATTCGAGACGTATTCTAACACATACATCGATCACACCAGCTGCGATATCGGGTACATTGATAATACCGGCACGGTACTTTCGCGATATTTTTTGTTCTTTTGTATGTACGGTGGACTTCTTACGCGCCATACGCAGCCAACCGTGCTCATCGGAGGTGCGAAAAGAAGTTCTACATAACAACAAGTGGCGGTGACGTCACCACGGCGCTTGTGTCACGCTACGTGCACGTCGAGGCCACGTCGAGGCCACGTGAAGTTCGACATAACGTGCACGCAAATCGGCAGCCGTCGCTCAATGGGAATTGGCTGCTCCCTTCTTGTGCGCTGTGCCCCTCGCTCTGACCAATCTCTCTGGGGAGCGACTTCCCTGCGTTCCCGTCCAGGGGGGGGCTCCAAACGACTCCACTCTTCCTCCCCGTGCCCGGAGGAGGAGTCCTTCGGTGTCCGTGAAGAGGCTTCATTCAAAGGAAACTTCCCTCTCAATTCCCTTTCTGCCGTAGCCTCCGCCTCCTCTTCAGTTCCTCGCCTGAAGTTTAGCCCTCTCGAGCGCGCACGTCTTGTGCGCGGCGCATCTTGGGATGCGCTCGGGTTTAAGCAACAGCAAAACTGCATGTAAAATGTGGGTTTAAACAACGTTTAGATCCGAGGTGTAGTTATATATTAAACCAAAAAAAATCTAAGCTGCGTCCATCAGACGCGCGCTCTAACAGGTGCCGTGGACTGACGAATCGAGTAACAACATCCACAGGCAGACGAAACGCCTCCTTCCCATGTCTATCTCTCAACATCAATTAAATAACAATCATTATCTATATATATGTTTTACCCATATCCCATGGGCCACGCGGCCTTCGGCGAGAGCTGTCTTTTTATTTTTCGAGCAGCTTTCTTTTCATACGAGGAAACTCCGAGTCAGGATTCGATATAAAAGTGTCTCGTCGGCAGAGTCGGTGTTGCTCCAAACCGATGCTGATTAACTGCCAGGATGTTCATAGCCAAGGAAGGACGTCGAGGTCGGACTCTTGTGTGTGTTCGAAGCAAAACTATATAAAGACGGGCGCTTGTGTCGCGATCGAAACGTCGTGTTTTCTTCTATTATTTTGTCTACCCACGTGACTTTACCGAAAGAACCAAAGAGTATGGATTCCTGCAGCCACGAAAGCTTCAAATCAAGATTGTATATCTATAAAATGTATAACACTAAATAATCATGATATAGCGTCGTTGTGCACAATATAAGACAGGCGCATTGATCTGCCGGGTAACTTTGTAGCCGGAGCATTGATCAGCTGGAGTTGGCCCCGGCACGCGGCTCACAATGATGCCGAGCGCGGGGCGCGTGGAGGAGTCACGGAGACGGCGGGACGGTCTTTACACAGCTCGCACAGGCAAACCCGTTACATCGCACACACACACGTACACGCACAGGCAACCCGTTACATCGCACACACACGTACACACACACACACACAGAGGTACAGGTAACCCCGTTACATTACACACACACGCACACACACACGTACACACACACACGTACGTACACACACACACGTATACACACGTACACACACACACACGTACACACACACACGCACAGGCAACCCGTTACATCACACACACACACGTACACACACACGCACAGGCAACCCGTTACATCACACACACACGTACACACGTACACACGCACATGCAACCTGTTACATCGCATACACACACACACGCACAGGCAACCCGTTACATCGCACACAAAAGACAAAGATCCCCGGTGTAGCCTTAACAGACTGTAGGGGCAAGTGCTGTTAGCGAGCACCTATAAAGGTCGGAACGGCACACAAGGGGGTGGGTGGCCAACACAACGCCCGGCCGGCATTTGTCTCCCCAGTGGCGATGTTTACACACCGCAACCAGGTACTCATTTAAGGCTGAGTCGACCTAGGGGAGGCCCAGGACCGGTTCAGATAATCGTCACTGGTGTTGGTGGCCGTGAGCGGGAATCGAACCCGTGTGGCCGAGTTCATAGCGCAGCGTAGCGCTGTCCGCCACACGCACGCACGTACAGGCACCACGTGACATCACACACACACAGGCACGCGTATCCCGTACATGTTAACATCTACAGAGTCGAGCCTCTGCACGTGTCTCTACTCATCCGTGTCTCCACAGCCACCGTGTCTCCACACCCACCGTGTCTCCACACCCACCCGTGTCTCCACGCACCACCGTGTCTCCACACTCACCGTGTCTCCACACCCACCGTGTCTCCACACCAACCGTGTCTCCACACTCACCGTGTCTTTACACTCACCGTGTCTCCACACTCACCGTGTCTCCACACTCACTGTGTCTCCACACCCATCGTGTCCCCACGTTCACCCGTGTCTCCACGTTCACCCGTGTCTCCACAAACCACCCGTGTCTCCACAATCCACCCGTGTCTCTACGACGAGCCCGTGTCTCCGAGCGTTGTCCGCTGAGCAAATAGACTGCGGCACGAGGACAAGGGACAGAGAGAGGTGCAACGCCACCATCTAACACGTGACACGCTGACACTCGTGGCCAAGACCCCCCCCGCTCTCTCGAGCGAGTTAGCGAGTGGCACCTATGAGGACCGGCACGGCACACGAGGGGGTGGGTGTCCAGCACCATCGCTGGCCTCCTTTTGTCTACCCAGTAACGACGTTTAAACATCGCACCAGGTACTCATTTGAGGCTGAGTCGACCTAGGGGAGGCCCAGGACCGTTTCAAAAAAATCGTGACTGGTGTTGGCCGTGAGCGGGAATCGAACTCGGGCGGCAAGGGTTCGTAGCGCAGCATTGATGTCGATGTGCACCTACACATTGTACACTACTTGTACACGCAGTATACATTTACAATTACACGATTGTAAATAATAACGCTCTCAATCCACTGCTGGATGAAAGCCTCGCCACGTCGTGTCGGCCAGTCGTTTGACCATACTTCACCACGCCGGTCAGTGTGCGGGATGGTGAAGGGGTAGAGGGAGGACGCCCTCGCCGTGGTCCGGAGTGAAACTCGTGCAAACGCGTCTGCTTGCATAGTCGCATTGCGCTGGCCACGGAAGGACGCCACTCCAACTCTACAAAATAAACAGAGACAAAGATCCCCCCCAGTGTAGCCTTAACAGACTGTTGGGGCAAGTACCGTTAGCGAGTGCCTATGAAGGCCGGCACAGGCACACGAGGGGGTGGGGTGGCCGGCACCACGCCCGGCCGCCTTTGTATCCCTAGCGGTTATGTTTTTCACACCGCACCAGGTACTTTAAGTTCTCATTTATTTTTCAGTTTCATTTATTTGGTATAGCCCTGTGAGCCATTCGGCTCTTGAATCGGGTGCAACCGCAACAAACTAAAACATGAACAAGAAAACATCTTAAAGTGACTATGTGACTCATTTGAGGCTGAGTCGACCCAGGGGAGGGCCGGTCCAGATAATCGTCACCGGTGTTGGTTAGCGCAGCGCGCTCACCGCTACACCACAACTCCCCCGTTCGGGACCGAGTTTTTTTTGAGTTTACATTCTAAATCATCTCGACCGGAGGTAGACATCTGACATTTGGCTCCCGATTGCGAAGTCGTACACTTGAAAAAAAAAAAGAACTACGTGTTTTCAACCTGGCTCCCAAAGGAACGAGCAAACGGTCAGCAAAGTTCTACAATTCTCCAAACCTCGCGCTCGACACTTACAGAACACAGAGCATGCGACCAAGGCAGTGCGCAAAGTAAGTCGCCTGCCGCGGAGTGTGACGCCAAAGCCGGCTGAAAGTCAGGCGGTGATACGAAAGCTTATGTACGCATAGTACGCACGCATCAAACCCGACATACGTACAATTTGCACGCACGGGGTAAATGTATCCGCGAGTGCACGCGCGTATGCGCACATACGCGCGTACTTATGTATATGCGGTATACATACACACACATTCAACAAATAGCCACATTTTAAGCAAAAACACACGCAGATCGCCCGTTGTAGCCTTTAAGAACACACATCATTCGTGAACATACACACATTGTATACACACACAGTGTACACACTGAAACGCACACTGCAGTGTCTGCAATGTACACATCTCGACGCATAGACGCATCTATAAACGCACGCGGACACAATCACGAAGACTTCCCCTTCCATCGTGAGTTTTGCGTAGCGGTGAGCTCACGGCCAACACCAGTGACGAATATCTGACCCGGTTTTGGGGGCGGGGGGGGGGCTCCCCTAGGTAGACTCAGCCTCAAATGGGTACCTGGCTGCGGTGTGTAGAACATAGCCACGCGGGAGACAAAGACGGCCGTGCGTGAGGGCTGGGCCACCGATCACCCTCCGTGTGTCGTGCCGCCTTCGTAGGTGCTGCTACTCGCGAACATCATTTGCACCCCAATGTTTGTTTTATGGTTACGGGCTTGCACGGGGAATCTGTGTCTTTCACCGGAGGTTAACGGGTAGTTTCACGACGAACTCTGATTGAAAAATGAACTTTGGTAAATATGCGAATCTACCAAAACGATTTAGCACACACACACACACACTTGGTACACGTACGCATACATTCCTCTGTGCGGCATTTCGAGACTGTTGGTACAATTTCCGTGAGCCAACACCTACGAAGGCACTTAAGATGCAAAAAGACACCAATAACCACCCTTATATATACCTACATATACGCAGTACGTACATTTGCACACGCGCACATTGATGTACACTTATATAGATTTTGACACGAGAACACGGCACAATTGCATACGCCTATGTCACATGTGTGGATAGCAAAGCCGGTCGCAAGTGATTGATATGAAAACAAATCAAATGAAGTTGAAAGCAGGAAAGTTGCACAGATGTAAACCGTAACTCGGCATGAGGGATAGGGCAGATATTTTAAAAAAAGTTTATTTAATTCGCTATTCAACGCAGACCCACGACAGTTTGTGTTTGGAAGGGTGGCAACTCAAACTATGCCGTCACGTTTTAAATAAATGACACTTTGAATAAAACACAGCAACGCTTTGAAAGATATGTTCTCTACGGCCGATATAAAGAGCGGAGGAGCTCTGCTACCATTCTAACGTCACTGGGTTATTTTTTAGCTGTCGTTACAGTTACTCGACACTTTAGAAAGTTACGAAGTCACTTTTTGACGTTAAACAGTTGCTGTTTTTCTACCTAGATTATAACGACAGTATTAACTATTCTTGATTTGAAGCTTTCGTGACTGCAGAAATCCATACTCTTTGGTTCTGTCGGTAAAGTCACGTAGGTAGAAAACATTAAATAAAACAAAAAATAATATATCACGACGTTTCGATCGCAACACAAGCGGTCGTCCTCACGAGGTATTACTATTGTACTGCAGATAAATACAGGAACACACCTGTACACAAATATACACGTACATGCTGTACCACGCGTACACCTTCTATACATGCATGTGCTATGAATAAGGGTCATTGCCCGAAACGTCGCCTATGATATGCATGTGTTGAGTTTGTTGTTACAGTGGTGCTTCCCAAAACAATTGAATTAACACGAAACAAACATTAATGGGCACACGTGGACTTGCACACCGCGTATACAACCCACATTTGTATACTTCATACACACATACATACAATTGTATGCACGTAACACCCACAGCGTGACGCGGCTTGTACTTATCACACAAACATCGTTTGTGTGATGATGGTAAATATATACACATTTACCATCATCATCACCACCACCACCACCATCATCATCACCACTACCATCATCATCACCACCACCACCATCATCATCATCACCACCACCACCACCACCATCATCATCACCACCACCATCATTATCACCACCACCATCACCACCACCATCATCACCACCATCACCACCACCACCACCATCATCACCACCATCACCACCACCACCACCACCATCACCACCACCACCACCATCATCACCACCATCACCACCACCACCACCATCATCACCACCATCATCACCACCACCACCATCATCACCACCACCACCACCATCATCACCACCACCACCACCATCATCACCACCACCACCACCATCATCACCACCACCATCACCACCATCACCACCACCACCACCATCATCACCACCACCACCATCATCACCACCACCACCATCACCACCATCACCACCACCACCATCATCACCACCATCACCACCACCATCATCACCACCACCATCACCACCATCACCACCACCACCGCCACCACCACCATCATCACCACCACCACCACCACCATCACCACCACCATCACCACCACCATCACCACCACCACCATCATCACCACCACCACCACCACCATCATCACCACCACCACCACCACCACCATCACCACCACCACCATCACCACCACCACCACCATCATCACCACCATCACCACCACCACCACCATCATCACCACCATCATCACCACCATCATCACCACCACCATCATCACCACCATCACCACCACCACCATCACCACCATCACCACCACCACCATCATCATCATCACCACCATCACCACCATCATCACCACCACCACCATCATCACCACCACCACCACCATCACCACCATCATCACCACCACCACCATCATCACCATCATCACCACCATCACCACCATCATCACCACCACCACCATCATCACCACCACCATCACCACCATCATCACCACCACCACCATCATCACCATCATCACCACCATCACCACCATCATCACCACCACCACCGCCACCGTTATCTGTTCAACGCACGAGCACGTGGATACAACCCGCCCCCCTCCCCCGCCTCGAGATGTCTTCGAGATTTGGACAACTCCAGGGCCCCCGTGGCCTCACTGACAACATTCGCCTCGCCTCGTCACGCGCATCGATCACAGGACGCGTGCAATGCTGGCCGCTCGCTCGCTCGTCGTCGTTTGCTGCTGCTGCTGTTGTTGTTGTTGCTGCTGCTGTTGCTGCTGCTGCTGCTGCTGTTGCTGCTGCTGCTGCTACATCTCACCGTGAGCGCACGGCCATCCACTCACAGCAGCCGGGCACGACGCTGCCACAATGCCACCTCACTGCCGCCGAGGGTCATCCACGTCGGCCTGGAAAGGCGCACATCACGGGACGGTGCCGCCTTCAATGTTTACTCGACAGCAGCGGTTACGCATCTTGTCGAGTGTGCGGAACACACCTCCCCCCCCACCACCCATCCTTATTCAACCTCCAAACATTTCGCGGGCCACCACACGCTCCTCTTAGTTATCTCAAATTGTACATTTGCTTCGTGAGGATGGTTATGATTATCCTTTTGTTTTTATTTTCCGCGGAACCACCCCCCACCCCACCCCGCCCGCCCCCCTTGTCGTAGCCTCGCGGAACCACCAGAAAGTTCCACGGACCCACAGGCACCGGCTGCTCTCCAGCATATTCTTAGGGGTTTTTTTTCGGTAAAGTCACGTAGGTAAAAAATGTAAATTAATAAAATAAAAATAATGCTCTCCAGCATCTGCACGCGCAGATTCCGCTTTCATCTCCTCCAGCTACATCTCAGCTGATCTCATTGCTCCATCGCCGCAATGAGCAACTCCCCCACATCTCTGCGGCGCGTTGTCTAAGTGGTTCTTTGGTTCGGCTCTCACGGACTGTCACTTCGACAAGCGTGACCATCGTCGCCTCGAGCCGTGGACACGCGTACTGCCCGAGTCCACTTTGCTTTTCTCCAACGCCGATGATGTCGATCGTTCCCGAGTCGAGGGAGGAAGTCGTCGTCCTCCTCCTCGTCACACGTTGTGCGATCACACGACCGCGAACCGCTCTCGCGTGACTGATAAACAACAACAACAACAAGATATTAAACGAAACTATTTGTTTTATTACCAGGTAAAGCGCACTGAGATACGTAGCTCCCTGGCTATTACAGATGACAGCTCAAACGAAGTTGATTATTATCAAGGGGAAATGTTTAGCAGCAGCCACATCGTACTCTCCATGCAGGTCGATGCTAAATGTGGAGGAGAAACACCGCAGGACCCCGAGACAAATCCACGCGACCACGGGGAGCCAAAGGAAACAGGCAAACTCCACACAGACAGCAGGCGTCAGGGTCGGGATCGAACCCACGACCTCCTGTATACCAGGCGAGGTAGTTAACATCTCGCCACCGAGGCGCCCCCAGATGTGATACATCTATACACTGCTGACTCTATACACGTGTACACCACCGCAGCACGTGTTTACGCAACACGTGTTTACGCAACACGTGTTTACGCACCGACCTTTTACAGAGAGGCGAGTCCTGTTAGCGAGCACGCGCTACGCCAGGCCGCCTTTGTCTTCTTATGTGTGGACAAGGCACTCGCTCTCGAGGCCTGGTCCACCTGGGGAAGGCCCGCGAGCATTGCTGACACGAGCTGTCGCCCCAAGTCGTCGCCGTGGACGGGAATCGAACCCGGGAGTGCCGGGCTCGTGACGCATGCGGCAAACCGCGGGACACCGCCCAACGCACGCGCACACACACTCACTAGTGCACACGCACACACACTAGTGCACACACACACTCACTAGTGCACACACTAGTACACACCAGTACACACACACTCACTAGTGCACACACACACACTAGAGCACACACATAGTACACACTAGTGCACACACACACACACTAGTGCACACACACACCCACACTAGTGCACACACACACACTAGTGCACACACACACACTAGTGCACACACACACACTAGTGCACACACACACTCACTAGTGCACACACACACACTAGTACACACACACACACACTAGTGCACACACACACTCACTAGTGCACAGACTAGTACACACTAGTACACACACACACGCACTAGTGCACACACACACACTAGTGCACACACACACTCACTAGTGCACACACAAGTACACACTAGTACACACACACACTCACTAGTGCACACACACACACTAGTGCGCACACACACACTAGTGCACACACACACACTAGTGCGCACACACACACTAGTGCACACACACACACACACTAGTGCACACACACTCACTAGTACACACACACACACTAGTGCACACACACACAAACACTAGTGCACACACACACACTAGTACACACACACACGCACTAGTGCACACACACACACTAGTGCACACACACACACTAGCGCACACACACACACTAGTGCACACACACACACTAGTGCACACACACACAAACACTAGTGCACACACACACACTAGTAAACACACACACTCACTAGTGCGCACACACACACTAGTGCGCACACACACACTAGTGCACACACACACACTAGTGCACACACACACACTAGTGCACACACACTCTCACTAGTGCACACACTCTCACTAGTGCACACACACACACTAGTGCACACACACACACTAGTGCGCACACACACACTAGTGCACACACACACACTAGTGCACACACACACACTAGTGCACACACACTCTCACTAGTGCACACACTCTCACTAGTGCACACACACACACTAGTGCACACACACACACACTAGTGCACACACACACACTAGTGCACACACACACACACTAGTAAACACACACACTCACTAGTGCGCACACACACACTAGTGCGCACACACACACTAGTGCACACACACACACTAGTGCACACACACCCACACTAGTGCACACACACTCACTAGTACACACACACACACTAGTGCACACACACACACTAGTGCACACACACACACACTAGTAAACACACACACTCACTAGTGCGCACACACACACTAGTGCGCACACACACACTAGTGCACACACACACACTAGTGCACACACACACACACTAGTGCACACACACACACTAGTGCACACACACCCACACTAGTGCACACACACTCACTAGTACACACACACACAATAGTGCACACACAAACAAACACTAGTGCACACACACACACTAGTGCACACACACACACACTAGTGCACACACACTCACACACTAGTGCACACACACTCACACACTAGTGCACACACACACTAGTGCACACACACACACTGGTGCACACACACACTAGTGCACACACACTCACTAGTGCACACACACTAGTGCACACACACTCACTAGTGCACACACACTAGTGCACACACACACTAGTGCACACACACACTAGTGCACACACACACACTAGTGCACACTCACACACTAGTGCACACTCACACACTAGTGCACACACACTAGTGCACACTCACACACTAGTGCACACACACTAGTGCACACTCACACACTAGTGCACACTCACACACTAGTGCACACACACTAGTGCACACACACTAGTGCACACTCACACACTAGTGCACACTCACACACTAGTGCACACTCACTAGTGCACACACACTAGTGCACACTCACACACTAGTGCACACTCACACACTAGTGCACGCTCACACTAGTGCACACTCACACACTAGTGCACACTCACACACTAGTGCACACACACTAGTGCACACACACTAGTGCACACTCACACACTAGTGCACACTCACACACTAGTGCACACTCACTAGTGCACACACACTAGTGCACACTCACACACTAGTGCACACTCACACACTAGTGCACACTCACTAGTGCACACACACTAGTGCACACTCACACACTGGTGCACACACACACTAGTGCACACACACTCACTAGTGCACACACACTAGTGCACACACACTCACTAGTGCACACACACACTAGTGCACACACACACTAGTGCACACACACACACACTAGTGCACACTCACACACACTAGTGCACACTCACACACTAGTGCACACACACTAGTGCACACTCACACACTAGTGCACACACACTAGTGCACACTCACACACTAGTGCACACTCACACACTAGTGCACACTCACACACTAGTGCACACACACTAGTGCACACACACTAGTGCACACTCACACACTAGTGCACACTCACTAGTGCACACACACTAGTGCACACTCACACACTAGTGCACACTCACACACTAGTGCACACTCACTAGTGCACACACACTAGTGCACACTCACACACTAGTGCACACTCACACACTAGTGCACACTCACACACTAGTGCACACACACTAGTGCACACTCACACACTAGTGCACGCTCACACACTAGTGCACGCTCACACACTAGTGCACACTCACACACTAGTGCACACTCACACACTAGTGCACACACACTAGTGCACACACACTAGTGCACACTCACACACTAGTGCACACTCACACACTAGTGCACACTCACTAGTGCACACACACTAGTGCACACTCACACACTAGTGCACACTCACTAGTGCACACACACTAGTGCACACTCACACACTAGTGCACACTCACACACTAGTGCACACTCACACGTGTTAAACGCATCGTCGCCTCGGGCGGGTGTCGCGCCTCGTTCCCGACAGAAGTCGCGACAACCCCGCCCCCCGCCCCCCGCCCCCCCGCCCCCCGCCCCCCGCCCCCCGCGCCCCGCCCCCCGCCCCCCGCGCCCCGCCCCCCGCCCCCCGCCCCCCGAGCCCCGCCCCCCGCCCCCCGCGCCCCGCCCCCCGCCCCCCGCCCCCCCGCCCCCCGCCCCCCGCCCCCCGAGCCCCGCCCCCCGCCCCCCGCCCCCCGCCCCCCGCCCCCCGCGCCCCGCCCCCCGCCCCCCGCCCCCCGCCCCCCGCGCCCCGCCCCCCGCCCCCCGCCCCCCGCCCCCCGCGCCCCGCCCCCCGCCCCCCGCCCCCCGCCCCCCCGCCCCCCGCGCCCCGCCCCCCGCCCCCCGCGCCCCGCCCCCCGCCCCCCGCGCCCCGCCCCCCGCCCCCCGCGCCCCGCCCCCCGCCCCCCGCCCCCCGCGCCCCGAGCGCGACTCAGCGACGAGGATGCTTCCATCAGCCGCGCGGCACGGACACCGCAGACGGACAGACACACACAGATACACAACACACAGATACATAACATATATACACAACACAATGTACATAACACATATACACAACACGCATATACACAACACAGATACATGACACACGGATACATAACATACAGACACACACAGAGAAACACAACACACAGAGACACAACACACAGAGAAACACAACACACAGAGACACAACACACAGACACACAGCACACAGAGCCACCACACAGATACATAACACATATACACAACACGCATATACACAACACACATATACACAACACGCATATATATAACACAGATACATAACGCATATACACAACACATATACATAACACACAGAGACACAACACGCAGAGACACAACACACAGAGACACACACACAGATACAAAGACAAAGACCCCCCGTATAACCTTTGGGGCAAGTGCTGTTAGCGAGCACTCGTGCGGGTCGGCACGGCACACGAAGGGGGTTGACGGCCAGCAACACGCCCGGCCGCCTTTGTCTCCCCGGTGGCGGCGTTTGCATAACGCAGCAGGTTACTCATTTGAGGCTGAGTCGACCTAAGGGAGACCGCGATCCGGTTAAAAAAATCGTCACTGGCGTTGGCCGTGAGCTGGAATCGACCTCGGGGTGACCGGGTTAGTCGCGCAGCGCGCTGACCTCCACCCTACCGCTCCCATCACAGATGCACACACCACACACACACCCCAACAAAGATACACACACACACCAACAAAGACACACACACACACCAACAAAGACACACACACACCCCAACAAAAATACACACACACCACACACACACCCCAACAAAAATACACACACACACCAACAAAGACACACACACACCCCAACAAAAATACACACACACCCCAACAAAGATACACACACACACCACACACACACACCAACAAAGACAAACACACCAACAAAGACACACACACACCAACAAAGACACACACACACACCAACAAAGACACACACACACACCAACAAAGACACACACACCACACACACCAACAAAGACACACACACACACCAACAAAGACACGTACACACACCAACACGTACCATAACCCACAATGCAGCCACCTATATCCACACCGCAACACACACACAGCTCCCGGGTAGCCTCGTGGAGTGCTTGGGGCAAGTGCTGTTCGCGAACTACTACGAGGCGCTGACTTTAGGACGCACGGGAGGGATTTTGTGGCCTAGCTCCACTACCGGCCGCCTTTGTCTTCCCACCAGTGCTGTTGCTGCTTACTCGTGTTTAAGGTGTACACACTTGTTTAAGGTGCACACACTCGTTGTTCTTCCCCCCCACCCCCCCACATCTTCTATTAGCCGCGCGGTTGGCTACGTACGGTGCGAAAGAAGTTCAGCATCAATACTTAAATATACCAGTGTTGGTATGACGTTGAAGAAGTGTCGACAGGACGCGAGAAAGTGCGCACAGGATAACCTCCGGTCAAGGCAGAGCGTGGACTGAACTCAGTGGCTCGATGAAACGACCACCTTGCCGGGCAGAATGGGCCGTGGCAACACAATGTTTTAAAAACACATCTATAGATTCGCGATTACAAAATACGCATTTGTGTAAATACCCCATCTATCCGAATGATCGTGAACAGTAAAGACTGCCTGGTGTATCGCGCAATCGATGACTGAAATACAAGCGCCCTTGCCCATGACGACAGTGGAGGATTTTCCAACTGCTGTAACATTAATCACATTGTTTTTATATAAATAAACAAAATATTGAGAATAAGCTTGACCCGTGACAACTTATTTTGTTCGTGTGACACATTTTGTACTGCGTAAATTGTTCTTCATCACCATACAATGGTCCCACTTCTGTACATGGACGGAAAAAGAAATACATTTAAACGCACGTTAGAATGCCATTACATATGAAGACGAGGAGATTATGAATAGGCTTTACCCTTTGCGGTGAGAATAGAGGAGGTGTTACATTTTTTTTAAAGCTTTCGTGACTGCAGGGATTCATATTCTTGGTTCTTTCGGTAAAGTCACGTAGAAGGGAAATAATACAATAATATAAATGTTAAACAATAAAAATTCCCACGACGTTTCGACTGCAACACAAGCAGTCATCATCAGGTGTGAAATGCACACAGGTATAGTGTGTAAATGTTGTACACCTATGTGTGTGCGACATGTCCCGCACTACCATAATCCTAGCGTCATCATCAATATCATCATCCTTGACATCATCGTCGTCGTCATCAGTATCATCATTATAATTATGATCATTAATATGATTTTCATCGACATCAATGGGAATTGCATCTATCTCATGGTCAGCAATCGTTTCCATCGTCGTCATCATCAGCAGCTATGCAATTTAATTCTGGATTGAAAATAATTTCTTTGGAATTGCTTTTTGTGTAGAGTTTGTTGTCCTTACACCGCACCTCCGATTAGAGTGGTTGGCTACGTACGGTGCGAAAGAAGTTCAACATATATACATCAGTACCATCCTTGAAAACATCATCACCATCAATATTATCGTCATCATCTGTTCATGATTTTGATGAGCGTGATGAATATATCGTCGACATCATAACGATCATTATCTTCACGATGTATTATACCGTACATACTTAAAAAAACACATTACCGATCCTCACAGTGTAACAATAACGATAATGATGATGGGGATAATAACAGGGGCACCCGTGGCCTACATGGATGAATTCGCCTGTAGCAAGCGTCGAGCCGAGAACTCCTCCTCCGAGACGACTCCAGCGCGCACTGATGCGACTCAAACCAGACTCAAATAGCGACTCGTTCACACAAACAGCGACTCGGTCACTCAGAGACTCTTTCACACAAACAGCGACTCATCAGTCACACGGGGAATCAGGCCGCCTGTCCCACCGGCCACCACACACACCACATTTGCGTAACCCTACTGATTGCAGCAACACACCGATGATAATATCCTCACTAATTATTCGCTAATTACGATGTCCTCGCTGACAACAACACCCCCAACAACACTAATGATACCCTCGTGAATTGATTACAACACCCCACCACGTTAATTTAAAGACCCAATGAACCCTCTTCATCGATTGCAATAGGCTACACTCAGTATTTTATTTACGTTGAACTTCTTTCGCACCGTACGTCGTTAACCGTGCTCGTCGCAGGTGCGAAAATCGGATGTTGCAATGACCACAAAACGCACCCATTGCAGCAGTTCACGAATTACATTTGCGCAACAATTACGGACCCCCCCCCCCCCCCCAGCACGAATGTAAATACACTCGCTTGCGACGCAATACCTCTGAACAATATTGAAAAAAGCAACAACAAAAAACTTTGACCAATTTCGAAACTCTTGCCGAGACGAAATCTGTCTGCTCACAATGCGCTCGCCTCGATAGAGCAGCCAGATTTGTGCGATGTTACACATCTGTCGCGAATAACCCGGACTAATTAGTGGGCGTTCACTAATCATTGCGCATCAGTAAAATATATCGTGTCGACCCATACGGTTTACCCCGCATTTCCTTGTACGTGGAAATTAGAGTTTTCAGGTCCATACAACGGACAGCCGTTTCAATTCGGGCAAAACTATTTGTGTTGTCTGTCTATGTTTCTCCCTCGTGATGGGGCTTTGTAGGATAAACGTTGAGAATGATCAGGGGCACGGGGCGACCAGCAAGGTCTGAATTGGTCTGTCGTAAGGTAGGGCACTGGTGAGGGGTTGACAGGTATGCAGTGGTGAGTGTACTAGTGGTGAGTGTACTAGTGGTGAGTGTAGTGGTGGTGAGTGTACTAGTGGTGAGTGTAGTGGTGAGTGTAGTAGTGGTGAGTGTAATGGTGAGTGTACTGGTGGTGAGTGTCCTAGTGGTGAGTGTACTAGTGGTGAGTGTAGTGGTGAGTGTACTACTGGTGAGTGTAGTGGTGAGTGTACTAGTGGTGAGTGTACTAGTGGTGAGTGTAGTGGTGAGTGTAGTGGTGAGTGTAGTGGTGGTGAGTGTACTAGTGGTGAGTGTAGTGGTGAGTGTTGTAGTGGTGAGTGTAGTGGTGAGTGTACTGGTGGTGAGTGTACTGGTGGTGAGTGTAGTGGTGAGTGTACTACTGGTGAGTGTAGTGGTGAGTGTACTAGTCGTGAGTGTACTAGTGAGTGTAGTGGTGAGTGTACTAGTGGTGAGTGTACTAGTGGTGAGTGTAGTGGTGAGTGCACTAGTGGTGAGTGTAGTGGTGAGTGTGCTAGTGGTGAGTGTACTAGTGGTGAGTGTAGTGGTGAGTGTACTAGTGGTGAGTGTACTACTGGTGAGTGTACTAGTGGTGAGTGTACTAGTGGTGAGTGTAGTGGTGAGTGTTGTAGTGGTGAGTGTAGTGGTGAGTGTACTGGTGGTGAGTGTAGTGGTGAGTGTACTACTGGTGAGTGTAGTGGTGAGTGTACTAGTGGTGAGTGTACTAGTGAGTGTAGTGGTGAGTGTACTAGTGGTGAGTGTACTAGTGGTGAGTGTAGTGGTGAGTGCACTAGTGGTGAGTGTAGTGGTGAGTGTGCTAGTGGTGAGTGTACTAGTGGTGAGTGTACTAGTGGTGAGTGTACTAGTGGTGAGTGTAGTGGTGAGTGCAGTGGTGAGTGTAGTGGTGAGTGTACTAGTGGTGAGTGTAGTGGTGAGTGTACTACTGGTGAGTGTAGTGGTGAGTGTACTAGTGGTGAGTGTAGTGGTGAGTGTAGTGGTGAGTGTAGTAGTGGTGAGTGTAGTGGTGAGTGTACTAGTGGTGAGTGTACTACTGGTGAGTGTACTAGTGGTGAGTGTACTAGTGGTGAGTGTAGTGGTGAGTGCAGTGGTGAGTGTAGTGGTGAGTGTACTAGTGGTGAGTGTACTAGTGGTGAGTGTAGTGGTGAGTGTACTACTGGTGAGTGTAGTGGTGAGTGTACTAGTGGTGAGTGTAGTGGTGAGTGTAGTAGTGGTGAGTGTAGTGGTGAGTGTACTGGTGGTGAGTGTACTGGTGGTGAGTGTCCTAGTGGTGAGTGTAGTGGTGAGTGTACTAGTGGTGAGTGTAGTGGTGAGTGTAGTAGTGGTGAGTGTAGTGGTGAGTGTACTGGTGGTGAGTGTCCTAGTGGTGAGTGTAGTGGTGAGTGTACTAGTGGTGAGTGTCCTAGTGGTGAGTGTACTGGTGGTGAGTGTACTACTGGTGAGTGTAGTGGTGAGTGTACTAGTGGTGAGTGTACTAGTGGTGAGTGTACTAGTGGTGAGTGTAGTGGTGAGTGCACTAGTGGTGAGTGTAGTGGTGAGTGTGCTAGTGGTGAGTGTAGTGGTGAGTGTACTAGTAGTGAGTGTACTAGTGGTGAGTGTAGTGGTGAGTGTACTGGTGGTGAGTGCACTAGTGGTGAGTGTACTGGTGGTGAGTGCACTAGTGGTGAGTGTACTGGTGGTGAGTGCACTAGTGGTGAGTGTAGTGGTGGTGAGTGTAGTGGTGAGTGCACTGGTGAGTGCACTAGTGGTGAGTGTAGTGGTGAGTGTACTGGTGGTGAGTGTAGTGGTGGTGAGTGTAGTGGTGAGTGCACTGGTGAGTGTACTAGTGGTGAGTGTAGTGGTGAGTGTACTAGTGGTGAGTGTAGTGGTGGTGAGTGTAGTGGTGAGTGCACTGGTGAGTGTACTAGTGGTGAGTGTAGTGGTGAGTGTACTAGTGGTGAGTGTACTGGTGGTGAGTGTAGTGGTGAGTGCACTGGTGAGTGTACTGGTGGTGAGTGTAGTGGTGAGTGTACTAGTGGTGAGTGTACTAGTGAGTATACTAGTGGTGAGTGTACTAGTGGTGAGTGTAGTGGTGAGTGTAGTGGTGAGTGTACTAGTGAGTGTACTAGTGGTGAGTGTACTAGTGGTGAGTGTACTGGTGGTGAGTGTAGTGGTGAGTGTAGTAGTGGTGAGTGTACTAGTGGTGAGTGTACTAGTGAGTGTACTAGTGGTGAGTGTACTAGTGGTGAGTGTAGTGGTGAGTGTACTAGTGGTGAGTGTACTAGTGAGTGTACTAGTGGTGAGTGTACTAGTGGTGAGTGTACTGGTGGTGAGTGTAGTAGTGGTGAGTGTAGTAGTGGTGAGTGTAGTGGTGAGTGTAGTAGTGGTGAGTGTACTAGTGGTGAGTGTACTAGTGAGTGTACTAGTGGTGAGTGTACTAGTGGTGAGTGTAGTGGTGAGTGTACTAGTGGTGAGTGTACTAGTGAGTGTACTAGTGGTGAGTGTACTAAGGGTGAGTGTACTGGTGGTGAGTGTAGTAGTGGTGAGTGTAGTAGTGGTGAGTGTAGTGGTGAGTGTACTAGTGGTGAGTGTACTAGTGGTGAGTGTAGTGGTGAGTGTACTAGTGGTGAGTGTAGTGGTGAGTGTACTAGTGGTGAGTGTACTAGTGGTGAGTGTAGTGGTGAGTGTAGTGGTGGTGAGTGTACTAGTAGTGAGTGTAGTGGTGAGTGTACTAGTGGTGAGTGTACTAGTGGTGAGTGTACTGGTGGTGAGTGTAGTGGTGAGTGTAGTGTTGAGTGTACTAGTGGTGAGTGCACTAGTGGTGAGTGTAGTAGTGAGTGTACTAGTGGTGAGTGTACTAGTGGTGAGTGTAGTGGTGAGTGTACTAGTGGTGAGTGTACTAGTGGTGAGTGCACTAGTGGTGAGTGTAGTGGTGAGTGTACTAGTGGTGAGTGTACTAGTGGTGACTGTCGATTTGTTTGTGTTTCTCCTTGTGATGGGACTTTGTCGGCCGAACGCCGAGATGTGTAAGGGGCACGGGGTGACCGACACGGTCTGAATTGGTCCGTAATAAGGTAGGGAGGGCACTGATAACAGGTACGGTGCGATGGTGATGAAACGTGCCTGAGAGAACGTCTTCCGAGGGAGACGGAGCGACCACACGACGACACTGGTGAGCCACGGAGCCAGATCCACGTGTTGCGTTGCAGGGCCGCGGGGAGAAGACCACCGTCCAGTCGCGTGTTGATCAGCGCTGATGGCGGTGATGATGAGAACGAACCGAAATGAGTCGTGACTTAAAGCGTTCGTGACTGCATTCAATTCGTATTCTTTGGGTCTTTCGGTAAAGTCACGTAGATAGGTTCAAAGAAAATAGCAAAAAATAACAACAACAAAACGACGACGTTTCGACCACAACACAAGCGGTCGTCATCAGGAAGAACAAAAATAATTTTAGTTCTTTTTTTTCTTCCTGATGACGTTCGCTTGTGTTGTGATCGAAACGTCGTCGTTTTTTTGTTTGTTATTTTCTTTGAACCTATCTACGTGACTTTACCGAAAGACCCAAAGAATACGAAATGAATCATCTCAGCGGCATCACCGTCAAGTTCAAGTTCATTTATTAGGTATAGCCCTGTGAGCCATTCAGCTCTTGAATCGGGTGCAACCGCAACAAACAAAAAACAAAAACATGAACAAAAAACATCTTAAAGTGAATATGTGACTAAGTGCAAACAGAAAATCCAAGAAAAGGCAGCAAAATATTGCAGAAAAAACACCGCACACCAACGCTGTGTGCAAAAATCCCAGTGGGATGCAAGTCAAACAACAACAACAACCACAAGACAGCTTAGATTAAGGCCATCAGTCTAACTCTGTACTACAACAAACAAACATGACGTCACCGTCATCATCAGCAGCTCAAGGCATCGCAGCGGTGCCTCTGTTAGTCACTGCCACGGGGGGGGGGGGGGGGGAGAGGTCGTGTACGACCCCGGCGGGACCCTTCGCCCCATCATCAGGGGAGGTCCCGGCAGGGACACGCGCGTTCCTCTCGCTGCCCTTGGCGAGCAGTGGGCCACGGACGCCGCCTCGTGGCGACTCGCGGGGAGAGCTGCGTGGAGCAGAGGGTCGCAACCGGGTACCCGATACCAGAACCGGCCCTAGACCTTTGGGGGCCCTAAGCAAAATTTGGTTGGAGGCCCCTTTGATGTATGATTTTTTTTCACCCGCTAGCTAGCAGTGACTCTAGGGGGCCCCCTCTGCTGGCCACGGGACCCTTTGCAATTGCAAGGGTCGCTTAGTGGCTGGGCCGGCTCTGCCCGATACCCTTACCCTACCCGATACCCTGGTGCGGCCGGGGTACGGGTAGACCGTGAGTCACTGGAGAGTCACCGTTTGTCACTCATTTCCCAACGTCTTGTCTCTTCTCACAATTCAAGTTCCTAAAATCAACCCACCTGCGCTTGCAACATGGCTTCATCCCAGAGGTTGCAATCAGGTACCCGTACCCTACCCGATACCCGGCTACTCGTACCCGGCCGGGTACGGGTACCCGTTTACGACCCTGGTGCGGCCGGGTACGGGTACGGGTAGGCCGTGAGTCACTGGTGAGTAACCGTTTGTCACTCATTTCCCCAACGTCTTGGATCTTCTCACAATTCAAGTTCCTAGAATCAACCCACCCGAGCCTGCAACATGGCTTCATCCCAGAGGTCGCAATCAGGTACCCGATACCCGTACCCGGCCGGGTACCCGGCCGGGTACCCATTTGCGACCCTGGTGCAGCCGGGTACGGGTACGGGTAAGGAATCAAAACCCGTTTGCGACCTCTGGGGTGGAGTCTCTCGGCCGCCACCTCCAACTCGCCCGGACCACCACGCAAAGTCCCGCGGGACGCAGCGCACACAGCAAGGTGTGCATCGCTGGGGATTCAGGGCAAGAGAAGGGAGATCTCGGGGGGGGGGGGGGGGGGGCAAGGGGGGTACACGAGGGGGGAGGAGATGGAGGCTGCAGGAAGAGGGAGACGAGAGCTCAGTGATCAGAAGCGGGAGCTCCGGAAGAAGAGAGAGCTGGGAACGACAGAAGCCGAGAGGCTCAACGAAGAGTGGAGCTGGAGGGAGCTGGGGGGAGTTGGGAGCTCCACCACGAGGGGGGTGGAGCTGTGAGAGTTTGGAGCTCCACCACGAGGGGGGTGGAGCTGGGGGGCTGGGAGCTCCACCACGAGGGGAGTGGAGCTGGGGGGGCTGGGAGCTCCACCACGAGGGGAGTGGAACTGGGGGGGGGGGGGGGGGGGCTGGGAGCTCCACCACGAGGGGGGTGGAGCTGGGGGGGCTGGGAGCTCCACCACGAGGGGGGTGGAGCTGGGGGGGCTGGGAGCTCCACCACGAGGGGAGTGGAGCTGGGGGGAGCTGGGAGCTCCACCACGAGGGGGATGGAGCTGGGGGGAGCTGGGAGCTCCACCACGAGGGGAGTGGAGCTGGGGGAGTTGGGAGCTCCACCACGAGGGGGGTGGAGCTGGGGGGAATTGGGAGCTCCACCATGAGGGGGGGAGGGGAGTTGGGAGCCCCACCACGAGGGGGGTGGAGCTGGGGGGGCTGGGAGCTCCACCACGAGGGGAGTGGAGCTGGGGGAGTTGGGAGCTCCACCACGAGGGGGGTGGAGCTGGGGGGAATTGGGAGCTCCACCATGAGGGGGGGAGGGGAGTTGGGAGCTCCACCACGAGGGGGGTGGAGCTGGGGGGGCTGGGAGCTCCACCACGAGGGGAGTGGAGCTGGGGGGGCTGGGAGCTCCACCACGAGGGGGATGGAGCTGGGGGGAGCTGGGAGCTCCACCATGAGGGGGATGGAGCTGGGGGGAGCTGGGAGCTCCACCACGAGGGGGATGGAGCTGGGGGGAGTTGGGAGCTCCACCACGAGGGGAGTGGAGCTGGGGGAGCTGGGAGCTCCACCACGAGGGGGATGGAGCTGGGGGGAGCTGGGAGCTCCACCACGAGGGGAGTGGAGCTGGGGGAGTTGGGAGCTCCACCACGAGGGGGGTGGAGCTGGGGGGAATTGGGAGCTCCACCATGAGGGGGGGAGGGGAGTTGGGAGCTCCACCACGAGGGGGGTGGAGCTGGGGGAGTTGGGAGCTCCACCACGAGGGGGATGGAGCTGGGGGGGCTGGGAGCTCCACCATTCGGGGGGTGGAGCTGGGGGGGCTGGGAGCTCCACCACGAGGGGGGTGGAGCTGGGGGGGCTGGGAGCTCCACCACGAGGGGAGTCGAGCTGGGGGGGCTGGGAGCTCCACCACGAGGGGAGTGGAGCTGGGGGAGTTGGGAGCTCCACCACGAGGGGGATGGAGCTGGGGGGAGCTGGGAGCTCCACCATGAGGGGGGGAGGGGAGTTGGGAGCTCCACCACGAGGGGGGTGGAGCTGGGGGGGCTGGGAGCTCCACCACGAGGGGAGTGGAGCTGGGGGGGCTGGGAGCTCCACCACGAGGGGAGTGGAGCTGGGGGAGTTGGGAGCTCCACCACGAGGGGGGTGGAGCTGGGGGGAATTGGGAGCTCCACCATGAGGGGGGGGAGGGGAGTTGGGAGCTCCACCACGAGGGGAGTGGAGCTGGGGGGGCTGGGAGCTCCACCACGAGGGGGATGGAGCTGGGGGGAGCTGGGAGCTCCACCACGAGGGGAGTGGAGCTGGGGGAGTTGGGAGCTCCACCACGAGGGGAGTGGAGCTGGGGGGGGCTGGGAGCTCCACCACGAGGGGGATGGAGCTGGGGGGGAGCTGGGAGCTCCACCATGAGGGGGGGGAGGGGAGTTGGGAGCTCCACCACGAGGGGGATGGAGCTGGGGGGAGCTGGGAGCTCCACCATGAGGGGGGGAGGGGAGTTGGGAGCTCCACCACGGGGAGTGGATCGAAAATTAGCGGCGAGCTCCGTGCCCGCGCCGCCAGCGCCTCCCCGCGGACGGCGCTGGGATCGCACCGCGGCAGAGCGCGGACTAGCGGATGATTGATGGGAAAGTGGGGCTGAACGATTAATCGATTTCAAATCGAAATCGCAATTTGATTAGCAAATGGCAAAGCTGCGATATTTTTGCGATTTTAAAAGTCATATTACTTTCTTATTGGAATTGTTTTATTTTGTATTATTATAACTTTAACTTAACAATTGTTCTATGTTTGATTGTTCTATTTCACTTAAAACATTTTAATAAATTCATGTTGGAAGCAATTCACATCTTTTAAGTTATCATCCTTGCATTCGAATATATAGGGCAGTTCATATTGATGGTATCATGTGATAATACTCCATCGCAGGTTTTAAATATATTACAGTGAATATTGAACCGAAGCTGGACTTTAAAAAAATGCAATCGCAAATCAAATCGCAATGTCAGAAAAATCGCAATTAGATATTTCCTCCCAAATCGTTCAGCCCTAATGGGGAGGGATGGAGGGAGCATTTGCACCGCGTCTCCCTGGCTCGCTCACGCCGACATACGGGGGAGAGGGGGCTTCTCCCGCACTCGCTGTTGCTGCTGGCGGCAATAAAAGTTGTTTAATAAAAGTCAAAGTCTCCCACACTCGCAAACTCACGCACCCACCGTCGAACAGAGACGGTCACTGCATCGCGCGCTTTCAAACGCTCTTCTTCCTTGCGATATTGGGAAGCAACTGGGGGCAGTGCCGGATTAATCAAGCGCGGTGTCTGTAGCATATGTTATAAAGGGGCCCTAAATAAAATAAAAACCCCACAAATATTAAAACACAATTTTGTTACTTGCATAGTCAAGTACTTGCATTTTTTCATTTGCTATATATCACATAATACGACAAATCGCTAACCTTAAACACCCAGTCGTTCATAAAAGTTGAAGGCAGTATAGTACTATTGTAATAGAGCAAGTGCAGAATCACTGAACCGGAATTGATAGCTTGAAAGCATTTAGCGCGGGGCCCTTGAAAGTGCGGGGCCCGTAGCTACTATACGTGTAGCTACTTTTTCTACTAGGATACACTACGGCACTGCTTGGGGGCTATATGCACTTTAAATCATCTAGATTTAAAACACATTTCTTTAGAACTGTTTTCTGTTTGGTTCGTTGTCCTTCCCCCGCACTTCCGGTTAGCACGGTTCGCTACGTACTGTGCTAAAAAAAAGTTCAACACACACACACAGCCGGTCAATCACACACAGCCGGTCAATGTCACGCATCGGCATTGCCCAAAAGTCACCAAACTTGACAAACCGAGTTGACGTCAGCGAGCACCTATGAAGGCGGACACGGCACTTGAGGAGTGCCTGGAGAGGTTTGGCCAACGCAGCAGGCACGACGAGAACTATCCTCCCCAATGGCCATAACCCCCCCCTCCCTCCCCGCGGTTTGTGATGTTCCAATTGTCAAGCCCTGTGAACAAGGCATGCGGTCAGGATTCGTGAGAACCGGGCAGCCAGCCACACCTAAATCCATCTAAAACTCCACTCAGCAAGGCCATCGGAATGAACGACCCCGAGAGAAATACCACCAGGTAGATGGAGCAATTAAATCAACTCGTAATGCACGCGCTCGACCAGGGGTCGGCGGCCTGGGGCTACGGGACCGCATGCGGCTTCTCTTAAGGACTGCTGCGTCATTGTGGTATTAGCGTGTAGTGCGGCTCTTGAAAGTTTTTTTTATAAATACATAATTCGAAAAAAAAAACAGGCTCTTCTTGTTATTTTTGTTGCAGACCCCTGTGCTGAATGGATTGTTACATCACAGAATCGAGTTTGCAGCGGGTTATGCAGACTATCCAGCAGTGGATTGATCATTCTTAATTTTAGAACTTTCGTGACTGCAGGAATTATTATTTGTTTCTTTCGGTTAAGTCACGTCTAAAGATAAAATAATAAATAAAATAATAGAATACGACGTTTCGATTGGATTGATCATGGCTACTGATGACAGAAAGCAAAAACGTCAACATATCTTCCCTGATAGAACGGGCTTGGTGCAGCCTTCATCTGAAGCGGTGGTGAAAATGCCACATTCCCGTGACAGAGATCAGCATATTCATGGGAAATCCAACATAGCCTTCCCACAAAGGGGCACTCATTTTAGTAACCCCCTCCCCGAGGATTGATGGACCGAGTCGCCTCCAGGCCGGGGACACGGATGCTTTGCATTGTGAGTGGAGCACGTGGCCTGCCCCGGTATTCTCACAAACGACACGCGCCGTGCGGGAGCCGCGGGCAAACCAATGCCATCGTTCCGACTCGGACAATAACAGTGGGGGGGGGGGGGGTTGTCACTCCACTCGCGGGAGAGGAATATGGCTCAACTTCTCAAGCCTCCCGAGACACAAGGCGGTGACAAGTGGAGCAGCATAAGCTTCTCTCGGGATTACACGAGCCTCGCCACAAAACCAAACGTTACATCACTGGAGGAAGAGGACAAACTAAAAACAAGCGGACAATCCAAATCGTTGCCAATGCTCCAGCTTGCTGGTTGGCTCCAAGTCGAGCTGAATGTGTATACATTATTCACGGTGTTGGTTCCGCTGAAAAATGAAGGACATTGTTGATACGCGGTGATTAATAAGCGTGCGACTTTAGCACCAGTAAAATATTAACGAGACATCAGGAACGCACGACACACCACATCACTCGAGTATGCAGAAGCCCTTTATTGCGTGTGCTCTCCAAGGTGGGGCAATGCAGAGCAACGAGGATGACGATGTGTCACTTCGGCGCTGTTTCCACTCTCCTCGCTAACCCTCACCACCACGACGACGTCAGACCGTTCCTCGATGGCTTTGCGCCTCTGTGCCCAATGGAAACTTCGTCTTAGGCCGCGTGGCTGACAAAACCACCACAACCGCTCCGTCAACCGAGGGCAGGGCCATCGACGGAGCAAGCTCACGAGCGAGAGGCACCTTCGACTCGCCCGTACCTGATGCACCGGGGGGGGGGGGGGCGGGGGGGGGATGAGAGACACGGCCACGCGGGAACACGCACGCGTGCCCACGACGAAGACTTCATTCGGAATGTGCAACTCGCGCACAAATACCCGACGATATAACGAGAGGATTACATGGGGAAGCGACCCTTATACACATACGTCATAAACTAAGTAGCGGAGTAAGCTTTTGTTTTACAATGGACGAGGACTGAGCGAACACGCACTCCCGTCACCTCTGCACGGAAGACAGACAGCGAAACGAAGCGACCCGCGGCAGCACGGTACCAGCACGGTCCGACGGACTCTGAAGTTTTGGTCGCTCATTTTGCACGATGATCGCAGGCGCATCCTTCACGACGGACGCCCCACAAGCACGATGCTGCGGCGGAGAGGGTAAATGCGCGGGGCTTTGTAAACCGACAAACAAGTTCAAGCGCGGCCCCGCCGCTCCGCACGCGAGCGGATTCCGAGCGGGCGTGGAGCGATTGTACCGCGGTGGACCCGCACCTACGCGACACGTGGTGCACGTTTGTACGAACGTTGAACTTCTTTCGCACCGCACGTAGCCAACCGTGCTACTCGGAGGTGCGGAGGAAGGACAACTAGCTAAACACACACAAAAGGACCGACATTAGCACGAGGTGGGGAGTGCTTAGTCAAGAGACTCGCACCTCCACGAGTGTGGTGTGCTGGGGGGGGGGGTCTGTCTCCTCTCTAAGGCGTCTTCCATGATTGTCGAGCTCATTATGCTCAAGGCTTGCCATCTCCTTACATGATTACGTAAGCCCAGGGGTGTGCAAAACGGGCAAGCCTGCACCACACCTCTACGCCCCTCACGTGCTACGCACTAACCCAGCAATGCGACAGAGATGCAGGCGTCAGGTTTACCTCCGTTGTTTCGGCAAATAAGTTCAACTCTGTAAAATATATAATATACAAATGAAGTAAAATAAAGTTGCCTTTAAAATACGCAGCTTATTCTGCCAGAAATTGTCTGACCTTCTTGATTAACCGTGGCATAACCACCACTGACCTCCAAGACTGAAATTAAGAACTCTGCATAGAGCCTTGTCTCATATTTGATTTTTATGCATATGTCAAAAAAGTGCCCCATTTTATCAATTAATTCTTCCTTATATCAAAAGAAATCCATCAATGTCAATATCTGCCCATTGTAAACGTCAAGTACATATGGCCACTGCATTCCTTTGGTACTTTGGTAACAACAAATGTGAGGAGTTAAGAATAAAAAAATCACGAAAATGTCAACATACATAACAGAGTGTTCAAAGTATCCATACAAGTTACTTTTACGACTTCAAACAATGTGTCTTTGTAAACGGCTGCGAACCAGCAAACGATCAATTGAAAATGCCCACGGGCAAACTACAAGGTAAACTCTAAAAGGATGACTGCATACTGTATGTACAATAACACCTGAAACGTCGGTGAAGAAACCTCAACTGGTAAGGCACAAACAAACCAACCAATAGACATTTGTATTGGCTGAGAAACGCGCCCTCTTATACACGACGATGCCGCGTCTCGTAACAGCACGCCGCAGTTTTAAACAAAGTGGCATTTTAAGAGCTGTGAAGATGTAAGAAGAATACAACAACAAAAAAGCGATTTCAAGTGCTCAATGCAGCAAGATGCCTCGTGTGACTGGAGGTATTAATGCATGTGACGTCTAGCACTTTGGGCACGTGGAGTTGAGGAGTCTGAGCTAGGTCTGTGCGCCCCAGGGCGGCACCTTTACACAGGCCGGGCATTTCAAGGCCGCCCGGGCACACGACCGCAACCCGCTGCTGCTGCTGCTGTTGCTGTCTCATCGCTCGACGCGGAAACGCCGCGGGTCGGTGATCGGATCCCCTCCTCTCGCACGCTCCCCTAGCGTGCGAGCCGAGGGGAGCACCGGCACGTCGCGCGAGCTCCAGCGCAAGGTCGCGCGCACCCCTCGGGGTCGTCCGGTGCGATGCCCGGCACAGCAGCACCAGGCCGCTCTCTGGTGGGGTCGAGTTGTAGCCAGCCCCCCGTGGCCTCGGCTCGCGAGACGCCGGGGCCTCGGTTAGCGAGACGGGAGGGGTGGAGGGTACGATCGCGAGTTCACGGAGTCGTCTGGGAAGAATGGAAAAATGTGAACGGTTCGTCAGTCGGGTCGGCTCAATTTAGCGTTCAAATCCTAAGAAAATATATATTAAACATGCCGAGCGAAATGTTGCCAACTCTCGATTATCGGGGGTCATGCGGGGAGGATGGCCGAGATAGAACAAAAACACAGATAATGCCAAAAATATATCGATAAATTAGGCATGACACACATACATTTACGTAGAAAGAGGATGTGAATATGAAGACTGTTTATTTTTCTCAAAGTAATGACTCATCAAGCCACGAGTGAGGAGTAGCTAATAACGGAAGCGACGCACGCGTGGATGACCGTGGAACGCAACGTTTTCTTCTGCTCCACGTTTTGAACGAGCGCGGCTCATCCCCAACCCGGTTGAACCACGCAGGGATAATCGAGGGCAGCTGCAAATTTAAACATTGTACGAAACTACCGGCATGTCGCGCTAACACACACAGAAGCTGTAATTTGTATACGTCTTAAAAGTTACTGACTTCTCATCGCCTGGCTGGGATACGTCTTGTGGATGTTCTGAAAGCGCTCGGGAATGGGGAAGTCGGAGACGGGGTGGAAATTAAATCTCGACTCGAAATCATCTGCGGAGGAGAAAGAAATGAGAACGTAAATTAAAAACAACCTCACATGAGTCACACGTGACTCCGTCCGTGCACCGAGGCTACCGTTGCAAACCTCCTCCTCCTCAGCCAAATGCTGCTTCAGAGAGGCAGCTCCAACAACCCCTCTGGGTCAGAGGTCGCAACCGGGTACCCGATACCCGTACCCTACCCGATACCCGGCTACGGGTACCCGTTGCGACCCTGGTGCGGCCGGGTACGGGTACGGGTAGGCAGTGAGTCACTGGTGAGTAACCGTTTGTCACTCATTTCCCAACGTCTTGTCTCTTCTCACAATTCAAGTTCCTAGAATCAACCCACCCGCGCCTGCAACATGGCTTCATCCCAGAGGTCGCAAATGGGTACCCGTACCCGTACCCTACCCAAACCCGGCCGGGTACGGGTACGGGTACCCGTTTGCGACCCTGGTGCGGCCGGGTACGGGTAAGGAATCAAAACCCGTTTGCGACCTCTGCTCTGGGTGGATCAGAATCGTTATTTATACTGGAGGAATCCAATGAGCTATGAAGCTCTTTTTCACAGATGTCCAGTCGGTTTCTCCAAACTCGAGATGAAACCACGACAGGATGATCCGTGACATTACGTCAATTTTGTCAATGCGGCAAGCTCGTCTGTAGAAACGGTGCTGAATAATTTCGCTGACATTAAACATGAATCCGATGGAGTATTCCGCCACATGCCCATTTTTATCCCGACTGTGCAATCAAAATCTTGGCATGAGAAAAATTATATAAATTCAACAATCGCACAGCAGTGCCAACCCTTCATGGCAGAGAACGGCCCATCATAGGGGGCCCACACAATGGGGGGCAGCTGCCCTTTACCGCGCACCCTGCTACAGAGTAATGTTTGTCACGTGAGGGGGGACGATCCAACATTTTTATTCTCAAGAGCCAGAATTGAGCTCACTGTTGACCAGCCTGAGACCATCAACTCACTTGAGAATTTGGTTTCGTGGCAGGCGGCCGAAACCCAGATTGTAACCCAGGTTCTCAGTGGTACCACCTCAGCGCACTCCGACCTCTTGAGCCATCGGGCCCCACACGCATTCCACCAGTTACATTTTAGACGTCAAATGTCGAAACAAAGGGAGTCCGAGTTAGAGCCATGCCCCATCGCACCTGACGTGGGCGAGTTGAGATGACCGTTGCGAGAGGGCAGAGGCGGAGGAGCGGCGGAGGGGAAGTTGGAGCTGGGCCTACTGGGGGGGGGCGGCGGGGGAGGCTGGTCCCCTGGTGCGTAGGGACGCGCCGTCGTGGGCACCGGCGGGGCCGGGCGTGCGCTCATCTGCCCGTTCCTGTTGGGAGGCGGCGGAGGGGGGAAGGCGCTGGACGCGACTGGAAGGGAAGAGCGGAGAGGGAGGGGGGGCACAGGTCAGAGGCGCTCAGTGCCGGTATCCCATCGGCATGTTTTATGGTGGCGATCATCACACACAGAGCGCCTGCCACAAATGAACCACACTCGTCGAAGAGAAAAAATCATCACGCGAACTCCGGTCATCCTCGCAGCGGCTTCTGGCTCGCCGTCGAACAAAGACGGTTACTGCATCGCGCTCTCTTAGATGTGCTTTTGCGGCCGTTTGGAACGCTCTTCCTTCCAATATTAGGAAGCCACTGGAGCTAAGCACTTCCAAATCTAAATCATTAGCACTGTTTTTGCGTTTAGTTTGTTGTACTTCCCCCGCACATCCGATTAGCATGGTTGGCTACGTATGGTGCGAAAGGAGTTCGACATACATACCACAATTCTAATAACACACATACAACATAATTACGCGACTAGAGAATTATGGGACATGGAGGAGACGGGCGAGAGGTCGCACATGCCAACCTGCGTGAGCTGCGCCACCGCGACTCTGGGCATCCCGGGCGGGGGTCGGAGGCCTCGTGCTCGTGGGCAGAGGGGGAGGCAGCGCCCCTCCACGCGGGCCCATTATCTGCAGCGAGTTCTGCCGCTTAGGCAGGGATGGGGGCGAGGGCCCGTCGGGGATCTTCGGCACAAAGCGATCCGATCTGATGGCAGGCGCCGCGCTGCTCCTCCTGTTTGAGGAGGGGGGCAGTGGTGGAGGGGGTCCGTTCCTGTGCGACGGCGGCGTGGGTGGATTCTCAGACCTGCGTCACGCGAGTTCCACACAGCACATGGGGAAGCGGTGGTGCAGCGGTTAACGCGAGGCAATGGGAACCCGGCGACTTGAATTTCAACTGTGGGTCACGGCTAGCATCAGCGGCGAGAGTTATCAAATCCATTGCTGGGCCTCTCCTTCAACGACCCGCACTGACCAGCGGGAAGTATGGTCAAACAACCCCCACGTCGGAAAAGTTATGAGGGATGGTCTTCATTCAGCAGTGGATTGGGAAAAGCTGTAAAATGTTGTTATAAAGTAAATAGGCTGCTGTTAGATATCTCTAATCTCAGCTACATTCATGCTCCTCCACAGGTGACAACATTGCAGGACGGGCAACAAATTAAACACGCCTAACACACATTCCACGAGTCACATCTTTCTGGATAATGAAAACGAATGTATAAATCAGTGTGTAAAGTGTAATGCTGTGCCTCATATGGTCACAGGGTCTGCCTGCTCACATGAACAATGGGGGGAGCCACTTGTCACCAGTGGTGGCCCAGAGCCAGCGGAGGGATAATCCAATCTCCCACGGGACAACCGCTGTTGAATTTTCCATAAAGCGTTACTGATTTTATCGATCCTGTAGGAATGATGGGCTGCGTCAACACCCTACGGGAATTTAAACTCGCACATTTATAATTACCAGTCGATTACTCTGACCAGAACGGACACGAGGCCGAACACTTTTTTTATTTTACCAGGTAAGGCCCACCGAGCTATATAGCTCTTGTTCAGAAGCGGCCTGGCCACAAATGATAGCTCAATGGAAGTGGCTTATCATCATATGGACATTTATAGCAGCCAAACACTCTGAACGCAGGCTTCTAAATATAAAAAGAATCACAGGAGTACCTGGAGAAAAATTCACGTGACCACGGAGAGAACATGCGAACTCCAAATATACAGGCATCAAGGGTCGGGGTCAAACCCACGACCTCCTGTATACCAGGCGAGGTAGGTAAAATCTCCCCACCGTGCCACTTGGCGCCCATCGCACTGCCGTGCCACCTCTGGGGGTCAAACTCGCCTGTGCAGGAAGGCAGCTGGGGGTCCCATCTTGCTGCTCGAAGGAGGGAGCGGTGGAGGGTTGCCCACCGCCTCTCTCGAGGGCGTGGGCGGCCATTCCCTACCCCCGTCCCTGGACGGCGCCGGTGGCCACTCCTTGGCCACTTCCCTCGACGGCGCCGGTGGCCACTCCCTGGACACGCTGTCCTGGCTCGGCAGGGGACGGCTGGTGCTGGGCACGGGCGGGCATCGGTCCCGGCCGCCCGGCAACGACGGCGGCTGCGAGGGACCGGGCCGGCTGCCGCCGAGCTGCGACGGCACCGACGGCAGACCATGCATTGCCGACGGAGGCTTGAGGGGTGGTGACGCCGTCGACGGCTTCTCCGGAGCGTGCCCATGTCCGGGGGATCTGTAGTTGCTGTGTGCAGAGGACCTTCTGGGAGGCGAGGAAGTGGCCGAAGCGCTGTCGTTGGGCTGAGCGGGGAGACCTGGCCTGCTGCCAAACGGCGTCGGCTTGAAGCTTTGCGATGGCACCAGCGGCGGAGGGGGCTGGGGCTGCAGCTGCGGTTTGGGGAAGCCCGGCTTCTGGAGGCCCAGCGGAGGCCTCGGCTGCTCGGGGCTCGCGGCGCCGCCTCTGCCGCCGCTGTGGCTGCTCGAGCGCAGAGGCTTGGGAAAGCGCGGAGGCTCTGCGGCCGCAGAGGGCGATGGCGACGGCGACGATGAACGTGCATTGAAGCTGGGGCGGGAGGGGGCGAAGGCCGGCAGCCGTGGGCTTGCGCTGGAGGAGGGCCCACCGGCTCTGGGAGCGAACCCCGAGGAGGACGGCTTCCCAGAGGGCGGCAGCAGAGGGCCCCGTGCTCCGCCCGAGTCTGCCGACGTCGGGGAGGTTTAAGTTCATTTCCGACAGGAAGGCCGATTGCAACACAAATGCGCACACACACACGTAGGCAGCGGCTGTGTGAGTAGCCGTGGCAGCTACGAGAGCTGCCTGTGTGTGCAGTGCTACCTTGTGAGCAGCTATATTGGAGTCGCTATGAGAGAGGCTATGAGAGAGTATCTATGAGTGAGAGAGTATCTATGAGTGTGAGAGTATCTATGAGCGTGTGAGAGTATCTATGAGTGTAACTATGAGAGTGTGAGAGTATTTCTGAGTGTGAAAGTATCTATGAGAATGTGAGAGTATCTATGAGAGTAACTATGAGAGTGTGAGAGTATCTATGAGCGTGTGAGAGTATCGATGAGAGTCACTTCAAGTCTCTGACCTCCGCTGCTGCGTCCTCCAGCACCTCGCAGTTGCGGAACTCCACCAGCAAAGAGCCCGCCAAATCCTGGGCCGCCCCCCCCCCATGGGCCCAAGTCCTGGGCCGCCCCCCCCCATGGGTCCACCTCCACTTCCCCCGCCTCCACCCCCCATCCTGCCTCCTCCTCCTCCTCCGCCGCCGCTGTCCTTCGGCTCTGCCGCGACACGGATTGCAATTCGTCAGCCGCACCTCGACAGCTGCTGCTCAGAGCAGGCCCAGCCCCCAAGCCCCCAGGCCCCACTCCTCCACGGGCGGCGGCAGCGGCGCACAGACCTCTCGCTCGCCACGGCCCACGGGGACACGGACACAGAGCGACCGCCGAGCTCATCGGTCATTGAGCTATCGGATGACCAGATCACTTGGGAGCTTTGTCCGACGGCATCTCAAGCTAAGCGGGGTCAGCCCTGGATGGCCCCTGCGATGGGTGGCCGCCACGCACAAACACGTTGTCACAGGGCTGCGAGGCTGCGTTGCGGGCAGTGGTTAAGAGCGGTACAGCGAAACACATTGCTGTACTGTACTCCTGTGCTCCCATGGCCTTGCTGGCCACCTTCACCAACCTACACCGACCACGACCCGCACGAGATATGGGGACCCACATCCAGCATGTCAAATCGTTTAGATGCCGAGGGCTACGACAAATGTGCGACACCTTGTGGTGCTAATGCAAACGTTAAAAATCAACATTCGTCAAGGGTGCAGTTTCATGGGTGCGTATTGCATAGAGGTGTGGCAAGGAGCCTCTATACCCATCCCTTTAAATCTAATACGCCCACTCTGTTGCTCAACCACTGCCCTGTACTCCACGTGTGTAATTTCAGCCAGGTGTCATCGGGTGAGCGACCCGATAAATAGTTCCACAGCCCGGCACACCACGTCCAGTAAACCTCTTGGCGATGGCCACTAGTCACGTGCCCATTTTCCAGTCTACACGGATAGGCCAGAAAATATCTAGCGCGAAACTAAACGTTACTCGTTACTGCCCACCCATCGGAACGACGGGAAAAACTGCAAGTCAAACTCCCGCAAGCCACCTGTGGCAAAGCAAGGGTGTGACCGCCACTGCCCACCGGAAAACAGTACGCTTATCTGCGTCTCGGTGCGTACGGGTTCCTCCACGCACAGCGAGGAGTGCCGGGGAGCACGGGTCAGTCACCAGTCACTCACTGTCCACAATGAGGCCGCTGCGGTCATTGGTCACCGCCTTCTTGAGTTTCGCTCCCTTGTGGATGTCGGACAGCAGGGCCCCCCTCCCCTTCTGCACTGAGCCGGAGAGCTTCGGAGCGTTTGCCTGCCATCGGAAAGGGAAGCACAGGAAAGGGAAGCGGGAGTCATAACGTGGAGGGGGGGGGGGGGGGTCACTCGCCCGTAACCCTCGCCTCGCTCCCGCCAGGCAGAGTTGTCGCATCCTCGCACGCGTCCCCCCGAGGGCTCGCGACCGACACGGCGAGATGTCGCGGGTGGGACGGATGTTTGCATTCGCGGCGCCACGTATTTCACGGGTTTTGCAGGTGGACAGCGGGTGACGTGCATGGACGCAGCTGCGCGTGCCGAGCCACGCGCGCCGTGCAAGGGGGCAGTTTTCAGAGGCCGTCCATCAAACGCAGTTCAGTACGTATTTAACCGGTGTCTGCAAATGTGACGGGCACCTCGAGACGCTGTGCGGAAATCTTCGTGCGGATTTGTCTCGTGGATAAAAGCAGTCATTAGCAGAGGAGGATAAACCAAAAGGGGCCTGGGCTTTAAATCAGAGGTAGGGAGTTGACAGCATTGATGGTTGGGGCCAGAGAGTTCCAGACTGTGGGGGGGGGGGAGAGTGGTCTGTAACACGCTGTAACACCCCGACTGGCTAGAACGTGCAGCTATGATGTACAACGCCTCTTTCACACAACGCGCCGGAGTAGGAGTGACATACCTGCGAGGTGACGCGATCAATTCCAAGTCCAAAGCTACCGGGTTTAAATACAAAACCGCCGGCTCCGGTATTATTTTGCTCAATCATTGTAATTGCGCAATGCGCATACCATTTTAAGGCCACTGGGAGTGACTCGCCGCCCTCTGCGGTGCAGCAGTCTGTTTATATGCCCCGCCAGCCCTCGTTTGTCATGTGCTCCGCCGGTGCGGGGGGGGGGCCACGGTGAGGCTGCTGGCGCCTCTCAAACAGACGCCGCCACCCTTGCTTGTCCCGCTGGTGCCGTGGATGGCCACCGGGAGGCAGCGATGAACTCGACACCGCAAGAAAAGCAGAAGGACCCTCAAAGCGGTGAGATTTCACGACGTGAGACACGTACGTGTGCACGACAGCCCTACCGTCAAATCCACTGCTGGATGAGGGTCTCTCCCCAAGCTCCCATATTAAATGCGCACAGGCGACCGTGACAGAGGCGGTGACCGATGTTAATTCTTGTGCTGTTATAGGAGGGTTACACAGAGCTAAAATGAGTCTACTCTTATGACCGCAAGAATCCAAAAACAAACATTTTCACATGCTAGCTCCATAAAATTACAGCCTAGAGGTTGATTGGTGTTACTCATACGGGCAAGGGTCAGCAATTTGCCTCCCGTGGAATGCGATGTTAGAGCCAATAAAATACGAGAAAAGCAATTTATAAGTATTTTAATATTGGGCAAATGCCAAATAGTAGCCGATAATATGTTTTAGTGACGTATGCCTCTGAAAATGCTGCAATAAATAATTTATCATCCCTTCCCAAGGCTCATCATCCGATGCGATCGGACGCATGTCCCCATGTAAACCCCCGACAGGGCCAATGTTCGATTCACCGTGCAGAGGAACACCAGATCGGCCCGTACTGCCCTTATCTCATTTACAGCAAAGGTCACCGAGGTTTCAAGTTCCAAGGAAGTCGCTATCGGAGCGCAGCAGCATGCAGCGAGCCCTTTCTAAACGTGGCACAAGCCGGCCTATCGGCTCGCAGCAAGGCAAAGCACATCCCCGCCTCGACTCGGCACACGGACGCACACACTGCACAACATGAAGACACGTGAAGCAAAGGGCTGCACTGGTCACTGGCAACAAACTGAAGGCAACAAAAAGTAACCGATGCACGTTTCTGACAGCGCCGCGCACAACTCTTGGCAGAAGTAGGGACCTAACCTGAGCAAGAAGCCTTCACACAACTTGCCGGGGTTGAAGTCAGTATCTCTGGTTTTGCACCACGATGGGACCGTAGACATCAGCAAAAAGGAAACTCTACAGGAAGGAAGTTAAAAGCCAGGGCTCGGCACTGTGGAGAGAATAAGATCCCGAGAACTCGAGTGCAGCTTTATTTAAAAATCGCAGGGTTTTTTTTTGTTGCCACGAGCACATTTAACGTGCGACAATGCGCCTCTGTTTCCCTTCTCTCTGGGGGTAAAAACAAAAAAAATCACCACCTACCGGGCCAGAAAGCCAGTATTTAAACGTGCTTTTAATGGAACGTAGCGGCGTGATTATTTACACATACATATTTTATACGCCGGGATAAAAACGCGACTTTTGTGAGACACGATACGGCTTTTTTGAAAAAAAAAACACTTGTGGAAATTTCCTTGGGGGGGGGGGTGGGGGGGGGGAAGTCGGGCCAAAGGCGCATATTTCATTCCCAAGCAAACACTCGCGAGTGGGCGCTCGGTCTCCGTCTGGCGTCAACCGTCGATGCCCGACGGCGCAACTCCACGGCGGCGCGCCCTGCGCAGGAAGCCTCTCATTAGGGCCCTCGAGTCAGCTGACGGCGGCAAGCCACCCGCTCGCTGGCACACGGCACCAGCTCCGCTGCCAACTTGCTTTTTCCACGCAGAAGGAAGTAGTGGTACGGTGGCCATTACCGCCGCCTTGCGATTGTAATCGAACGAGCCGTGGAAAGAGCAGCGGGCGAGATTTACTGACGCAGCTTCTCTGCTGCCGTTGATTTTACGTTTTATTCGACGGTAGGATGATAAAAAATCATGCAGCGCAAACGACACCTGACGGCCGGGCAACCGTGCTGCCGAACAACGAACGACATGCATTAGCGCACGCGGCTTGAAAAGGGTGACCATGAGTGGTCAATGTCCAGCTATAGCATTTTAATGATGGGATGCACGTCCTGACAGGGGCCGGGGAAGGGGCTGGTGATGTGGTAATCCTCAAGGTGAGCAATAAAAGCCCAACGCAGGCTCACCCCGTAAACGCGATTCACCTCCGTATCAGTGACGTATGCACAACGACTTTGATAGCCGACACTTCAGAGTTACGTAAGAAATGTACTAAAACGCACGCCATGACTGTGAAATATTTTCTGATACGATGTTAAGAAACTTCTACATAATGCACATCTTTGCCTACAAAACCATTGCGATGATCATGTGTTCATCTTCCTTGGTCAGTAGACACACTACGTCAGTGGCCACTCCCCACTGTCATGTCTATCTGGTCACCTAATGCACGTCCGTAAAGTTACGTTGAGAATTCCAGACAACTGCGTGATTTAAAATACCAGCATGGCACGCGATGGGGTGGTGTAGCCAGGACCGCATCTTAATGTCTTTGTCTACCGAGCGTTGAAGTTGACGCACAGAACCGGGCACTCATTAGGGGCCGAGTCCACCACATGAACATCCACTAGCACCGGAGCGACACTTCGTAGAAACGGGTCTTTCACAGACCGTCTTATGGTAGAATGCAGGCGAACTCGTTCAAGTTCAAGACTATTTGGCCAGTGAAAAAGCAAGAGACCAGGTTAAGTCTCATTTGTAAGAGTGACCTGAGGCATTAGCCTGCCCGTAGGGGGTAGCGATTGCTACGCATGATGTCAATTGGGTGATTTGCAGCGAAATTTTCACCTTTGGCAAAATTTTGACCCCAACGCCAGAACAGAATGGCCTACAACACTACTCTTGCTAATGACATTAGGGGATCTTTAACATCCACACTGTGAAGCAGAGGGGCACGTGTTAGAATGGTTATTACGGCGACGCTGATAAATCGGGGCGGCTGCTGAATTCGAACCGTGAGCAAAGCGGTCGTGTCGCGAGCTCGCTATCATTTGGCCAGATCACGCCCATCTAAAACCGGACCCTACAGGCTTAGAGAGAGACAAGAGAATCCAAAAGTAAACAGACTTTTATTATTCTAATATTTGTTGCTTTCAGACAAAAATAGCTTCTGCTTTTGCTCACGAGTTCTTTCTTTGTACAGTTGCATCATCTCGAGATTGTGCTTCATTCCAAATTAGGTTAAACACCAAAACGTCTCCAAATATAGACGTGGATTTTTTTCCCATGCATTTTTCTGCAACAGTCGCCGTTTGTTTCCCCTGGAGGATTCGTCTCGGGGCTGGAGCCGATTTCGTAAACTACTCCCACGGTATGTCGCACTGCGCCAATGCGAGGCCAGGCGGCAGCGGCCGACGGCCTGTTGGCATGAGCACTCGGCAGATTATCGTAACGATGTTTGAGAAAGGCCAACCATAGCGGTTGTTCCTGTACACAAACAGTCGCCTGTCATAGGAATGCAGAATTTACACCATTGTTCCCCCCCAGAGACATCAACGAATGTGTGCACGATCCCAAATAAGTTTGAGCAGGGAGACACTGCGCCTAGTTTGTGACTTTACACGAGACAGGCCGTTATGAACATAACAAGACAGACTGTAAAATCCTTTACGGACTTTACAATGGGAAACACGCGACGTGTATTTTTTATGAATCAGAATAACACGAAGCCGTCATGCCGCACACGTTGTGCAGACACAAAAACCCCCACGGTGCCTTCCTGTGTCAAAGTCTGCAGGACCGCAACGAGCTGCGCGCGGCTATTGACACCCGCTGGTTCATCGAGCGCGTCAAGGATAAGTGAACCCTCCACACTCACCTGGAGTTCAGGTGAACCCTCCACACTCACCTGGAGTTCAGGTGAACCCTCCACACTCACCTGGAGTTCAGGTGAACCCTCCACACACACCTGGAGGTCAGGTGAACCCTCCACACTCACCTGGAGTTCAGGTGAGCCCTCCACACTCTACTGGAGGTCAGGTGAACCCTCCACGCACACCTGGAGGTCAGGTGAACCCTCCACACTCACCTGGAGTTCAGGTGAACCCTCCACACTCACCTGGAGTTCAGGTGAACCCTCCACACTCACCTGGAGTTCAGGTGAACCCTCCACACACACCTGGAGTTCAGGTGAACCCTCCACACTCACCTGGAGTTCAGGTGAGCCCTCCACACACACCTGGAAGTTGGGGTGAGAACCTCTACGCACCTTGGAGAATGACGGTGGTGGCGGTGCCGCTGGTGGCGGCGGCGGCGGCGGCGGGGGAGGAGCCGGCATGGCTGTCTCTCAGAGAGAGGATTCTCTTCCTCCAGTCGTGACGTCCCCACCCTGCGGTTCCTGCGACACGAAGCACGTGGGAGAGAATTTGGGGTATAGAATCGTAAACAACGTTGGATGCGGCCGCGTGGGCCACACCGCAAACACGACCCTCCCCCCAGTAGCGGCGCACCCACCTGTTCATCAAACTAAAACCTCAGCGCATCCTGGATGGGAGCCAGACCGAGCGTGCACGGTGGGGTTAAAAAATATCCGCTGGAGGATGACACACAGGCATTTCGGAGCGTCACACAGAAATGTTATACATTCTAGATTTGAAGCTTTCGTGACTGCAATGATTCATATCCTTAGGTTTTTTCGGTAAAGTCACGTAGGTAAAAAAAAATTAATAAAAGTAAAATAAAAATAAACAGCGTGCTTCAGCCTCACAATAATAATATCCAGGGCCTACCTTGGCTCCTCCTACCCTCAACCAGTATATATACAAGGACTGTTTTTTGCAATTTCTCTTACTTGATACAGCTATCGTGCTGTGACGGTTCCACCTGAAGACGGAGGCTTGTGTTGCCTCCGAAACGTCCTGATTTTTATTTTCTTTTTAAATGTTATACAGTATTTTACAAGGAATAGACTTGGCACTTAATGCGCAAGGCTAACAATTGGCTATCGAGCACGACCAATAGGAGCAGAGGGAATGAAACGAGCATTTCAATGTTGAAAGAAAAGAAAACCGCAATCAAACCCTTGCCCACCGCGGCGGGGGTTACGTTCTTGAAAATTGACACAATCGGCAAATGGGACAACTCGGGTCTTGCACCCGGGTTCGTAATGTGGAACCCCCTCCACTTTAGTTGCATGTTACCACCATACATGAACATAAACATGAAACAGGAAGGTTATTTTTTACATAATGTATTTTCTACAGTCTTAAATATAACTAATATAGTCAATTTATGCAGCGGAACGGGGGGGGGGGGGTGCAGAAATGTCGTTAGAAAATCGCAGCAGCGTCAACCTCACTGCCTCTTCACTGGACGCTGGGGACAACACGTGACCTGTGACCCGCGATGGGCTGCATGGAAGACAAGACGGTGCGTGCGTGTTCTTCCGCGGCTGCATCAGCTCGTGGTCAACCGCGAATGGTCGAGCGATCGGCAAACTGTGCCTCAAGAAATCTGGCGCGAATGGTCAAATGCGCGATGGGAAGATCTGCGATGGACGAGGGTTTTGATGCATTTGGTGATGCTGCTGCGTTGGCAGTGGTACACAAGCACAATTAAACAACAAACTGAACATGCATTTTATCTCTCTCAAAAATGTTGCATTCTCAGGAAGAACGTAATCAACCAGGTAGGGTGTTGACCGTTATGTTATCCGACTCTCTGTTGCATTACATTACATTTCTAAGTATACTAGATTTGTGTTTCTATTTCATTTATGCCTGATGATGATTGCTTGTGTTGCAATCGAAACGTCGTATGGTAGTATTTAATTTATTATTTTCTCTTTATAAGTGACTTTACCGAAAGAACCAAAGAGTAATTCCTGCAGTCACGAAAGCTCCAAATTAAGTATATATCCGTCAATATCATTACCTTAAATTTTCGAATAGATAAACGGTGACATTTCAAGCATTGACCCTTCTTCATCGCAACACAAACAACCATGTACTGTTGCTCGCTGAATAAGAAAGAACAGTCATGCATACACAAGAATTCTGGAACACTCTCCAATGTGTGTTTGTCTTCGGAAGTATTTCATTAGCAGTGCGGAGGCCCATAATGGAGCTGTCAGGGCAACATGTATCTGCATATTTGCATACAGTGGCTTTTACTCTCGCTGTGTCTCTTAGTTATGGGCAACCCTTTCCTTCGGGGAAGTCCCTCATAGTAACACAACGCAATCCGAAGCAATTGCTCCCATTGAATCATCATCATCATTTCGAGTTATCGTTGCCCCCCGTTACAGACGGACACAGCTGAACGCATTCAACCTTATTTGGAAGGCTTTAATAGACCGTATTTGTAAGGCGTTTTTAAGTGGCAGATTAGTGAAGTGGTCGATGCGATCACCACTGACCACGTTTGTGCGAGGTCATTGGTTTTACTCCCGCTTCCGACCAGTTATTTATCAAACGGAAATTGTCCAAAGTTTAAAATTGCTATGCAACGGACGTTGTGAAATAAAAGTCTGCCGTGAAACGGAGTTGTATTGCTATGACTTCATTATATTAACAATAATGTCACTTATTCATCTAGGAAAGCATCAGCGAGAATACTGAACTGTGACTTTTGGATCATTCCTTTCGCTTGAAGGGTGTAATTTGCATATCAGAAGATAAAAAGTCAGAAAAGAAACCCCCACATACGAGGGGAAAACATTCCCGAGGTTCTTCACCGAGATGCGTTCACAAATCTGCTTGCTGCACTCCCATCTCGCAGCCCCCTCAGGGCCGAAGCGCTGGATCACAGGTTCGTGCTCACCGTGTTACTGGCGAGGTCGTACCAGCTACGGGGCGGCGGTGTCAAAGACCCAAATGTCAAACAATTAAAATACCCCACAACTACTCTTTGGTTCTTTCGGTCAAGTCACGTAGAAAATAAAATCAAATAATAATAGAATACGACGTTTCGATTGCAACACAAGCAACCGTCATCAGGTAAGAATGAATGAGAAAAAACAAACATAGTAAACTTAGAAGCACAATGCAACACAACACAGAGAGCCGGCCAACACAACAGCCAACACCCCATCTGGCTGACCACGCTCCTCCTCCAAAGAATGACATTGTTGGCTGTTGTATTGGCCGGCTCTATGTGTTGTGTTGCATTGCGTTTCTGAGTTTACTATGTTTGTTTTTTCTCATTAATTCTTAGCTGATGATGGTTGCTTGTGTTGCAATCGAAACGTCGTATTCGATTATTATTTGATTTGATTTTCTCCGTGACTTTACCGAAAGAACCAGAGAGTAATTCCTGCGGTCACGAAAGCTTCCAATCTAGCTTGAACCCACAAATAATGAAATACAAAAGTGATAAAGGGCCATTACCCTTGCCTCTGTTGCAACAGTAGGAGTGAGAGTAAGCCTCCATCGGTTTCACCTTACATTCATAATGACTTAGAACTGAATTCAAGTAAAAAAACAAAGATACCTCGTAATAGCCTGAAAATACTTTTTGGCAAAGTGCTGTTCGCGAGCACCTATGAAGGCTGGCACGGCACACGAGGGGGTGGGTGGCCAGCACCAAGCCCGGCCACCTTTGTCTCCCTAGTGGCGATGTTTACACACCGCACCAGACACTCACTGGAGGCTGAGTCGACATAGGGAGAGGCCCAGGACCAGTTCAGATATTCTTCACTGCTGTTGACCGTGAGGACGATTCAAACTCAGGTCGCCGGGTTTGCATGCTAACCTCTACACTACCGCTCCGCACAATTAAAAGGTACAGTGCACACACAGCAACACGTGGAACAGAACACACGCACGTTAAGAGCTGCTCTATGTACGAACGAGGACACAAACATGTGCAAGAGCAAGTCTGTCTCTACGGTCGGTGGTCGAGACTAACGATGGAGTCGCAGCCAAAAGGTGGGGGAAACACGGCCCGGCAGGACGACATCCGTGGAGACGGAGCGGTAAAAGAGCTCGTGTGCGCGCGGCAGCTGGACGAATTGTCGCAATCGCGAGGTCACGACGACGACCACAACGTAGGGAGGCCTCCGTCCAGCCCCGGGTAGATGGTGGCTTGCAGGACGCACGAATCAATGTGGTGACTGCCGACTCAGCTGCCGTCGAGCGCGTGAGCTGCCGAGGGTGGAAAAACCCCGAGGTGGTGGTGGCGGCAGCAGCGCACCGCACCACAGGAAACCGGCACTGGGGGAGAGCGCCCGAGGTCGAAATTCAGCAGGGAGGGCCTTGAGGCGTCGCACACGGTGCAGCAGTCGACACCAGCCACACTCGAGCTGACAGGGTGGCCGTCAGGCACAGTCGCAGGGAGAACGGTCATGCTCGAGTGATGTCACACACAGTCAGACTCGAGTGATGTCACACAGACAGACAGAACAGTCAGACTCGAGTGATGTATCGCACAGTCAGACAGAACAGTCAGACTCGAGTGATGTATCGCAGAGACAGAACAGTCAGACTCGAGTGATGTATCGCACAGACAGAACAGTCAGACGCGAGTGATGTATCGCACAGACAGACAGAACAGTCAGACTCGAGTGATGTATCGCACAGTCAGACAGAACAGTCAGACTCGAGTGATGTCACGCACAGTCAGACAGAACAGTCAGACTCGAGTGATGTATCGCACAGACAGACAGAACAGTCAGACTCGAGTGATGTATCGCACAGACAGACAGAACAGTCAGACTCGAGTGATGTATCGCACAGTCAGACAGAACAGTCAGACTCGAGTGATGTATCGCACAGTCAGACAGAACAGTCAGACTCGAGTGATGTATCGCACAGACAGACAGAACAGTCAGACTCGAGTGATGTATCGCACAGACAGACAGAACAGTCAGACTCGAGTGATGTATCGCACAGTCAGACAGAACAGTCAGACTCGAGTGATGTATCGCACAGACAGACAGAACAGTCAGACTCGAGTGATGTATCACACAGACAGACAGAACAGTCAGACTCGAGTGATGTCACACAGTCAGACAGAACAGTCAGACTCGAGTGATGTCACACAGACAGACAGAACAGTCAGACTCGAGTGATGTGTCGCACAGACAGACAGAACAGTCAGACTCGAGTGATGTATCACACAGACAGACAGAACAGTCAGACTCGAGTGATGTATCACACAGACAGACAGAACAGTCAGACTCGAGTGATGTCACACAGTCAGACAGAACAGTCAGACTCGAGTGATGTCACACAGACAGACAGAACAGTCAGACTCGAGTGATGTATCACACAGACAGACAGAACAGTCAGACTCGAGTGATGTGTCGCACAGGCAGACAGAACAGTCAGACTCGAGTGATGTCACACAGTCAGACTCGAGTGATGTATCGCACAGGCAGACAGAACAGTCAGACTCGAGTGATGTCACACACAGACAGACAGAACAGTCAGACTCGAGTGATGTATCGCACAGGCAGACAGAACAGTCAGACTCGAGTGATGTATCACACAGTCAGACAGAACAGTCAGACTCGAGTGATGTGTCGCACAGACAGACAGAACAGTCAGACTCGAGTGATGTGTCGCACAGGCAGACAGAACAGTCAGACTCGAGTGATGTGTCGCACAGGCAGACAGAACAGTCAGACTCGAGTGATGTCACGCACAGTCAGACTCGAGTGATGTATCACACAGAAAGACAGAACAGTCAGACTCGAGTGATGTCACACAGTCAGACTCGAGTGATGTATCGCACAGGCAGACAGAACAGTCAGACTCGAGTGATGTATCGCACAGGCAGACAGAACAGTCAGACTCGAGTGATGTCACACAGTCAGACTCGAGTGATGTATCGCACAGGCAGACAGAACAGTCAGACTCGAGTGATGTATCGCACAGGCAGACAGAACAGTCAGACTCGAGTGATGTATCGCACAGGCAGACAGAACAGTCAGACTCGAGTGATGTATCGCACAGGCAGACAGAACAGTCAGACTCGAGTGATGTCACACAGTCAGACTCGAGTGATGTATCGCACAGGCAGACAGAACAGTCAGACTCGAGTGATGTATCGCACAGGCAGACAGAACAGTCAGACTCGAGTGATGTCACACAGTCAGACTCGAGTGATGTATCACACAGGCAGACAGAACAGTCAGACTCGAGTGATGTATCGCACAGGCAGACAGAACAGTCAGACTCGAGTGATGTGTCGCACAGGCAGACAGAACAGTCAGACTCGAGTGATGTATCGCACAGGCAGACAGAACAGTCAGACTCGAGTGATGTATCGCACAGGCAGACAGAACAGTCAGACTCGAGTGATGTATCGCACAGGCAGACAGAACAGTCAGACTCGAGTGATGTATCGCACAGGCAGACAGAACAGTCAGACTCGAGTGATGTGTCGCACAGGCAGACAGAACAGTCAGACTCGAGTGATGTATCGCACAGGCAGACAGAACAGTCAGACTCGAGTGATGTGTCGCACAGACAGACAGAACAGTCAGACTCGAGTGATGTATCGCACAGACAGACAGAACAGTCAGACTCGAGTGATGTGTCGCACAGACAGACAGAACAGTCAGACTCGAGTGATGTGTCGCACAGACAGACAGAACAGTCAGACTCGAGTGATGTGTCGCACAGACAGACAGAACAGTCAGACTCGAGTGATGTATCGCACAGACAGACAGAACAGTCAGACTTGAGTGATGTGTCGCACAGACAGACAGAACAGTCAGACTCGAGTGATGTGTTGCACAGGCAGACAGAACAGTCAGACTCGAGTGATGTCACGCACAGTCAGTCAGAACAGTCAGACTCAAGTGATGTGTCGCACAGTCAGTCAGAACAGTCAGACTCGAGTGATGTGTCGCACAGACAGACAGAACAGTCAGACTCGAGTGATGTGTCGCACAGTCAGACAGAACAGTCAGACTCGAGTGATGTGTCGCACAGTCAGTCAGAACAGTCAGACTCGAGTGATGTGTCGCACAGACAGACAGAACAGTCAGACTCGAGTGATGTATCGCACAGACAGACAGAACAGTCAGACTCGAGTGATGTGTCGCACAGGCAGACAGAACAGTCAGACTCGAGTGATGTATCGCACAGACAGACAGAACAGTCAGACTCGAGTGATGTGTCGCACAGGCAGACAGAACAGTCAGACTCGAGTGATGTATCGCAAAGTCAGACAGAACAGTCAGACTCGAGTGATGTGTCGCACAGACAGACAGAACAGTCAGACTCGAGTGATGTGTCGCACAGACAGACAGAACAGTCAGACTCGAGTGATGTGTCGCACAGGCAGACAGAACAGTCAGACTCGAGTGATGTATCGCACAGTCAGACAGAACAGTGAGACTCGAGTGATGTGTCGCACAGACAGACAGAACAGTCAGACTCGAGTGATGTGTCGCACAGACAGACAGAACAGTCAGACTCGAGTGATGTGTCGCACAGACAGACAGAACAGTCAGACTCGAGTGATGTATCGCACAGGCAGACAGAACAGTCAGACTCGAGTGATGTATCGCACAGGCAGACAGAACAGTCAGACTCGAGTGATGTGTCGCACAGAGAGACAGAACAGTCAGACTCGAGTGATGAATCGCACAGTCAGTCAGAACAGTCAGACTCGAGTGATGTGTCGCACAGTCAGACAGAACAGTCAGACTCGAGTGATGTATCGCACAGTCAGTCAGAACAGTCAGACTCGAGTGATGTCACGCACAGTCAGTCAGAACAGTCAGACTCGAGTGATGTATCGCACAGACAGACAGAACAGTCAGACTCGAGTGATGTCACACAGACAGACAGAACAGTCAGACTCGAGTGATGTCACGCACAGTCAGTCAGAACAGTCAGACTCGAGTGATGTGTCGCACAGACAGACAGAACAGTCAGACTCGAGTGATGTCACACAGTCAGACAGAACAGTCAGACTCGAGTGATGTCACACACAGACAGAACAGTCAGACTCGAGTGATGTCACACACAGACAGAACAGTCAGACTCGAGTGATGTATCGCACAGTCAGACAGAACAGTCAGACTCGAGTGACGTATCGCACAGTCAGACAGAACAGTCAGACTCGAGTGATGTATCACACAGACAGACAGAACAGTCAGACTCGAGTGATGTATTGCACAGACAGACAGACAGAACAGTCAGACTCGAGTGATGTCACACACAGACAGACAGAACAGTCAGACTCGAGTGATGTATCGCACAGGCAGACAGAACAGTCAGACTCGAGTGATGTATCGCACAGACAGACAGAACAGTCAGACTCGAGTGATGTATCGCACAGACAGACAGAACAGTCAGACTCGAGTGATGTATCGCACAGGCAGACAGAACAGTCAGACTCGAGTGATGTCACACACAGACAGACAGAACAGTCAAACTCGAGTGATGTATTGCACAGACAGACAGAACAGTCAGACTCGAGTGATGTCACACACAGACAGACAGAACAGTCAGACTCGAGTGATGTATCGCACAGGCAGACAGAACAGTCAGACTCGAGTGATGTCACACACAGACAGACAGAACAGTCAGACTCGAGTGATGTATTGCACAGACAGACAGAACAGTCAGACTCGAGTGATGTCACACACAGACAGACAGAACAGTCAGACTCGAGTGATGTATCGCACAGGCAGACAGAACAGTCAGACTCGAGTGATGTATCGCACAGACAGAACAGTCAGACTCGAGTGATGTATCGCACAGACAGACAGAACAGTCAGACTCGAGTGATGTCTCACACTGGCGATGTTGTCAGTCAGTCTTGGCGCACTGCACCCCCGTGGCCACACTCACAGGGCACTGGAGACACAAAAAATCACACAGGAAGCGAGCCCTGAAGCCCTCCCTCTCTGTCTGCTCTGGCGGCAGCAGCAGCAGCAGCAGGTAAACGCATTGGGCAACAGCACCATACGGGAGACATCGATTTGGTCGGAAAGTCGCCGTGAAACACAAGGACAGAAGCATGTCTGAAGTGTGCCGCCCTCGTCACATCGGCAAGGGAGGGCAAAGGGCCTCGACCGTACATGCAACCGCTACACTCCCCGCGCCTCTTGAACCCTCCTGCCAGAGGTATCGGTGTTGAACGTCTTTCGCACCACCGTATTTAGTAACCAAACCGTGGCTTACAGGAGGTGCGGCGGTGGGGGGGCAGCAAGAATATGAGGTGTACCTCTGCTGGCACAAATGGCATTTATTACATCAGACTTTAAACGCATGTTTTTTTTTGTTGTATTTGGGGGTTTGTTTTTGGTAACGCGCCCTGGGGATGTACTCACTCAGCCTGTAGTGCGGCCACGTTATAGTGCTGTATGGAAGAGAGAAAATAAATGAATTGGTTCCTACGGGGACAGCCTATGCCACACACACAAATAAAGCTAAGAACAAGGCAGAGCCTGGACTGTGCTTTGATGGGTGGTGACCATCACGCACAAGCAGGTTGTTGTTGTCATAGGCTGCCGCTGGTGGGACAACACTGCCAGCAGAGGGCAAGTTGCAGCAACTCTCCGTTGTTGTTGTTTGTTGTTGTACTGCACTCCCAACATCTCTGCTCCTGCGTCTCTTAATGAACCCCGCAAATGAGCGGCCGTGACAAACGCACGGATAGCCTCCATTTAGCAGGCACGGCGTGGGGCGGCCATACCTGTCAACCCCTTATCAACCTCAACGTTCATCCTACAAAGTCCAATCACAAGGGAGAAACACAAACAAAGGGGCAATTTTATTTTTGCCCGTATTGAAACGGCTGTACGCCGTATGGACCTGAAAACTCAACTTCCCTGTACAAGAATACGGGGTAAGCCGCATGGGTTGACACGGTATGAGAGGCCTTAATCCAGCAGTGGATTGACAAAATGGGGGTGCTGGGCAGTACTCGCACTAAAGGATGCAACGAAGATACCCACCGCCACACATAATCCCTCCGATTTCCAAACTCCATCGGATGAGCACGCTAAGTTATTGTACTCAGATTGTAAATGTTGTGGCTTGGCTCTCCAACACACACACCGGTGTGCTGTACTAGTATACTACACTATACACTACACTATACACTACACTATACACTACTATACACTACACTATAAACTACACACTAGTGCTGTACTAGTGACGAATTGGCCACGTTCCGTTTACGTGACAACCCTTACTAGTTGGCTGTGTCGGGTGGTGGCGGGTTTTAACAAAACATTTATTTACGCGATCTAACCCAAAAGCCACTATGATGGAAGTGATGAATTACTAATAATATGTATAAATACCCAATGCACTTCTCTATAGCTTGGCTGCTACTGTACTGCAATGACATATACATAGGGCAGAATTACACGTTTAACAGCTAATGGCAATCTGCCCTGATGCTAAAACGGGACACGTGGCTTAAAAGAAAAATGAACTACCACCCCTGAAGGCAATACAAGACACACGGAGTCACACGCATGCAAATTGTATTCATGTAAATAATATAAACTTTGGATTTAAGACACACACACAGCACCCTAGCCTCCGACGACACGGCACACACTAAGACCGGCGACAACTTTAAAACAAACACTCACACAGCCACTCGCAGTGCCGAAGCTAAGAGCGGGGGGATTGGTATCGGCATGACACAACGGTGTCTACCTGTCAACACCTTATGAGTGCCCTAACATATTAAGACCAATTCAGACATTAATGGTCAAAGTCCCATCACAAGGGAGAAACACAAACAAATAGGGACATTTTTTTAAAACTCAATTTCCCTGTACAAGAATACGGGCAAACCGTATGTGTTGACGGGTATGCTACTATACTCTACACTACACTATACACTACACTATACACTACACTACACCCTACACTATACACTATACTCTACACTATACACTACACTATACTCTACACTACACACTATACACTACACTATACTCTACACTACACACTATACACTACTATACACTACACTCGACACTATACTCGACACTATACTCGACACTATACTCTACTCTACACTATACACTACACTACACTCTACACTACACTCTACACTACACTCTACACTATAAACTACACTATACTCTACACTATACACTACACTATACACTACACTATACTCTACACTACACTCTACACTATAAACTACACTATACTCTACACTATACACTACACTATACTCTACACTATACTCGACACTATACACTACACTCTACACTACACTATACACAACACTACACTATACACTACACTCTACACTATACTCGACACTATACACTACACTTTACACTATACACTACTACATACCTGTCAACCCCTTACCAGTGCCTACCTTATTTGACCAATTCAGACCTTATTGATCACCCCGTGTCCGTATAAATCTCAACGTTCACCCTACAAAGTCCCAGCACAAGGGAGAAACACAAACACAATTTTTTTTTTTACTCAATTCCCCTGTACACGAATACGGACAAACCGGACGGGTTCACGGATATGCAGGAGAGGCGGGGGGGCAAAGGCGCTCCAATTCCTCTTCCCAAAGGGGCGCAGAATCAGAATCACCATTCACACTGGAGGAGGAATCTGATGAGCTATGAAGCTCTTCTCACCCGACAACACGAGAAGATGATGTAGAGCACAAAGACAAAGATTCCCCCCTGTATAGCCTTAACAGATTGCTGGGGCAAGAGCTGTTCGCGAGCACTTATGAAGGCCGGCACGGCACACGAGAGGGGGGTGGGTGGAAAGCACCACGCCCGGCCGCCTTTGTCTCCCCAATGGCGATGTTGACACGCCACAGGAGGTACTCATTTGAGGCTGAGTCGACCTAGGGGAGGCCCAGGACGGGTTCAGATAATCGTCACTGATGTTGGTCGCGACCGGGAATCGAACGAGGCTCGCCGGATTGGTAGGCTCCGCGCACACAGCCACACACAGCCACACGGCTCGCACACTTCACCCAGCGCCCCTCCAGCAGTGGAGTCAACAGAACTCGTCAGCACCAAGAAAGAGGTAACAGCGCAGATTCTGTAGAACCACTGCCCCCCCCCTCCTCTACAGTGCGCCCCCCCCTCTAGACAGTGCGCCCCCCCCCCCTCTAAACAGTACGGCCCCCCCCCTCTACAGTGCGCCCCCCCCCCCTCTTGACAGTGCGGCCCCCCCTCTCCTGACAGTGCGCCCCCCCCCTCTAGACAGTGCGGCCCCCCCCCTCTAGACAGTGCGCCCCCCCCCCTCTAGACAGTGCGGCCCCCCCCCTCCTGACAGTGCGGCCCCCCCCTCTACAGTGCCCCCCCTCTACAGTGCCCCCCCCTCTAGACAGTGCGCCCCCCCCTTTACAGTGCCCCCCCCCCCCTCTAGACAGTGCGCCCCCCCTCTCTAGACAGTGCGCCCCCCCCCCCTCTAGACAGTGCGCCCCCCCTCCTGACAGTGCTCCCCCCCTCCTGAGTGCGCCCCCCCCTCCTGAGAGCGCCCCCCCCTCTAGACAGTGCCCCCCCCCCCCCTCCTGACAGTGCGTGTTGCTATGCGACGAGCCTGGGCGAGCGCCGCTCCCGGGGGCGTCCGCCACGTGGGAATTCCTCGGCAGGAAGACGCCGCCAAGAGGCGCGGGAGCTCCTTGATGGACAGTTCGCCCCGCAGCAGGGCACGGGGCGGTGGGCGGTGCACGACCCCCAGCCTCGAGCGCGATCGCACGCACGAGGAGCAAGCAGCAGGGGCAGCAGCAGCAGCAGGGGCAGCAGCAGCAACAGCGGCAGAAGCAGCAGAAGCAGCAGCAGCAGGATCAGCAGCAGGAGCAGCAGAAGCAGCATCAGCATCAGCAGCAGGAGCAGCAGGGGGGGGGAGCGTCCGTGGTTGACGGCTGTCGTACGGCACCCGCACGGACGCGCGCTCCCTGTGGTGCTACGTCCCATCCCACCAGCGAAATCTGCACTCTGCTGAGTTCATCAGCAGTGGCAACGAAACAACTTCGTTCTGTTGTACCCGTGGACCCACACACCTCCATTACACACCCCCCACGAGTAGCGTTGTCGTGATGTCGCTTTGTCACGACACGATAATGATTTAGGCGATATCGATTTCACCATAACTTTTGTGATTGTACGTCACGGGTCTACTGCTTTGTTGTTTGTGGCTTGCTGGACTTCAAGTACGGATAAGGATGACTTAAGCGTTCTTCAACTGCAGATTACTCAACGCAAATTATGTATCTCAAGTCTTCTTAATCGCTGCGACTTTACAATCTATAACGCTCCACAGCGCGCAAGCTTTCAGTTTCACAAGAAATAATCGACGTAACTTCTACTGTACAATAATCTAGGCTTACTGCAGCTTTTCATGCGGGAAAACAAGCATGTCTAACAGGTAAAACATCTCTACATTATAAAACATTTTTGCTGAGCAAGTTATGAGATATGCTGTGAAAAGCGAATCTTTTGGGATTGCCGCTGATCGTCTCCTTCGCGACGTAGCTACGAGATGCGAAAACCTGCATCAATATACTTGTGTGCCTTCGTCGTAAATGTACGACTATCGCGACGGACCATGTTATCGCACGACACACGAACGAAGTGGTATCGACACACCGCGGCGAGCACAGTCAGGAGAGGGGGGGCCTGCCGAACAATATCGACCAGTGGCACCGGTGACACGCCGGCCAACGTGATCATCGCATTGATTCGTGAGCAATTTGCACGGAAGGACGAAAAAAAAAACATCGCCCCGAACAGAAGACCGATACAACGAGACTGAATTTACACCGGTCGCCTCTGGTATATACACACACACACGTTGTGCAACGATTAATTGTGGATGTAAACGCCAAATGAATTCGCTCCTGGAAAGAATCACATTTCTGAATATCAACCACGTCCGAGTCTGCTCAATCCAATTACACACAGCAATAGCAAACAATGCGAGAAATAAAAAACGACAAAGTATGTAACAATGCACTCCTGCTGTATTAGTGCGTATCATAGCCTCCAGGGTCGATACAAGCAGTACCACATTTCAGAAGTCAGCGCTGCTACACGTCCGGTGATGACTATCCTCTGCCATAGGAATGTGGAATTTTCGCTGCTAGCTTAGAGCCGCCCAAAGGGAGGTTTGGTGGATTAGGGAGACATTGAGTGTGTTTGTGAACACGTCACGATCCCATCTCCCAGCCGCACAGAACACGATGGTCCACAGCAGGACACATGGATCTACTAAATTCTGAACAGAATTCATGATCAACATGGGCTCTCAAGCCACAGTCGTTCAGCGCACCGCAGATTTATAGTAACAGCAGTACGTGGTGGGTGCTTCACTACTCGCTGGGCGTAGCTGCTCCTACACGTTTTACAGTCATCGCATATATCATAAAACGGCATGCACTGAAAAGCGCCATAGACGTTCAATTATGACTGCGTGAGAAAAACATAGGCAAGTCAAACGCGTTCACGCGACTGTTAAGACGAGTGGTCCTTGGGTGAACGTGTCACTGGAGTGAATGGCTGCTGCTGCTGCTGGTTCAGACAGATGATGAAGGAGTGGTAAGCCAAAATGAGAGGACGCGTCCGTCAGGTTTGTTTGTCACTGTGGAGATGGAGCGATTCAAGCGGCTCGATCGACTGTTGCACCGCGGGACCGTCAGGTATAGGCGGCAGCTTTGGCAGGTTCTCATTCAGCGGTGGATAGAGCACGGCTCAAAAAATGATGATCATGACAATGAATGTACCGCCAATAACGCCGAGACATTGTTGCATTTTAAAATACTGTACGACAAAAAAACATTTGGTTTTAATTTGACATGTTCTCGTCGTGACAGGTCAATATTTCCCACCGCAAAGGGCATTCGGTAAATGCCACCATTTACATCGTGATCATCATCATCATATTTTGTATTACCTGATAGAAGGTAGGGTGGTAGGGGGGGGGCCTTACGCCACCGTGATCTCAAGCGAGGTGTCCTCCCGTGCTCGTTAATCACGACGACCTCCTCGGGTTGCGCGTCAAACCGGAGATCTCTCTCGCCAACGAGGGCCCAATGATCACAGCAGCGGTGTTGCAGGCGGAGTGGCAGCCATGTACAAAATCCACTCTCCGTGCCTTCCTTTAAGGTTTCCACATCCTTAAACAGTTTCCTGTTTCCTTATACTGTTTTGCCACTTCAGTAGATTTTCATTTAAACACTTGTTTGGCTGTTGCCAGTGAAAATAAAAGCGTGTTTAATGGTTGGGCTGTTACCGCACTTCTTCTCGCCGGGGTGAATGACAAATTCACGCGCACTGTATATGCCCCCCCCCCATCTATGAGCAAATCGCTTGGTACGTGCTCGAATTTGTCAGATCTCCGAAGGTCAAGCAAGGTTGATTCTGCCGTGGGCACCGTAAAGCAACGCGGCAGTATCCGTTGTTGTGCAGTACTGCTATTCTCCCATGCCATCAGCAACCCACACTCACCAGCATGCAGTCTCATACATTTTTAAAGACGCAGTTGAGAAAAATGTGAAAAATTCACGACATTATTCATCCTCATTCCCTGCTTGTTACAAACTGCAATGTTTTTTTCTCTCTAAACGAAACACATGCAATTGGAATGAATACAAACGATCGGCCAGATTTTCAACCAGGTCACAGGCACGCGTGCAAGGAAGCAACACCCCACGTTATATATAGCTCGCTCTCGCATTTAGCCACCCTCCAAACTCCCAGTAAACAATACCAACCCCTCCCTCGAGCAGCCACGCAGACAATGTCAGAGACGACCGCCACTCACGCAAAAATCAGCTTGCCGGCGACGCAGGCCCTTCGTGCCCCAGACGATGCCACGCCTGCCACCTCCACGTCGTTAACCCACCCAGGAGACCCTCCTCCCCAAGTCGTTGATGTAACTCGGCTCTCCACCACAGAGTCCACGGGTAGGAAGACGCCCAACCGGCCAAAGAGGGCCTCTCTCGTCAGAGTGACCGAAGGGGCCCACCCCACGTCAACAGCAGTCCACACCCCATGCGTCGGTACATACCGAAACGCTAAACGTTGTTTACGCGCAGGAAGTATTCGAATACGGTGATTATATTACTGATAGCCTTGGGTGATGATAATGGGGCTTGAATACCAAACGTACTGAAATATTCTTGATAAATATTTGTACGTATGTATGCATGCCGAACTTCTTTCGCAACGCATGTAGCCAACCGTGCAACGCGCACACACATTTCAAGCGACTTAGAATAAACATAGCGTACGTTTAATCGCTGTGGAACCTCAATCAAACATGTTGACCGGAGCGGACGCAAGCAAATACGTGGCAGAGATTTCAGGGCCGACGCCACCACCAATCAGCTATGCTGCCCAACCATAAACGGACACATCGCAATGCTGTCAGTGAGAACCTGTGCACAATATACTGGCTACATTCACCCACAAACACCACGACCGCAAGTGTGCAATAACTTGCAGTGTTCACACCATTTAACATAAACATTGTCCCTTCCTTATCTTTACAGAAAATAGAGATACACGTTTCCTTTTCTAGCACTCAACTTCACAAATTACCAGCATCATGTCCGGTCTGGTTACTCAACTAACATTGTGAGATTTGGCAAATACTCTCAGTCCGGTACAGTAATTATTAAGATCAGTTATTCACCGAAAAACATTGCAAATCTTGAAGTGCTTCTCAGTGTAGTACACAACTACAGTTGATATGCCAAAATGGGCCAGTCGTAGTGACAGTGCATGTGACTACTGATTTCCGCTATGAAACATCTCCTTTACCAGTGGCAAAATATAGTAATAGGTCTTTACCCTTTCAACTGGTACAAAAACTGACACCTTTATACAAGGCATCATGTTTGCAATAACCACAACACAAGAAGTCAAAATGCAAACAAAAAGTTGTACGCCTTTTGGCGTCATCTGATCCAACATCAATGGAGACTAGGCTCTAAGAAAAGCTGTCGGGTGTGGACCAATCAACTTCAAGGACAGTGCATATCATTATGATTATCAGAGTTGTTTATTTCTTTTTGTTTGCATTTTGATTGCTTGTGTTGTGGTTATTGCCAACATGATGCCTTGTATAAAGGTGTCAGTTTTTGTACCAGTTGAAAGGGTAAAACCCTATTACTATACTGACTTCCGGTTGACCAGTTTTTTTATCTGAGCCCAGCCACCTCACATGTTCCGGAAGCATTACCAAATAAAAGCTATAAAACCATGAGAAAAATGTGATCACTTGTGTTGGAGGAGAGAAAATATGAGTGGTTGTGGTCAAAAAGCAGTAATTCTCTCTGGGTAGGGGGTGACAGGAAACGAGTAGCCACATGGTCACCGACGCAGAGTGGGGGAGGATTCTCTGAAATCGAGAGAAAACGTCCTAAGATTACTGAATGAAGTCTACAAATGAGTGTTCCGTGTTGTCTGAGAACCGTAAATCCTCGCCATAAACACAGAAGTGACACATCGTAAAGTGACTACATTTATTCCACTTCCTCAAAAGTGCAGGAAATTAATGAGAGTAGTGGCACTTTTCTTGCGTACCACATTCGCATAAACATGTTGCGAATGGCTCCTGTCGACTCCTGTGACCAAGTTATTGACAAATCTTGTCAACGCAGTTCTTTGGGCAGCGACGACACCGCAGCTGACACAACATCATTGGACTGTTGCAAGTCATCCAAGCATCACCAACACGAACGGAGAGCCGGGACGATCATACGCTTACGTCAATCAATGGACTAAAAGTGGAATACAGTTGTTTTTTGTTGGTCCATTATACTTGGACTCCTGTAAAAATTGTTGGCCATCCCCAAATCCTGTCCCATGAAGGTGGGGAAACTCCTGCAAGCCATGCCGAGCGCAGAGGTTAGCTTATATTTTTTCCAACTACCTTGGTATTATTAATAATCGAGTCATTGTTGGGACCTACTCCAGCGTTCTGTCGAGGTCGGCACAGAAGCGAGCAGGTGCGGTTCCCGTCACGGGCTTCCCGCACCGCGCTTGACAAGTAACATGTGCTTGCAGCGTGCCCCAAGCTCACTTCCCAGTGCAGAGATCCTTCATCCTATCCTCCTGCCTACGACATGGCTCATGAAGGAGTGGCACGTGTTTTATATTATTCTGATCTGACAAGATTCCTCAACAAATGTGCTCCAGGTCGGATCAATATGGAAGCTGTGCGCACAACCCAATGGTGTCCAGAACAAATACTAGACAAGCTTGAGAGGCATATTGTCATGAAACGGCTGTGTGTGTGCGCAATAAAAAAACAATAATATATATCTCCGTGTATTATTTTTTCAGGCGGTCAAGGCAAGTGCTGTTAGCGAGCACCTATGCGGGCCAATACGACACAAACACGTTCAGACACACGCATCCATGAACCAATAAACCACGTAGACGTGAACGCAGCAGCATGTGAATTGCCAATGGAAACTTAATAATTATATATGATTGATTTAACCCGAACAGACGGCTTCACTGTTAGTTTTCAAATGTTACTAAGCAGTTTGTGTGTGTTGTGAAAAACATAGCTTGTGCTATTGGTGCCCCCACATGCCTATCATTTATAAACGTGGCGTGCGTCTGATGTCCAGATGCTGGATCACCCACGCACACTGGGGCCTTCAAGCATGGCCATGTCTCTCCTTCACTTGAGCGCAAATCCCAACAAACACCCAGACCTGTGTTTACTCCAAGTCTTGGGAGAGGGTACACTCTCTGGTTCAGCACACCTTCTGTTTGTAGATACAGGCGCTTATTGCAGCCAATGATTTCAATGTTGCAGAACATCACCTTGAGCAGACTTCCATAAGGGTGCCACTGTCACTGAAAAAAATAGCCACGGGTGAATATTGAGGAGACCGCATCACCAACAGGGTTCGAACGTCGTATTTCAAATCTGACACGAACACAGCTCCAACGGAGCACGAACACGTCCAGGTAGGTGGAGCTTAGAAATGGGATTTCTCCTCCCTCGGCTTCTTCCCTCAACCCCAAAGGTCATGGACCTCAATGCCTCAGTTTGGGATGGGGTTGGTGACCCAATCAGGTGTGGGTGGCACACGCCTGTGACCCTAGGCTTCTGGAGGCAGAGGTTGGTGGTACAATCTCGAGATTTATTAAACGACCCATCCCTACCCGCCCCCCGACCGCATGAACCGCGCAGTGACCAATACATGGCAGTACAACAAGTAGGTTCATGAGCCTATTTTAGTGTTAGCCCATCGTTTAGCGTGAGGTTTCCTCCAGGTGCTCCGGCTTTCCTGCCTCACCAAACACACGAAACAACCTTCAAACGTAACCGTCCAAGCATCCCGACGCAGGACCCTCCTGCACAATCATCATTGAGGCTCTGCGAGGTTTCCCGGATAAACACACCACTTAACATTCCTGCAGATCTCACGAGAAAAGGCGCTCGCTCTTTTTTGACAGGGGGATGGATGGGTGGGTTGGGAGGCAGAGAAGCGAGGATGATGATGGCCCAATTGACAAGCAACGTGGCCTCCTTCGCCCCAGTGAAGGATGAGGTTGGATGAGGTTGGAGGGGCTCAGGGTACACACACACACAGGCGGTGCCGGGCTCGGGACCGTTCACGGGCTCCTGCTGTACACCCCAGATAACCTGGAAGCCTCCATACCGAACAGTGACCCCACACACATCAGGCGTGCAACAGCACACTCCACGCAACAGCATATTAGGGAACCGAATGCGAGGAATGAGAGACACTTTTAAGATCAGAACAGAACCCCTAGACCCGGACCGATCACCACCTCCACGCAAACGACACTTGAACTCGGGTTACCCAGACTGTGTGTGTGTGTGCCCCCCATACTTGACCAGCAAATAACCAGCAAATAACCAGACCCCCCCCCCCCACGGCGGCCCTGCCCGGCCCTGTCCGCCGCGCGCGGCCGCGGCTGCCCGGCCCCGAACCGGCCGACAGCGACCGCCCCGGGCCGCCTCGGGTCTGCGGGGCCCTCTGTGGCCTGTGGCCGGGGGTCCCACCTCCCTCCCTCGCTCCCTCCGCCCCCGGGTCTCTTACCTCGCCTCGGGGCTCTTGCAGCCGGTCACAGCTCGCTCGCTCGCTCGCCTCCACACTCACTGCTAACCACCTCCTCCTCCTCCTGTTCCTCTCTGCGCTCCGTCACTGCTTGAGCGGCACTTTAGCGTGGCGACCGGCGCGCGTACTGCCCTCTAGTGTGGGGGGGCCCCCTGGTGGTGATGTCTGGAGCTTACCCCCCCCCCCTAGTGGTGAGATCTGGGTTAATTCACCTTAGTGGTGAGTTCAGAAGCCTCCTAGTGGTGAGATTTGAGTTCTATGGGGGTGAGGTCTGGGTGCCCCAAAGTGGTGAGTTCTGGAGCCTCCTAGTGGTGAGATCTGAGGTCTCTGCTGGTGAGGTCTGGGTTACTTCACCTTAGTGGTGAGTTCAGGAGCCTCCTAGTGGTGAAATCTGAGGTCTATGGTGGTGAGGTCCAAGTACACCTTAGTGGCGAGTTCTGGAGCCTCCTAGTGGTGAGATCTGAGGTCTCTGCTGGTGAGGTCTGGTTACTTCACCTCAGTGGTGAGTTCTGGAGCCCCCCCCCCCTAGTGGTGAGATCTGAGGTCTCTGGTGGTGAGGTCCAAATACCCCTTAGTGGTGAGTTCAGGAGCCTCCTAGTTGTGAGATCTGAGGCCCATGGGGATGAGGTCTGGGTTACTTCACCTTAGTGGTGAGTTCTGGAGCCCCCCTCCTAGTGGTGAGATACGAGGTCAAATACATTGCTTATGGCTTTATTTTGGTGATTTCGAAAAGTGTTTTGGTTTGGTCATGTTTGTTTGTTGTAGTACGGAGTTAAAATGATGGCTTTAATCTAAGTTGTCTTGTGGTTGTTGTTGTTGTTTGACTTGCATCCCACTGGGATTTTTGCACAGCGTTGGTGTACGGTGCTTTTTTTCTGGAAGACTTTGCAGTTTTTTCCTGGATTTTTCTGTTTGCGCTTAGTCACATAGTCACTTTAAGACGTTTTCTTGTTCATGTTTTTTGTTTTTTGTTTGTTGCGGTTGCACCCGATTTAAGAGCCGAATGGCTCACAGGGCTATACCAAATAAATGAAAAACTAAAAACTGAAACTCTGGTGGTGAGGTCTGGGTTCCCCAAAGTGGTGAGTTCTGGAACCCCCGAGCGGTGAGATCTGAAGTCTCTGGTGGTGAAGTCTGGGCCCCCTCCTGACGACGAGGTGTCATGTCCCTGGAGGTGAGGTTTGGATGTCCAATGGTGATGGGAACCGTCACCCTGGAGTTTCTATTGATGAGGTGTGGGGGCCCTCTGATGGTAAAAACTGGAATTCCCCACGTGGGAAATTCCAGTAGCTTTGTCGCCCCTTGCTGGTGAAATTACCGCGTGTTTGATTTGTGGGGGTCTCGTGGTGCTGACCAACGTTGACCTCGTTGACTCACACCAGACGCGCGTTGAGGAGATTACGTCGATGCCACGCCACGGGATAAATTGATGTATTTATCCTTGTTGCTTGCATTCTATCCACCTAAACGTGGCCTCGCCACGTTCATCAGGCAAGGCCTAAAGGACCATGCTTTTGAAGGCCACCACCACCGCGAGTGACGCCTCAACGTCGTTGACTGTCTCATTTGGATCGCGCTCACAGTCATCAGTGTACACAGCGTAAGTCCCCAAATGAGGAATGGACATCTCGACCGCTGCCAGCAGCCGCTGTTGTTGCAATTTGATGGCCCGCCCCCCATTGAATGTCTGTCGAAAGGGGCTTCATAACTCACCGGATTCCTCCAGGATACAGACAGATTCCGATAAAAATTCTGATATACGTGGGTGACTTCAACCAATAGCGGAGCCAGGATTTTCAGGTAGGGGGTGGCAAGCCCTCCAGCAATGAAAAATGATAGAGGAGTTGTTAGTAAGTGAGGACTTGCCCCTTCCTTTAATCCGACGCGTGTGCGGCGATGGCGCAGCCATCGATCGAGGGTCGAATTCGGACCGCGTTGTGTGATCGGCATCGCGCTCGCTGAAGGTGTTTGCCTTCAGGGAAGTCGTGGACTGTATACGCAACTGCGCACAATTCTATGAGTCACTTATAACCGCTTTGCCATTACTTATTGCCAATTATGGACTCAGACTATTGACCTATCATCTCATAGAGTCCCTGGCACGTAATAATATGCTACACAGTGGCAGTGGGGGTCGCAAAATGCCGATTTATTACTAATAAACCCCAATGATCCAATCGAAATTAGGGATTTCGATCGGATCATTGGGGGGGGGGGGTACGTGCCACTCCCCCCCCCCCCACTAGCTTCGCCAGTGACTTCAACAGCTCATCTATACCTCAGTGGGCCATACCTGCTAAAATAAAAAAATTATTCAGTTTTAGTTTATGTGCTGCGAACCGCCACCCTATCACTTATCTACTCAGTGCGCTCCAGCCTGGCCCAGGAGCTCTTATACACAACTGGTAGATGCACAATTCAATAACGCAAAGCGCCTCGTAACTGGAACACTGGAACTGACACCCTTCTTCCCCTGGTTACCTATTCTGGCAAACTGTCTGCCACGAAATGTCTGCAGAAACACGAAAACTCCAAGGGAGTTTACACGTGTTCTACATTACTCTTTGGTTCTTTCGGTAAAGTCACGTAGGTATAAAATTAAATAGATCACGACGTTTCGGGCGCAACACAAGCGTCCGTCATCAGGAGGGAAAGCATGGCCTGCTGCTGATGCAGACTTCTTTTAAAAGGTTTCTGCTGCTGATGCAGTCAGCAGCAGGCCATGCTTTCCCACCTGATGACGGACGCTTGTGTTGCGCCCGAAACGTCGTGATCTATTTTATTTTATACCTACGTGACTTTACCGAAAGAACCAAAGAGTATGGATTCCTGCAGTCACGAAAGCTTCAAATCAAGAGTGTTCTACATTGTATTGACATACGCAAGAATACAATCAAATACGTTACTCAAATTCAGTAGAGAGATGATTTGTAAACTGAATTGTTAATGTATCCATTCAAAGGTGCTCCTGGTTTGCTTGACATTCAGACGCGGCGCGCTGTTGCTCTTGCCCGCTTTATCTGTGTATTTATTTCGTAATTCGGCCCTCGGCAAAATGAGACTCTAGTATCCGCGTACACGCATAACCTGGAAAGCCAGACCTCAAACCAACGACCACAGCATTGCTGACCCAGCACACACACACGTGTAGATATCAGCTCCGAGTTATACGACATCACGTGCAGTGTTTTTCATTACAAAAAGTGTTTATTAAAAAAACGATACCACGCACGAAACATTACAGTGAGCATGTTGCTGCGTTGGCAGCGGTGCACAGATTACAACGCAACTCAACACACTCGTCAACAACATTGTGGTCTGAATAGGAAAAAATATATATAATGTATAGGAAGAATGACCATTGCCTATGATGCGTTTTTCCTTTTTTAGGGTAATGTTATTTAACGAATTTGTTGAGTTATTTATTCCTGTTATGATTCAAAACGACAGTGAAGACTGCCACAGTGTTATAGCGACGGCCACAGCAACCAGACGCAGTTTGAATAACCGAGAAAAAGGATCTAATTTCGTGTCCGGTGCGATAACAGCCGCTATGTTTCGTTGACGCTGCACGTACAACGTGTCTGGTTTACAACGGGGGACCACGTGTCCCTGGAGGAAGAAAAAAAACACAATTCCGTTTCAAGTGTAAGAGTAATGCCATTCCGTATAAATACATATCTTGAAATAACGTAACTAACACCATTTCCAAACGTGTCGCGCGTGCAGGATTTACGTTTTGAATGACCACATGTACGTATTAATGGTTATGTGACTTTCCCCGACAGAGGCCGTTCATGGTTCACGATCATAACCAATAACCACGTATGTTAGGAGCCAACCACGGTTTAGAGTCTCGTGTTGGTGAGAAAAAGGATTTTTATTGGGGAATTTTGAAAAAATATCTGAGCTAATTACTTTAATAGTACTACTGTAACCCACGAATGTAAACGCTGCACATAAGTGATTTTAAACCCCTTCATTGACCACCGGACCTCTCAAGATGGGGGTGCGTGCGAGTGCCCATCGGAATCCGTGAGATTGACTCGTGATGGCGTGAGACGCGCCGTGGGGAGAGGGGGAGGGAGAAATCGTTTAATTGTCTTCAACTTAAAACGAATTATTATTTGGTGGTGCTGCTACTGCTGTGTTGGCACATGGCGAACACGCGCAATTGATAATATAAATCAAAACATTCGTCAACAACACTCTGACCTTAATAGGAAACTATATATATAACATACGCAACGTTCAAGGCAAATGGTCCTTCTTCATAGCACTCTGCATTGATGTGCTAATGAAGAAGGGCCATTGCCCGAAACGTTGCCTATTGTACATATACAAATGTATTGGTATTGACGAACGTGTTGAGTTATTTTGTTGTGCGTGTTGCCTCGGTGCTGCGGAACGCGCACGTGAAACGCGTGAGATTTGAGATATCGAAAACATCGTGCACGTGAGAGCAACTTACCCACCACGTGTGATTGCATAGCAATGCAGAGCACACGTGAACAATATAATAACGCAGGCATTATTATTATTATGCTTTACTTATTCCCTGCAGCGTAGTCTTTATCTAGTTATGGCGACAACGTTGCTGAGACATCACCACGACTACATTTCTAAACTAACGAGAGAGAGAAAAAACCCCACGTTGGTTAAGCTTTCACACGCACTACTTTGCTTCTAAAAACCACACATTGCTTCTAAATTGTGAATACAAGTCTGTACAAAACCACGAGACGCGTACCCTGACGCTCTTGGCTCGCAACACCGCACACACACACACGTGCGCGGCTGTCTGTCATCTTGACACTTCTTGTGAACACCTCGCAGGGGGACACGCGGGTCTCAGTGCCGAGTTTTCCGCATTAAACGCAGCGGAGAGAGAACGATCGCCTTGTAGGCGTCCTTGAACTGCCGGTTCATCAGCGCGTAGAGGATGGGGTTAATGCCGCTGTTTAGCCACGTGCAGTTGGCAGCCATCATGTGCCAAATCGGTGGATATGTTCCCTTTCGATCGATGACGTTGAGCACGCAGAACGGCAAATAGCAAACCACAAAGACCAAAAAAATCACGTAACACATCTTGGTGACTTTCTTAAACTCGCCGTCCAGATTTTTTTTCACCGCAGAAGCCGCCGACTTCTCCTTGTTCTTCTTCTTCATATCCCTCCTCTTTTTGGTGACATTCTCACCCGCGTCGAGGTCGCTGGAGTTCCCCGACGCCTCGTCGTGACTTCTGCTCGCGTTGGGCTCGTTCCGCAGCGCCTCCGTCCACGTGCCCGCGGTGGTGTCGGTGGCGCTGTTCGCTGCGTCCAGGCTGCACGAGGTGCTCGCTTCTCGCGGCGCCGCCACCACCGCCGTCTCCCTCCCCTGCGCTCCGGGCGGCCCATGCCCGCTCATCCGCACTCGGTACTTGTGCAGCGCCTTGGACGACACGGCCACCCTCCTGTGGATGAGGCAGTAGAAGACGGTGATGGAGGCGATGCCCGCCACGAAGTAGAACACGAGCAGGACGGTGGTGTACGGGCGTCCTCTCTCGCGATGGAAGCTGCACGTGCACACCTGCTTCAAGAAGTCAAAGCTCGTCCAGAGAGGCGCAAACGAAGCGAGACCCATCAGCCACGGGGTGCCGAGGAACGCGGGCATCGTGTACCTGGTGTAGATCCGGTCAAAGAGGCGCTTGTCCCTGATGAGAAAGTAGCGATTGACCGAAATGGAGCCCAGGTTGAGTATGGACACGGCGTTGGACATGAAGAGGAGCAGGCCGAACACTCTGCAGCCGTCCGCTCCCATCCTCCATCTCAAGTGGATGTACGAGTCCACGGTGATCGGCTGCAGAAAGGCGCAGTAGAGGAGGTCCGATAGCGAGAGGTTGACGATGAGCGCGTTCAGCTTGGTCTGCAGCTTCTTCTCGATGCCGAACGCCAGCATGGTCATGCAGTTGCCCAGGGTGCCCACCACCGTGACCAGCACGCCGAGCGCGGCTCCAAAGTAGCGATAATTCTCGATGGATGGATCGCTGCAGGTGAAGTTCTCCATGGCTCGCGTCGTCTCGCCAGCACGGAGTCCCGAGTGCAAAGCTGCTGGACTCTAACCCTGGTAGCTGGGTGTGAGTTTCCTCATTCCTGTGGTTAAAGCTTCTACTCGATTATTGTTTGCGACTCTTTCTCTCTCGAAAAAAAACACTAACAGAAAAAACACACATTCTTTATTAGAATTTCCATCATTATTTATCATATCGTGCGAATCACACGCGCAGACCACTGGAACTGTGGGCTGACCACAGCCCGGAAAACGTAGTGAGCAAAATAAACGCGTGAGCGGGGTAACCCGCGTTAATAATTTGCGAAATTCTGCTATTTTACACCACAGCGAAGAAGTCTGAACACCTGGGCCAAATGAGCATGCATCGTTGCCTTCAGATCCTTGGCAGGAGACGTGTCATTCACGATCTATCCACTGCTAGATAGAGGCTTTCACTCACCATCTGGCTCCTGCACATTATCTGATTTAATCGTTCCGTCTCCGCGGTGGTTAATTTCCCCGGGCGTGTACCTACTACTACCCTGGCAGCCACTCCGTTGTTAGTCTTGACCGCCGACAATCCTCGCTTCTAGAGACGCGTCCTGCCCAAGCACATTATTAACAGTCAAACTAAAGTAATAAATTAACTCTTTTTTATTTTACAAGGTAAGGCCCACTGAGTTATGCGACTTGGTCACAAATGATAGCTCAACGAAGTGGCACATTTTTTAAAAATATAGTTCATAATAAAGGTTTTTGGGTTAGATCGAATAAGTATAAATGTGTCGTAACCCTCCACCACCCGACACAGCCAACTAGTAGGGAATTTGTTACGTAAACAAAACGCCAATTAGTTACTACTTCAGCCCACCGGTGTGTTGTAAATCCACAACATTTACAATTTGAGTACGACGTTATCGCTGGTAATTGCATCCAGCATCATCGGGTGATTTGCCATAATAGACACATTTATACTTACGCGATCTAACCCAAAAACTTTTATTATGAATAATATTGGTAGCGAAAGCCTACGTGTTAAACTCAGTTTATATAGTTTGGAAACATATTGAAGATATCTGTCAGAGGAACAGAATTGGAAAACAAAATAGTCGGTATACCACTTAGGGCGGTCATTGAAGGGGAACCGGGATCAAATGATGACGGGAAAAGGTGGACGAGATTAAGGTACATGAGATAAAGGTGGATGAGATAAAGGTGCATGAGATAAAGGTGGATGAGCCTAATGAAAAGCAACAAACTAGTGTCCCTAAAGAAGCAACATTTTAATCAGAGTGTACAATACCTGCTTTGAAATGTGTCCAAGTTACTCTTGTTGTTTTTTTTTAAACTGGGTATAGCGGTGCCGGACAGTGCATTGGAATGCCGTGACGATATGCCAATGCATCGATCAATACCGATTCTTAAATTCGCGTTCGATGCAAATCGAACATGGTGTATGTTAATGGCTTCGCGTGATCTCTCCCGCCTCCAGAGGCTGCTATGTTAATCACAATCTTAAACATGAACCGATTCCTAAATTGGTATTGTCCACATGTTAGATCCTTTACGCCCCCCCTCCTCGAAATAAATGTCAGCACCTTCAACAGAAACGTCGTAGTTCATAACTGGAAAATAACAAAAATCCACTTAGAATCAAAGTAGCTTCATCGTGTAATAGCTCCCGTTTCTTCATTTTGAGAGTGGCCGGGATGATGTAAGGCTAGATTTGAAGCTTTCGTGACTGCAAGGATTCATATTATTAGGTTTTTTCGGTAAAGTCACGTAGGTAAAAAATTAAAATTAATAAAAAGTAAAATAAAAATAAAATAAAAATCACGACGTTTCGGAGGCAACACAAGCTTCCGTCTTCAGGTGGAACCGTCACAGCACGATTGCTGTACTTGATACAGCTATTTTTTTTACCTACGTGACTTTAGCGGAAAAAACCTAAGAATATGATGTAAGGCTTCCTCGGTGACACAGCACCTGAAATCCCGGAACATCTTTGTTTCGAGGCAGCTTTGTGGGGTGGCCGATAACCGCCTTCGGGCGTTCCTGCAACATCCCCTCCCTACTCCCTTGGGAGTTGGACATGTCTCAGTGCCTCGCTTGAGTACCCTCCGAGTTAATCCCAACTACCAGCACCCAGGATGGGTAAACAAAAGCCATCTCTTATTCTGTTTGTGAGTGCGCGCACTATCGTATTCAGATTCATCATGGGTTGGTTTTCATTTCCACATGGTAATCCACTCTGTTGGGCTATCATTTCCGGCCAGGTCGCTTCTAAAAAATAACTAATAGCTCGGTGGGCTGTACCTGGTAAAATTAAACAAATTGCAAATTGTTCAGTTTAAATGTATTTAGTTTGAGTGAGTTTCTTACCTTTCCTATACATTGCACTCCTATCGTTTTGTTATTGTTTGTTTTGTTGGAACTGCGAAAAAGAGCTTTACAGCTCATCGGATTTCTCCCGGATAAATAAAGATACTGACTCTGTATGTCACTGTGATTACGATACGTGCGGTCAAATCACCGATCGGCTCTCGAGGCGCGGCAGTCCGATGGCATCGTGTTAATCACAGAGCTGCGTGTGCTCAACGGCGGAGTTCTTGTGTGTGTGTGGGGGGTGGGGAGTGCTGACCCTTGGTCGTTGATATTCAGGGAGTCTAAACACGAGCACGACAGGGGGGGGGGGGGTCAGAGTCCTGCATCTGCTCGGGTACCCGCGGGTGATCGGCGAGTGGGCGGGTGGGTTGATATTAATTGTTTGGTTTGGAAGTTGTAACGCAGACGCTTATTTATGGCTTGCGCTGCGGGTCCGGGTCATGTGTTCATCGTCGGAGTCCGTCTCTCTCGGAACGACACCACGAGAGCGTCACCGCCAGTAACGAAACCCGTCAGCCGAGTCGCATCGCCAGACAGAGGAGCAATAAACTGGCACGGCGCCGCGTGTGGCTTCATCAGGTGCACACTGAGCACGCAGCAGGAAGAGCGCACTCACACCCAGTCACACACTCAGCACAGGCGCGCCTCTTATTAAAACGGGACTCGTACGAGGGACGTGCATGGCACGGTGCACGATGAATGAAGGACAATGGATTACAGGACACGTATCGAGTGAAGCAAACACACACACACGCAGGCCCGGCGACTTATGGATTAATAAATAAACACATGTGTATCTTGATTTGAAGATTTCGTGACTGCAGGAATCCATACTCTTGGGTTCTTTCGGTAAAGTCACGTAGGTGACTTTTATTCCTACCTACGTGACTTTACCGAAAGAACCAAAGAGTGTGTATGTGTATCTTGTATTTCTGTCGCACCGTGCAAATCGGAGGTGCGTTGACAACATGTTATCTCCCTCGCCTGGTATACAGGAGGTCGTGGATTCGACCCCGACACTGGCGCCTATGTATGTAGAGTTTGAATGTTCTCCCCGTGATCGCGTGGAATTAGCTCTGGGTCCTCCGGTGTTTCCCTCCACATTTAGAAACATGCGTTTGGATCATTGGCTGCTGTACATTTCGACTGAATAAGCTACCTCTCTTCTTGGTTCTTTCGGTAAAGTCACGTAGAAGGGAAATAATAAAATAAAATAATTAAAACATAATCATTCTTATTTTATTGTTTCCCTTCTACGTGACTTTACCGAAAGAACCAAGAAGATGAATCTCTGCAGTCACGAAAGCTTTGAATCGAAATTTAAGCCACCTCTCGTTGAGTGATCATTTGTGGCCAGGTCACTTCTGAAAAAAAGAGCTAAAGAGCTCAGTGGGCTTTACCCGGTGAATTAAATAGCTGAGTTTATGGTGAGGATGTCAACTATAATGTTAAGAATGATTTAAATTTCGATTTAAAGCTTTCGTGACTGCAGGGATTCATCTTCTTGGTTCTTTCGGTAAAGTCACGTAGAAGGGAAGTAATAAAATTATAAAAATTTTATTATGTTTATTTTTATTATTTTGTTAAGAATGATGATTAGATGCACGTTTTACAGCTGTCAAAACGGGATCTCCTCGACTGAAGAAAAAAAGATAAAACCTACACTTAAGTATCGGAATGATTAACGGGTGATGTATGGCACTTTGCGACGGTGCAGATTTAAGAACCCAATAAACACTGCAAATACTAAACGAAAGCTGTGTGCGTTGCACACAAAGTGTGATGATGTCAAGTGACAACATGCAAGGCACGATGGAGGGGCCAATCCTATGGTCACAATTTTTACGTTTATTAATATTATTATCACCATCATCACGCGAATTTGTTTCCAGCCTCCAACAAGCCCTCTTCTCGATTTAAAGCTTTCGTGACTGCAGGGATTCATCTTCTTGGTTCTTTCGGTAAAGTCACGTAGTAGGGAAATAATAAAATAATAAAACATAATAAAATAATTCTCACGACGTTTCGGCCACAACGCAAGCAGCCGTCCTCAGGTGAAGACCAGGTCGGGGAGATAGACCTGGTCTTCACCTGGGGACGGCTGCTTGCGTTGTGTCCGAAACGTCGTGAGAATAATTTTATTATGTTTAATTTTTATTATTTTATTATTTCCCTTCTACGTGACTTTACCGAAAGAACCAAGAAGATGAAGCCCTCTTTTGTTTTGGTGAGATTCTCTTCATCTGCAGAAAGTGCTGGAATTGCTTTATCCCTGCTCGTCATAGGAGACGCAACCACATCACATCACGCAGACACGCGAGGGGAAGTGAGCAACTGCAGGTGGCTTTCTTCACCGCGTGATTATTTCCCCACACGTTTATCTCATGACTGTCCCCACACCATCCGGTTCTGCCTTGCAACACGCGTTACGTTTAAGCTGGTGTCCTCAATTACTGGATTTACAAGAACTCTTGTTAAATGTGGGTGACACTGCGTGACCCTACACGACTTAGCAAAAGTAATTTCCACACGGATTGCGTAAACACATTTACAGTATCTGTTTATTTTTTGGGAAAACACATTAACACATTTTTTTGGTTTTGAAATTAACCATAGGATAAAGAGGTGAATTACAGGGTAATGCTAGGGTCATAATATCAATCCTCAACGACAACTGTGGACACTGAGACAATGGCACAAACGCCCGGACGCACCATTCACACAGCACAGCTGAGCGTACAGGAGCCACGGGCTATTGCTACTCATCTGTGAGGTCCCCTGCACAGTTACAGCACATGATCCCAGTGAGCAGCTCATCGCTCGGAGGGTCTTCACGCTGATCGTTCATCAACCCGGGTAATAATCTACATCGACAAGCCACGGGTCAGCAAACCACCCAACACCGTGGAAATACAGGTGTTTCACCGGAGGACGCACGACAACCACTGCACACACACACCACACCAGTGCATTTAGATCAAGACTCTCGTTTCGAAATCAGCTCAACAGTCCACATTGGCCACGGCTGTGCTCGGAACCAAGCCGACTCGTCGCCGCTTGGGGTGTACACGGATTTTTTGCTGCCACCGCCGACCCCTGCCGCTGCTGCTGGCGCCCTGCAGGGCCGGGGCTCTATTTGTTCATGTTGAGCTCGATGAGGCGTCCCGCAAACACGGCGATGGTGCCGATGACGCACACGAGGCTGAAGAAGCCCAGCAGGATGTGGTCCAGGACCATAGCCACGAACTTCCACTCCTCCGCTGCCTGTGGCGGGTGGCGGGGGGTGGGGGGGGGCACGGAAAGGGGAAAACGCGGGGCAGAGGGTCGCCAACGTGAGTGGTGGCGCCAAGGCGTTTCGACCGTGAAGACACGCTACGCGTGCCCTGGTCAGGCGTTTACACGCAGGGCTTCATTTTAACCCGGTCTGTCCAGGGCACGGCCCAGCAGGTATTTATGCATCCGGCACACTGCATCGCATTACACTTCTCGTTACGGCTGTGGCTATTGGTCACGTGTCTACTTCATTCTAAAGGTGACTCAGAAATAATTCGGTGAGAAATTAAGCCCTGATCACAGGTGTTTCAGTGCCCATTGTGTTTCAGTGAGATAAGGAGTTGAGTAATTGCTGGAATCTATGGATCTCTCCCAACTAATCTCACGTCCCACATAATCCCATGGCCAAACATTTGACGTCGTAATTCCTGACATTGAGGCCGTCGCTCTTACCACCATTTTGCCCATCATTTAAGCGACCACCGTATACTCATACGTCTACATTTCCCCCTCTGTTACCAACTTCCTCTGGATCCCAAATCTCCTTCCTCCCCACTCGACATCTGTCTCTTTCACTTCTCCGTTGCTGAAATTTCTCTCCTGATCGCAGCTTCATTGACCCCCATTGAGCCATACATTGCCACACTGTCTGCTGCTGCTGCTGCTTCTGTGAATAATCTCACCCTCTGAACAATCGTATCTCTTTTAGAGCCTCCTCAGCCCCTGTATCACAACCATCCACTTTTTTTAAAGGGTGGTCTGAACTCTATTGCTATGCACGAAGGGTCATTGTTGTGATTATTACTAAATAGAAAACGTAGGCCATGAAAGTTTCCCATGGTGGGATTTTCTAAAAAAAATCCATCACAAGTTTATCAGCGTCAAGTTTACCAATTAAAACACATATTCATAACCAGAGCTGGGGTAATTCCTTGATTGATTAATTAATTATAAATGATAAAATCGACAGCTTTGTCATCAATTACTCAGAACCCTTTAAATACTGCGGTGCCCCAAACATCCCCTGCCTCCCGTAGGCAGGAAACCCCTTGCAAGCCACGCCCAGGGTGACGCGGCTGATGAAGCCGACGGTATCACCTCCCGTCCAGCGACACGTACCGGAACAGAATTGCGACTTTCATTTCGCCCCCCCCCCCCCTCCCACAACTATGTTCGAGGTATCCGATTAGTTGAATAATCAAACTGATGAATGGAACCAATGATCGGTAGAGGAATCGATCACGTAAGTCAATCGGAGTGCCCAGCCCTATCCACAACCCAGTGAGAGTGTCGAGAGAAGCGGGCTCTGGCAACGGGGGACGCGGCTGGTGGTGCCTGTGTGGGACGGTGCGCTGTGACGTCGCTGTACGGTCAAGCTCGTCACACTTGCCACAGACGAACCACGATACCTCGCTGATCTCATCACGGTACGTAAACCATCACGCAAACTCCGGTCATCCTCGCAGCAGCGGCTTTTGGCTGGCCATCGAACAGAGACGGTCACCGCATCGCGCGCGTTCAGATGCGCTTCTGTGGCCGTCTGGAACGCTCTTCCTTCCGATGTTAGGAAGCCACCGGTGCTTTGCACTTTTAAATCTCGATTGAAAACTCACTTCTTTAGAACTGCTTTTTGTATTAAGTTTGTTGTCCTTCCCCTGCGCCTTCAACGAGCGCTTGCTGGCTACGTGTGGTCTTTAAGAAGTTCAACATACACCCTTTACACACTCACGTTGCTCGACTCCTGGTCGCCCTTCATGTGCTCCGCAATGTACTTGATGCCCTCGATGGCGGCCCGCACGTCGGCGTTGCGCGTGATCGCGGAGTGGTACACCTGACCCGGCGGCTCCTGGTTCCCCGAGATCTCCGAGATGTCCAGCCCCTCGCCCATGATGCGCTTGTCCTGGCGCTCCTTGGAGGGACGCTTCATGGTGGAGAAGAACATCATGCCGGGGATGGTCTCGATGAAGAGCTGTCAGAGTGCACGGGGGGAAAGGGTGCGTCATGGACGAGCGCCGTGCGGCTCCACGTGGGTGCGATCTTCGAAAGTTCGAAAGTTCGAAAGTTCGAAAGGTCGAAAGGTCGAAAGTTCGCCCGTAACGTGGGAGGCGTTTGTCTGGGCGTCACTGAAGGAAGGGCGCCTCACAAGGAGTGGAAGTCATGAAGACCGACGCCACATTCAACGGCGAGTGACAAAGTGGTCATTGTGCGGAGTGGTAGTGTATCGGTTAGCGCGCTGCGCTTCGAACCCGGTGACCTGAGTTCGATTCCCGCTCACGGCCGACACCAGTGACAATTTCCTGAACTGGCCTTGGTCTCCCCTAGATCGACTCAGCCTCAAATAAGTACCTGGTGTGGTGTGTTTCCAAAAGGGAGACAAAGGACACCGGGTGTGATGTTGGTCACCCACCCCCTCGTGTGTCGTGCGGGCTTAATAGGTTCTCGCTAACAGCACTTGCCCCAACAGTCTGTTAAGGCTATACAGGGGATCTTTATCTTTGTTATTGTCAAGTCTAATTTGGCCAATGGTCAGTAGTTATACGATACGAATGGTACCGTAGCAGCTCTGCATCCAACTCTGTAGCTGTTGTTACTGTTGTCGTTCTCTACCACGTGACACTTTACTGCTGTATACTTGCACGAATACCCGACGGAGGCCTCTATGGTTCAGCGTTGACATTTCTTTGAAGTGGGCCCCATTAGGGACACTAAAAAGCCAACCTCATCACGTGCCACCAATCAGTCTGCCCTCAGGGACGAGCTGATTGGCTGGAAACAACCTGGCGCTGTCGCCCTCTGGCCCAGACTCCACCACCGTGGGTGTTCACAGCGCCGTGGTATTCTCATTACAGAGGCAAAACCTCGTCGAATGAAGCAGGGTCGACCCTGCTTCGCTTACGAGATCCATGATATTGGAGCACTTTAGGGAGGGGGCGAGGGGGATTTGTCTGTAAGGCATAACGACAACGTAACTGAATCATCTAATCAATCGTATGCGGTAATTAATTCATCATCTCTGGCCGAGACGACGGTCAATGTCAAGCTCAAGGTCAATGCTCTCCTGCATGCAGAACCGGCGCACTCGTGTTGGTTGTTGAGAAACGTAAGTGGGCTTGGGCAGGAAACATCGACGACTCGAAAGGAGGATGGCTGATGTGAAGGACGACGACCACGGAGATGGAGCACCGGGATCAGTTCATGTGCACGACGAGCTGGATGTGGCATCACGGGACTGTGAAGGATGATGATGGTGCGGGCAACCCTTCACTTTGCCGTGGATAGATCATGGCTCACGATGATGATTATGCGTTCACCTGAACTCCGATTTGCACGGTTGGCTACGTACGGTGCGAATGAAGTTCAATGTGCAGTACATACACCTCAGTGGATAGACCATGAAATATCATGATGATGACGATGCCTTCATCCAGTAGCGGTAAACCATGGGACGATGATGCTTTCATTCAGCAGTGGATAAACCATGGAAGATGATTATGATGACGATGCCTTCATTCAGCAGTGGACAGACCAAGCGCGATGTGCTCACCTTGCGGACCCAGGGCTGCATGGTGTGGGTGCTGGGCGAGCGATGGTGGATGTTGATGACCGCGACGGTGATGATGATGGCCATGATGACGAAGATCATGGTGAAGAGCATGTACTTCCCGATGAGGGGCACGTCTGTGGACGTGGACGGGATGAGCTCCACAATGACGAGCAGGAACACGGTGAGGGACAGCAACACGGAGATGCTCAGCGTCATCTTCTCACCTGCACATCGTCATCGTGATCAATGTTTACAGTGTATTACCACCACTACTACCATCTTCATCATGATCAATGTTAACAGTGTATTACCACCACCAACCGCAACCACCACCACCACTACTACCATCGTCATCATGATCAATATTAATAGTGTATCACCACCACCAACCGCAACCACCACCACCACTACTACCATCGTCATCATGATCAATGTTAACAGTGTTTCACCACCACCAACCACAACCACCACTACTACTACTACCATCGTCATCATGATCAATATTAACAGTGTATCACCACCACCAGCCATAACCACCACTACTACTACTACCATCGTCATCATGATCAATGTTAACAGTGTTTCACCACCACCAACCACAACCACCACTACTACTACTACCATCGTCATCATGATCAATATTAACAATGTATCACCACGACCAACCGCAAACACTACTACTACTACTACCATCGTCATCATAAATGATCAATATATCACCACTGCAACCACTGTTAATAGATTCTCAGAAGAAACACGACTAAATCCACGGAAACCACCCTTATCATCATCATGAAGAATACATAACCACCACAACCACACACCATCACGATCACCATCATCATCGCCAGCATTACATCACCACCGTAGAATGACCATCATAATCATCACTATCAACACTACGACATTCAATAAATCACCAACACAACCAAAACCATCACCACTATCTTCAATACTACATCAAGACCCCATCCACCATCATCATCAATACATTAGCACCAAATCCAGCATCATCATCATCATCATCCCAGCGGGATCATGATGCGTCTGGTGGTGCTAACACTGTAGACCTGAGTCCGTGGGCAGGTAGAACACGAGTCCGGTGAGGAAGGAGAAGAGCAGGCAGGGGATGATGACGTTGACGATGAAGTAGAGGGGCAGCCGCTGCATCACGAAGTGGTACGTGATATCGAGGTAGGGCTTCCCCGGGCAGCAGGTGTAGTTCACCCAGTGAGTCCAGCCGCGGTATTCCTTCATCACCCACTCTCCGTTCTCCATGAAGTTGCTCATGTCCTGGTGGACGCTCTCCTGGGCAAGAGGTTCGGCGGGCGGGGGAGGACAGGTCTCGGCACACCAGGCACAATCCAGGACTTACACTTATCACCGACGAATCTTCTGGGTCACAAGCAGACTGGCTGTAGGCACGCGAATCGCTGACACAGCCCGTGGTGAGAGGTACAGTATACTGCACGTGGTGTGCCGGCTGCGGGGAAAACTTTCTAGGTTGCTGACCCGGACAAACTTGGCTCGAAGTGAAGCCCTGGGGTGCCTCGCAGGGCAGTGCTCGTGCACGGCACGGGCTCATTGCGGTGGAGCCGCCTGTGCCCACCTCGCCCCAGCGCTCCCCGGTATGGGCACGTGTCTTGCTCATACTGTGCACGTACCCGTCATCTTAATCACTCCACGACTGGATGAGGGCCTCGTCATGAGTCGTGGGTTAGTGAATACGGGGGGGGGGGGGGGGAGACTTAAGACACGGGAGCACAGCCGTGCAGTACAACAATGCATTTTGCTGCATTGTCCACCGTATTAGGCCACGCAAGCCCACTGGCAAACCGTCGTGATGGGTGACCACCGCGCACAAAGAGATCAATGGTTCCAACCATTCATCGCTTGCTCAATCACTCGCCACGCATCTGTGTGAAGCGCGCGAAGGATCTGCGTCGACACCCGGAGCACGTTGTCATCAGTCCCTGGTTTAATCGATCGTTGTGCCCTCGTGACGACGACGACAATCTACAGGATTGCACCCACACACCTGCTTGATGGTGACCTTGCTGCCGTCGTAGGTCCAGGTGCCGAGCTTCATGCTGCAGTTCTGCTCGTCGAACGGGAAGTGGGAGACGACGATTTCGCAGTAGCTCTTGAAGATGACCGGTGGCATCCAGACGACCTTGCCCGTGTGCTGCACCAACAACTTGGTCATGTGCACAACGGCAAAGTCGCCATCCGCACTGCGGACAATCGCAAAAATCACACAGGTGACATCAACGCAATTAATCAGACACACACACCGATGTTGAACGTCAACGACATCAACACAAACTAATGTGGCTGTGATAATGTACACTACAGTATAGTAGATCCCCTCTTAACGACGGTAATTGGTTCCACGAAACCGGTCGTTAAGCGAGTATAACAAATAGGGTACACCAAGAATGCAAAAAGAGATGTTTCCATTTCAAAGCGCAGCAGACACCGAATGTAAACAATGCCCCGACGCTCACGAATGCACGTCGCTGATTGGCCGAGGCCTGGTCAGACCACTTTGCAGCTCGCCGATTGGCCGAAATTGATGGTCGCTTGCTCATCGTAAGCCCATCGTTAACAGGGGAGTGATCGGTAAGTGAACATATTGGGCTCTCAGGAGGCCGTAGTTAAGCGATTAGTCGTTAACAAGGATTGTTATTAAGATGGGTTCTACTGTACTATTAAAATAATGTATGCCTCAAGTTTCCTGGCTGGCTGCTGGCGACCAATATCATCCAGAGTACAGCTTTTTTGGGTTAGATCGCGTAAATATATAAATGTGTACTAGTAACGAATTGGCATGTTCTGTTTACGTGACAAACCTCACTAACTGGCTGTGGTGGCAGGTTTAACGACACATATATTTACACGATCTAACCAAAAAAAAAAACCTGTATCATGAATAACTATGTTGTTGGTGGCTGTTGCGCGCCGTTGCCACCGAAACTAGCTGGGTAACTGGCCAAAACGGGATATTCCGTGTAACAAATATCACATTGAAACGGCGGAAGAAAGTTAAGAAGACGAGATCATAGATAGAGACACTAAAGAGGTGGGAGTAACGAATGCAGAAAACTGGCACGGTTCATTGAATATTGCTCTAACGTTTGTGCTCCTATTAACGCAATTACTTCTGTGGAATATTCTTTAAATCATTGACAGCATAAATAAAAAAAACCTCACAATACCTATTGTTGGCAATTCTTGCATTTAATAAAGCAGATTACTTTTAATTCTCTGAGATTGTGAGAAGAGTGAAAATGACGGCTCTTATTTTTCTGCTGCAGAGCAAGTTCTCTGCTCGTAATAATACTTTGTTTTATCCAGCCAACCAATAAGTGTTAAGGCCCCTGACCCCGTCACATTTGGGACATCACAATCAGACACACACACACACACTTCAGTGAGATCACACTCCCCACATAGTTACCCACACAATATGCATGGAAGGTTTGTCGCATAGAAGCTGTGGGTTATGGCTGAGACACGTAAGGATACTAACGCAGTCAGGCCCGGGCCAAACTGTCGCCCTAGATTCATCATCATTCGCTCGCAACCCACACACGCACTGATGATAGTGGCAACAGCAGCTCCAGTAAAAAGGCATTCATGCCCTGTACAAATAACGCCAGGGCTCGCATGATCGCGCACGACACAAATAAGTCCTTGCCGTCGGTTTCGTTCAACTCTACAACAAGCAAGGCAATTAGCAACATACAAAGATGTGCGTTACACGCACAACAGAAGCGCGTGCAAAATGTCATGTTTCACAGCGCCTCGTGAGATGAACTAAACATTCAATTTACAAGCCACATGCCACAGCCCAACAGCTGTACGGCTGAGTGCTCCCAGATCAAACCTCGACTCGTTTTCTTAAGTCATTCCAGGTCTACGAAAACTGCAGTGCACTGATAAAGTTCAACGTAATGGCACTAACTCTTAGGAGGTACAAATCAATGTCGGTCACCTAAATACAGGTGACCATTCCCAGACTCCCCTGGTCAAACCTGGGGGGGACAGGTAAAACTAATTAATACTGGCCAAGACTAATTAGAGAATCCATTGAAATTGAGAGAAACAGAAATAACTTCAATCGCTCTGACAGCTACAGGCTTCGTGCGGCCTGGAAACGTATTATTAAATAAATACAATTACAATTCCTTATAAGGGAAACAAATACCAATGAATAACAATTGAATGATTACCAATCTATATAATTACAATACCCTCCCCCTCCTTGCCTCGAATCACTGCACCAGATTGAATTGAATTAAATGATGACGTCACCCTGATGCTGCTCCATTTAAGACCGGAAGCAACAGGAGAGTTTCACCATTCTTGCCCGATGAAGCTGATTGTAATAATCAGCGAAACGTCGTACTACTCAAATTTTAAAATGCTGTTGATTCTCTCTTCAGCACACCGGTGGGCTAAAGAAGTGAATTATTTTGTCCTTTGAAAAACGTGACACATTTTTTTACTGTTTGGCCGTGTCGGGTGGTGGAGGGTTACGACACATTTATAAATAACGCGATCTGACCCAAAAACCTATATTATGAATAATATTGGCCGCGAAAGCCTCACACGTGTTACATTGACAGCCGTAGGCTCACCGTGAACATGGAGGAGCCATGACCAGGTCCAAGGAAAACATGAAGCATTTTTGACAAGGCAATCCGTACAATTTATCATCAAAGTTAATCCACCGAACTCCCTATAAGCTATTTAAACATGAAGATGACATTATGTGTGTTCAGTATGTATTCTGAACTTCTTTCGCACCGTACGTAGCCAACCGTGCGAATCGGATGTGCTGGGGGAACGACATCAAACTGAACACAAAACGCAGTCGTAACATTATCAATATGTTCTAGTCGTGTTATTACTTTACAACCTAGACTTACACTTTGACAATAATCATGGAAGTAATGTCATTTAACTACCCAGCATATGCTCAAAGGGTCATAATGTTTTTTTTGCTGAAGGGATGTTTGGGTTGACGGCCCAATTTGTTTCTAGCGAGTGCTCTGCACGTGTAAGGAAACCGGTGGAGAACGCAGAGAAATCCCACAGTGCAAGGAGGTTCAGATGTCTTGTGACCCCCCAATTAATTGACCCCTAACATTGTTTTTTTTTTATATATTGCTTACATTACACACCCATTGGTGTACTAAACAAAAAAAATTACGTTTTCGAGAATGAAATGGGAGACACACGACATTTGGACCACCATGGATAAGGAGATCACGACTCAAAGGAGCCGCACTTGCTGTACTGCCATCTCCTGGCCATCTATAGCATCCCAGCAAGTGTGGAAGCTTCAGAGACGACGTGCAAGTCTTGTGTAAGTTATAAATGGTGTGCGTTTACTCTCCAACACACCGGTGAGCTGGACCCGTAAGGAATTGACACGTTTTGTTCACGTGACAAACCTTCCTAATTGGCTGTGTCACGTGGTGGCGGGTTTAACGACACATTTCTATTTACGCGATCTCACCCCAAAAAACCTCTATTAGGGATAGCATTGGACGCGAAAGCCTACGTGTTAAAATGTGCCTGTTATTGACCGAGCATAAGAGAGGCCCTTGACAGAAGTGACTAAGCGGCGATAAAATGAGAAAGAGTGTTTTCCCAGCTTGAGAATATTGCCCTTAAGGTGCCAATTAGTGCGGCTGAGAAACGTGCAAGCGATGAACTGGACTCGTGTCGCCCCGAGCCGCACGAAATTAAAGTCTCGTGTCAACAGGGACTCAGGGATTTTGGATCTTCTATGACAGCGTCATTATTTGTTACTTATATATGTTTATCTTGCTGAGACGCGTGGGTTTTTTTTCTTGTTCTTCTCAATTCCATTGATATTTATTTTCTCTTTGGTTTGTTTTTTAGTATTGGTGCTATCCGAACCCAGCTCTTCCTTGCGGCGAAGGAGACCTGCTGTCTCAATGCGAGGCAGAGCGGTTGAGCAGCGGTTGAGCAGCGGTTTCACGCACTGCGCGCTCACCACAGCGACATGCCGAGTTCAATTCCAGGCCACAGCTAACATCAGCGATGAGTGACATATGAAGCGGTCCTCACCGACGCCCACTGACCAGAGTGGCGAAGTATGGTCAAACAACCCCGATGACAGACACGGCGTGGGGTGGCCTTCATCCAGCAGTGGATTGACAGAGGGCTGTAACTTACGTGTAATGACTATGCACGTGATGCTGCCCCCGGGTGTGCTCGCCTTCGTTTGTGCACAGCCCTTCGTGACGCTACACGCCACTGCCCGTCACCTTGAGAAATGTCGAGTATTATATTAATGTGTTGAGTATTATATTAATGTGTTGAGTATTATAATAATCATAGTAAAGATTTTTGGGTTAGATCGCGTTATTTATAAATGTGTCGTAACCCTCCACCACCCGACACTGCCAAACAGTAAAAAATGTGTCACGTTTACAAAAGACAAATAGTTCACTACTTTAGCCCATCGGTGTGTTAAAGAGTGATTTAACATCATTTACAATGATTGCCCAAGCTCTGATGATGCTGAATCTAATTACCAGCGAAACGTCGTACTCAAAAATTGTAAATTATGTTGATTCACTCTTCAACACACCGGTGGTCTAAAGTAGTGAACTATTTGTCTTTTGTAAACGTGACACATTTTTTACTGTTTGGCAGTGTCGGGTGGTGGAGGATTACGACACGTTTATAAATAACGCGATCTAACCCAAAAAAACGTTTATTATCAATAATATTGGTCGCGAAAGCCTACGTGTTAAACTATCATAATAATGTTGAGCATTATAATAACGTTGAGTATTATAATAATGTGTTGAGTATTATAATAATGTTGAGGGGGGTGGGAAAGGTAGTCAGGTGGCGAGCCGGCACCAACGATTGCCCAAGCTCCGAGGTCCTCTATATATTATGATGTTCTTGCAATTAATTATAATGGTAGCAAACTGGAGCACCCGGAAAGAGAGAGATAGAGAAAGAAAGTGATGAGGTAATGTGATGAGATAAAGTGATGAGAGATAATATCATGATATAATTTGCATGCATTTAAATAGCTTATTTACGTATTCATTTAAGGTCATTCATCAAAAGCATCGGTTTTCGTTGGTCAATATCATTATCTCATTGTCCGAGAAATGTTCTACTCATGAGCATTTCCAGAACGTATCCCTCGCGAACAACGAGGGGAATGCTGTCCCACCTTCTCCTGGCAAGCCAGGGTATGGTGACCGCGACTCCTACACGGGGGAGGGGGGGTGGGGGGAGGGGGGGTGGGGGGAGGGGGGGTGAGAGAGTATTTTGTGCTACCCACCAAAACCCCTCGACCTCCACGGCGCGCGTCACCGCCACCACCACCGCCACCACCACGTGTGACGTGAGTGTGAAGAGCTCGGGCGGTGCGTGAACGACGTGGCGTGTGCGTGCGTGCGCGTGCGAGTGCATCAGCCCTCACTTATTGTACAGCACCAGGTCTGGGAGCCAGATGTCCAGCGAGGGCACGCGGATCTGCTTGATGCCGCCGTAGTCCTCCGGTTTCCACTGCAGGTTGTAATCCGTCCATTGCTGCGACACGCCGAGCAGAGAACAGCGGCCGGGCGATGACACCCGGACAACTTTGGCCCGGCACGCTTTGTCCGGTAGATGCGTTCCAAAAAAATATATAAAGGGGCGCGCAAAAAGGCAAATTCGCGTAGCGTGGACGGCACGCACAGTCACCCAATCTAGATTGAAAGCTCATTTATTTACAACTGATTTCTGTGCTCAGTTTGTCGTCCTTCCCCTGCACCTCCGATCAACGCGGTTGGCTAAGTACGGTGCGAAAGACGTTCAACATACGTACATACCCAACCCACAATGCACCGCACGATACAGCTGCCTGCCGAGTGGCGCACACAGTGCGCACGAATGTCAGAATCAGAATCATCCTGGGAGAATTGTATGAGCTATGAGGCTGTTTTTCACAGATGTCATGTCGGGGCGGGTCAGCGAGTTCCAGTGTTGTCCCACGTCCGAGCACAAACCGCATAACATCGATAATTTTTTGTCGAAATAGGTTATCCGCATATTCGCGAAATCGCACAAACTTAACCCACACAGAGCGAGGGAAACCAGTATGTGAAAGACACGTGAGTGAATTCACACAAAGGGTAACTTTTGCCAGCTCTGTAACCAAAAAACCCCGACTACCTTTGACATGTGCACAGAGGTGCAATAGAAGAATTCAGAAGAGCAAGTTCGAATGTGTCGGGTTGTGGAGGGTTACGACACATTTATACTCGCGCGATTTAACCCAAAAACCTTCATTATGTAGAATAATGTTATCATATGTATGTTGAACTTCTTTCGCATCGTACATAGCGGACTGTGTGGGGGGAAGGCCAACGAATACTCTCAAACTGCGTTTCAAAACGGTGTCAAATTTTGTAACGCGCGCAGTTTTTCGCGCTGAAACTCGGAAAACCGCAGACAAGCAGGAAGGCATCCAGCACCGGCGCTACCGACAAGCACTGCCCAAGCTCTGCGGCCCTATATTTGGGAGTGCTTGGCCAACTCCAAAGCCTTCACGAGCGCGTTACCTGCTTGAGCCTGAGGTTGGTCTCCACAATCTGGTTCACCTCATCCTGCGAAACACAACAAGAAGATCTCAACAAGCAGCCACCAAATACACGACAGCACCAGTGCGTGTTTCAGCAACGTCCATGGCTAACCATCGAACGTTTGGCGAACCGTCGAACAAAGACGGTCACCGCATCGGGCGCTTTCAGACACGCGTCTGCGGCCGTCTGCAAAGCACTTCCCCTTCCCATATTAGGAAGTCACTGAAGCTCGGCACTTTGAAATCTAGATTGAAAACTCGTTTCTTTAGAACTGCTTTTTGTGTTTAGGCTGTTGTTCTCCCACTCCCCCGCACATCCGATTCGCACGGTTGGCTAGGTACGGTGCAAAAGAAGTGCAACAGACTGTGGTGGAACGTGCCGTTAGCGAGAACCACGGGGTTATGCGTGGCCAGCACCACGTCCGGCCGTCTTTGGCTCCCCAGTGGCGATGTTTACACACCGTACCAGATACTCATTTTGACGCTGAGTCGACCTAGGCGAGGCCCAGGACCTGTTCAGATAATCGTCACCGGTTGACGAACGTGAGCGGGAATCGAACCCGGGTCGCCGGGTTCGTAGCTCAGCGTAGCGCTAACCGCTGCACCACCGCTCCCCTATGCATACACACGGACTCCGTGATACCCACCACGTTGATGAGCTGGATGAGCTGCATGCCCACCACGACGTGCACCAGGTCCTTGTGGTTCTTGACGGGGCGAATGACTTTGTTGTAGTTACGGAAGAGATCCTGCAGCAGCCGCGTCTCGTTCACCCAGTTGGCGACTTCACCGAGGTCCGCAGCGGGCACCGTGGACGATGCTGCCGCTCCTTTCGGCACAAGACAAAGACCCCCGTCGCGTGAAACCTCCAACAGACTTTTCGATTTAAAGCTTTCGTGACTGCAGGGATTCATCTTCTTGGTTCTTTCGGTAAAGTCACGTAGAAGGGAAATAATAAAATAAAATAAAAAAATAAAAAATTATTTTATAATGTTTTATTTTTATTATTTTATTATTTCCCTCCAACAGACTGTCGGGGCAAAATGCTGTTAGCGAGCACCTATGACGGCCGGTACGGCGCATGAGGCTGTGGTTGGCCAGCACCACGCCCGGCCGCCTTTGTCTCCTCGGTGGCGATGGCTTACACATCACACCGGGTACTCATTCGAGGCTGAGTCGACGTAGGGGAGGCCCAGGACCGGTTCAGAAAATTGTCACTGGTATTGGCCACGAACGGGAATTTAATTCGGGTCGCCGGGTTTCGTCGCGCAGCGTTTATTGACGCGCACGCTTGGCTACGTGCGGTGCGAAAGAAGTTCAACATAGTACGTACACACGTGCAGTTGCGATGACCCACTGCGCCACCGGCTCCCCCTTCGGCACAGCCGCACGCATTCACGCTGGGCGGCCTCGCCTCCACCGTGAACTCACGACACAAGGGGGGTGGGGACTTTTTTTCTTCCGAAGATGAGCACTCGCTGCTTGGAGGACATCGGGCCATCGCGTGGCAGGATCTATGATGGGTCCGAAGATGGCTGAGGAGTTCGACCGGTGTTCCTCACTCATTTGCAGAGGTGGGGGGGGGGGCACCTTCGCCGATGAGACATCGGGGTGCGAGGGCCACCACACATTTGAAACCACTTGGGTTTGACTGCACGCTGATGATGGGGGATGTTTCCCTGCCTGTGTGTTGTCAGCGGCCGCACTAAAGGCCACCCAGAGCCGCAGGTGGCCCGCGGGCCTTGCAATGAAGACCACCCCGAGTTAGATTACTTGCGATTTCCCAGTGCCACATTGCTGCATATTGCCCTCGCCACCCCCCCCCCCCATTGTTTAGATTTGATCGAGAATCTCCTTATAAGACCGCGCTAGTGGGTACATGAGGCCATGCCAGAGACACCGTAGGGAGAGGCCTCTTTATCTGCGGCCACTCGTGTGGATGGAAACGAAACAGGCGCAAGGCCGAACGAAACGAACGCCTCTCGAACGCGCTACAAGACCGGTGGTTATTCTGTGCAGACGCACGGCGGAGCGATGACTCCGCGACGCGGATGAAAGCAGCAGATCGTCGATGAAGGGCAAGTAGGGTGATCACTTCTCATGAAAAGAGTCTGCAATGCGGTACCCAAACGGAAGAAGCCTCTCCAAATCGCGACAAAATAACCACGATGAGTGCGGCAAAAGAAGAAAACACGGAACGAACTCGTCGAGAGAGAGAGATAAACAAAAAATCGCTCTATAAAGTTTTTTCGTGAAACAAAAATTTGTAAACTCTCGTGCGAAAAGCGGCACTGCGAGCGGCTGTCTCTTTTGTGTGTTTTTGTGCCAAGAAAGCTGAGCCAGGCGACATCCGGCTGCGAACGTCCAGAATAGAACCACGGGCGTCGTTTCCCCGGCACTTGCCGCTGTCAATCACTCGCGGCGCGCGCACGCGAACTCTTTGTGCGAACGCAACAATCGGTCTTCGGTCGTCGCAAATCTCGACGCGGTCGGAGTAACAGCGAAATCACGACTGGCTTTACCCGCCCTTGGCTGCGATCCCGCTGGAAGCTCCCCCCCCCACACTCCGGCAAAGCAACCAGCGGTGACAGCGCTGCTGCTCGCGATGAGTTCACGGTCAAACAGCGGAGACCGCACTCCGTTACAGCCATTGCCTCTCACTCACTCGCAAGGGGGTAGCGGCTGGAGGGGAGGGATGTTGGAGCAATGTAATGGCATCTCGAGGCACACAACGACACACACACGGACAGCAGCTTCAACTCACTGAAGCACACGGCGAAGAAGACGGAGAACTTTAAGAACTCCATCCCGAAGAGCTCCCTCGGTCCCGACCGCCCCGAGCCTCGATCTTCTGAACGCGACTAGTGACAGAACAGCTGGCAGCCCCTCCCACGCGTCCACTCCTCCCCTCCAAGCGCGTCAGTTGTCGAGCGAGCAAGTGACAGGCGTCCGATCTTGAGCCCCGTGATGATGGCACGTGCGTATGCAACTGGGATATTTACAGTGAGCAAGGCCCTCTCCGTGAGATTTGATCCGAAACCAGCCGGGTCATATCCACACCGGCTGGGGGGGGGGGTGTTGAGTCTAATGTCAAAGGTTATCCCTGCTCAAATGGGCAATGGGCAGTACTCATCCCCATTGGTGGACCTGAACTAGTGTCGTCAAATCCGGTTTCCCATGGTCTGGAACAGTCTCTCTATAGGATCACTACTATCGACCTCCCACAATGCGGTGAATGCCCAAACAATATATATTTTGCCTTCGAACCGAATGTTATCCCGACTGTGCTGCTGATGTCACGTCACGAGAAGGTGCATCACCCCGTGTTAGAGTACAGCCCATTGAAGAAGATATCACAGAACCACATCTGAGATCCCTTCAACGCAGTTGGGACAACAGTTTACCCACACACCCTGTCACACAGAGCAAGAGTGACGTTACATGGCAGTCAAACATATACTTTTAATTCTCAGCGCCAGAAATTCAGCCAAATTAAATGCAAGGCCAAATTTTACGTGAGGGTTTTTTTGCGTGTGTGTGTGTGCAGTCATTGGTGAACCAGACAGATGCCATCAATTTAACTGTACCTGAAAACGCTTGTCTAAATCACACGAAGCTGCCTGGATTTGCACCCCAGGATTTCGACAGTGCCAAGCTCAGCACTGACACCTGAGCCATCCAGCCACCTCCCGATATAATTCTTGAAAAAAAAATAGTTTGCATGTATACAAAAGAAGATGACTCAACGTGTTGAGAAACACATTTAATAACTTACATCGTAAAGCACATCAATACAGTGAATGTACAGCCAAGTTCTGCACAACGGTGGCACGCATCTTGAGTTTGCTTTTCAGAAGTGACACAAAATGAATCGCCCCCACCGGGTTGATTGGTCACGGCTCTAACGGCACGCCGAGCCAGAGATCCGCACGCTCGTGAAGACGGGACGCGCACACGCACACACAGACGGACTCGAACAAAGACGGTCACTGCATCGCGCGCTTTCAGACGCGCTTCCGTGGCCGTCGAGAAAGCTCTCCCTTCCGATGTTAGGAAGCCACTGAAGCTATGCACTTTTAGATCGAAAACTCATTTCTTGAAAGTACATTTTTATGTTTAGTTTGTTGTCATCCCCCCCACACCTCCGAGTAGCGCGGTTGGCTACGTACGGTGCAAAATAAGTTAAAAATGCGTACGTATGTACGGCACGGACCGTGCAGTCCTCACTGCCGTAGCCACACCAGCGAGCCGTCGTGCTCGCGCAGAGCCTGGACACCTTGAACGTTCCACGACGGCCACGAGCGTGGGAAACGTTCAGTGGCCACACGCCCCCCCCCCCCGCTCGTGGGTTGTTTCGAATCGGTTGAAGACTGCGACTCAACGAGCCGGTTTGAATTCACGACGCGAGTTTGAAGACCGCTTTCGGGGGGGCGCGTGGAAGCTTTTTTTTTTTTAAACCGACACTGCCATCACACGGTGCCATCGAGAGTGAGCAAAAATGCCCCTCTCCCCCTTGTGTTTATGAGACGACGCTCCGTGATGAATGACAAGACAACAAACAAACAAAAACAAGACACGTGTGCGAACGGGGCGATGTTTTGGGCAAGGCGCGCGCTGCTTGCAACGAGTCGGCCGCGTCTTTGGACTCGGCACGCATCTCCGCCTCTTAAAAGCCCTGCAAGGGAACCCTCTCTGTCGAGACTGCACATGACACGCGAGCACGCAGGCAGTGGCAGCTGCCCAACAACGCGACAACGCTCGCTGGAGCACCACGACGCTGCCGTGCTTTTGACAGCGACGGAAGCGCTGATCTCGAGCACGCCAAAGCGATTTGTTCCGACGCATTCCTCATCCAAAATGGCTCAGAAATGTCAACTCGTCAAACACTGCCGAGGCATTATGTGACAGATGTGAGTCTTGCAATGAGTGGCGAGTCGGTCAAACTGCATGTATCGCCATGCATGTCCTTGGTTCACATTTGACAGAGTATAACCTTTGTCCCTAACAAAACACATTACCGTGTCACATAAATCTTTGAACTCAAATACTCGGGGAGGGGATCTTTTTGTAAATACAGTTGCGTGTTGGAATTACTCTTTAAAGCTGATTTTTTTTTAAAACGACGATACAAGTGCAAAGAAAAATGTCTTCGTTAGCTGCATTGACAAGGTTATTCCGCCGAGCATTGGTGTAGCATCACCCAACGTGACACGGAGACAAGGCAGGTCCTGTGGCATCGTGTAACTGGCATGGGCCCCGGTGTCAGGGATGAATGGGGCACCCACCCGGTCCAATTTCCCCTTCGTATTTACCTGGCCTGCGATTCACCCATTGGTTACACACCGTCTGCATGCTCGATACGTGGTGGCGCCGCAGTGGTGAGATGTTAACTACTTCGCCTGGTCTACAGGAGGACGTGGGTTCGATCCCGACCCTGGCGCCTGCTGTCTGTGTGGAGTTTGCCTGTTTCCTTTGGCTTCCCGTGGTCGCGTGGATTTGTCTCGGGGTTCTGCGGTGTTTCCCTCCACATTCAGGATCGACCTGCATGGAGAGTACGATGTGTCTGCTGCTAAACATTTCCCCTTGATAATAATCCACCTCGTTTGAGCTGTCATCTGTAATAGCCAGGGTCGCTTGCGAAAGAGAGCTGCGTATCTCAGTGCGCTTTACCTGGTAAAAAAAAAATAGTTTCGTTTTATATCTTGTTGTTGTTGTTTTTTTTTATCAGTCACGCGAGAGCGGTTCGTGGTCGTGTGATGGCACAACGTGTGACGAGGAGGACGACGACTTCTCCTCACATCGACTCGGAAACCATCGACATCATCGGCGGTGGAAAAAAGCAAAGTGGACTCGGGTAGAACGCGTGTCACCGCGTAGTTGGAGTTTCGCCTCGGTCGCGTGGATTTTTCTCCAGCCCCTCCGGTTTCTCCCTCCGCATTTAGAATCAACGCGCGTTTCGAGTATTTGGCCGCTGTAAATTTCCACATAAGCCACTTCGTCGAGCTATAAATTGTCACAGCCAGGTCGCTTCTGAAAGAAAGAGCTAAAGAAGCTCAGTGGGCATTACCTGCTAAATTAAAATAAATATTTCGATTTAAAGCTTTCGTGACTGCAGGGATTCATCTTCTTGGTTCTTTCGGTAAAGTCACGTAGAAGGGAAGTAATAAAATAATAAAAATAAAACATAATAAAACAATTCTCACGACGTTTTCGGCCACAACGCAAGCAGCCGTCCTCGAGTGAAGACCAGGTCTGTCGGGGAGACAGCGTCTGAAGACAACAAACAAACAAAAACAAGACACGCTGTCTCCCCGACAGACCTAGTCTTCACCTGAGGAAGGCTGCTTGCGTTGTGGCCGAAACATCGTGAGAATTATTTTATTATGTTTTATTTTTATTATTTTATTACTTCCCTTCTACGTGACTTTACCGACAGAACCAAGAAGTTAAAATAAATAGTTGAGTTTTTTACTTTTCAGTTTAGATAGCTACCCCTGGCTGGGTCTGGTCCATCCGATGCCGCAGGAACATGCACATTCCACCTGGGGCCTTGGAGAGCAACAGCACCGTGGCGGCCTGTTTCTTGGGCGAGGTGGCCCCTACACCAGGCAGGTCTGACGGATTGCGCCGAGGTGGTTACGTGTGCGTGCGACCCCGACCTGAAGGGGGTCAAATGGGTTCCCTGGTGAGAAGCTGCGCAGCAGACAGGTGGCTGAACCTATCTGCGTGGAGTGTCGAGAGCCTGTGCGTTGTGGTTTTCTCCGCGTACTCCGCTTTCATTCCACGTGAAAAGGAAATGCTCAAAACAGGAAGCAGCCAAGCGTTGCCCCCGCGGTCGCACCCTCGGGTAAACACGTGATCGTTAAAGCACCTGCTCAAGAGCCACGTACATATATAAATGTGTCCAGCGTCGGGGGCTGCGCGTATTCAAGGCCTGCTTTGGCGTTTTTCACAACAGCCACACTTGTGGAAAATATAGCACAGTGCAGTCGCGGAAGATTAACAGCTGCGGAAAGCGAGGGAAGGGCGGCAGCGGGGGGGGGCAGAAGTAAAAACTGCCTCGGGCAGTTTCACCAGCATCACAACGCGGCTATTTTGGTCAGGTGATATCACAGCTGTGCACTGCACACCTTGTCTCGAGGTGACAAAGAGCGTCGGAACTCGTGGCGTGGAGAGTGTTTGGGGGGGGGGGGGGTAGCCGAGCGGACGTTCCCGCCGGTGAAACGAGCGATGTGATTTAACCAACAACGCTTGCGGACTTCCCGAGACGAAGCCAGCGGTTTTTTCTTCTCGTAAATGAACACGGGCACGGCAACGCAAAACTTTTTTTTTCCAATTCCTAGGTGGGAAATAAAATAAAAAGTGAAACTGGGTCACGGGTCGCACACGTTACAACAGAAAGCGATAGCTATCGGAATATAATTCAGTCGGGTGTCAACAACAGCCTCACCAACCCCCCCCCTCTTCATGCAGAGGTGCCGCGCCAACGACTTCATCCCGGAATTTCACACAGGAATCCAATGTGGATCCCCCCCCACCACCCTTCCCACCCCATTACCACCCCACCCCCCCCCCCCAAATCAATGCAACAGCATTGTGACGCATACACAGCTCAAATAAATTATGCGTGGAGCGGCATGTAAACAATAACGAAAGCTATAGTGTGAACGAAATCATCATTTCGTCGGAAACAAATTGATAGACAAATTTCAGAAAAGCCGTTTAGTCGCTTGGCTGACGTTTGGCCCCGATAGCATTAGCCGAGGCCCTGAAGGCAATGCTGACGCACTGGGACAGCACGCCACTCGCTCTCGAACTTTCAAGAATTACCCATCTCATTAAAGGGGTGGCACAAAAATAAATACCCAGCACTGTAAACCATTGAATTCCCCACATGTGCACAAAATTAGATTCACATCACAGCTGGCATTATAACCAATGCTGTACAGTGTGGCGGTGAAGTTACATTTATCGAGAAATTTGCTCTTGCGACCGTACAAGCTACAGGATGCCAGATCATGGTGAACTGCAAAGTATACCAGTTCCCTTTTTTTTCTCTACTCAAAATATCAACAAAATATTAATCAGGGAGAGACCTAAAGAGACACCGCCCAGATAACTATCTCCAGCGCAATCGTCGCAACGCCGCGTGACAGCGAGCAGCCACAGCTGCTAGAGTCCCGTGGGCTCCTCTGCCTCCTTCTCCAGCCCAGCTGGATCGTAGAGCCCAAAGTGGCGGCGATGACGACAAAGTGGCCGGTTGTGGGCGCAAGGAACGAAGGTCCGGGAGTGAGCCTCCTCTCCCGAGAGGCGGGGCCCGTGTCCCGCACTCCGAGCGTCGGCAAGATCCCCACTGTGCGCCGAGTCGGGTGGCCAGGTGAGCAGAGGGAGCGAGCGGCTGACGGTGTTTTTGAAGTGAGGGCCCTCCCCCACCCCCAAACAATAGAAGCCCCCCGCTGCTATGGGAGGAAGGGGGCGGCCATCGCCCGCCCACCCCACCCCACCCCCTCCACCCCCCGCCACCACCGCAGGGTGGCAAGGGCGTCGCCGGTGGTCCCTCAGAAGAGGATCTCCTCGTTGTTGATGAGCGTCTCGATGACGAGGCGCTGGTAGCGGATGTCGTTGAGGGTGGCGAGGACGTCTTGCTCCGGCGGCCGCATGAGCGTGGGTCCAAAGACGATGGCCAGGTTCTCGGCGCTCATCAGGTTTTCCTTGGAGTAAAGTGTCACCCTGCGGCACGCCGCGCCCCAGCCAAGAGCACAAACACGCGGCGGCAATCGTCAAACAACAGCTCAGATCCTACCGTGCGTGTTGCTGTGTGCGTGCGTGCGCGCGGGGCTGCGTGCCTTTGCGAGATTACCGCCCATCGTCCTTGCCGAGCCAGCGCGAACGCAATCTCGGGTAAGAATGCCGCTGCACGGCAATAATGCGCTACGCGTGGACCGCGTGACGCTTTCCAACGTGCGTCCGCATTCGATGAGCGGTGTGGAAGCCGGTGGGGGGAGCTATCAGGGCAAAAACGTGCATCGGCGTATTTGCTAATGGTCCCTCATGCTCTGGTTTGTGTCTCCAGGTGTTGGGGAACGCTTTTAATCAATTTGGCCACGTTTTAAATTGGGTGCTTCCTTCAAGGCGACGTAACTTTGCACTCCAGGCAAGCGGCCAGAGATAATGCATGAACGCCTTCGACCTCGGCTGGAAACCGTTAAGAACACTGAGCTGCACGCGTGCAAACTGACATTCGCACACAACAACGCGGCGTCTGGCCACCGGGTTGAAGCGTCACGGCCGTCAACCTGCACGGAGAGTGCGATGGCGTCGCACGGTGCACGCACATCCGCTCGAGGTGTCACGGTGCGAGACTAACCGCTTGAATGTATGCATGCACGTATGTATGTTGAACTTGGCAGCAAGTGTTACAGCGGTGTCACGGCGCGAGACTAACCGCTTGAGGTGTGCCATGAGGTAGCGCAGACTCTCGTAGTGAGCGGGTGGCAGCAGTCGCAGCGCCTCGTGGATCCCCTCCAGCCGCTCGTCTGCGTCCATCAGCTCTGCAGCACAGGGGCCATCCCTCTCCTCAGAGACCGTCGCACGCCACCAACTTACCCACGGCCACTTCTAAGCGTGTGTACAACGGCCATCGTCGTCCGGGCAGCCACCCCCGCTCTCACGTGGGCCCGGGGTAAAGGCTCGGCTGCCGGGCCGGTGAGCCGGCGGTGAAAATATCCCACGGCCATGCCACAGAGGTGAGAGAAACAGTGCCTTATCTTGGATAATAATAATAATAACCAGTGCAATGAATGCCATTCGTACACCGTGGTGGTACGTCGTGCTGACGGACACGGACTGTTATTTAAAGGGAATAATTCATACATCAGAATCTTTGTTTTAGACTGGAGGAGGAATCCGAGGAGCTATGAAGCTCTTTTTTTTACACAGATGTCCAGTAAGGGGGCAGAGGTCGCAAATATATTCCAAGGTGTGAGACAACTAGGAGTGTTTTGGAGAAAGTTGGACCAACTGATGGATTTTAAACAATCTGTTCTGCTGGAGGAACAAGAACGTTTACATTTTAAGGCGAAGGGATTAATTTAAAACCCCAAAATGCACCCAGGCAGGTCATGTTTGATGTGCCAGTGATGTGAAGGTCCAGTGGTCCCACACAAGTGGCGAATCGCGATGCGAAGGGCAACGGATTGGAAGGAGAGATGGCCCAGGACGGGAATAAATATAGCTAAGAGGTCAGAAGAAGAAGTTAGCATGAGACAGAAGTGACAGCTCTCTCACTTGAAGCGTCAATAAACTTGGGGTAGGCGTCGTAGGTGATGAGTGGGATTGGCAGGTCTCGGAAGTAGAGCTTGAGGGCTCCGGTGATGATGTTGATGTCGTCGTACGAGTTGGCCGAGATGTCGGCCTTCTCGCCATCTGTGCGGACAGCGAGGTGCACAGCAAAGCGCAGACATGACCTTTCCATACGTAAAGATCCCCCGCGTAGCCTTAACAGGCTGTCGGAGCACCTATGAAGGCCGGCACGGCGCACGAGCGGGCGCATGGCCAACACCACGCCCGGCCGCCTTTGTCTCCCCAGTGGCGATGTTTACGCACCAACGCACCAGGTACTCATTTGAGGCTGAGTCAAGGCCCAGGACCGGTTTAGATAATCGTCACTGATGCTGGCTGTGAGCGGGAAACGAACTCTGGTGGCCGGGTTCCTAGCGCGGCGCGCTAACCGCCACACGACCGCTATGCACACACGCACACGAAAACCATTAGTGCACACACGCCACCTCTTTTCGCCGGAGATGCACACCTTCCACCGTTGCGTGTGGCGGAACGTGTGTATTGAGCTGCAGTTGCATTGGCGAGCTCTAGGAATCCCGACTGTGTTGCATCGAGACTCGCAGGAAAGTACGGACTTGGCTTGAGTTTCGTTCGCAAATATGTCAATCAAACACAAGGGAGAACTGTAGATATCCTAAATATTATTTTCTGCCAAAAAAAGTAAATGCATCGTGGTGCCAGAGGCCGAGCCCCGTCGTTTCAGAGGAGACGAACTTTCACCACTTTATTTTCACGCGTCTAACTGTGGCCGTCTGAGAACGAAGTAACCTAAGCCATCGGAGACGGAGTCTTTTGCCTGGTATTGAGATTCTACCACGTAGGATTTCGCAAAAGCCTACGTGGCTGTCGCCTGATGAAGCTAGTTGTAATTCCTGGCGACACGTCGTACTCGGATTGTAAATGTTGTGGCTTGGCTCTTCAACACACAACCGGTTAGTGCTGCACTGGTGACGAATTGGCCACGTTCCGTTAACGTGACAAACCTTACTAATTGGCTGTGTCGGGTGGTGGCGGGTTTAATGACACATTTATATATTTACGCGCTCTAACCCAAATAAAAAACCTGTGTCATGGAGATTCTCCCTTCGGGAGTCTCTCTGCCACCAGCAGAGGGCAGAATGCGTCACTAAATGAAGGCAGCGAAAAAGACCAGTCCATGTACCCGTCCACAACAACCCATTTGTTCGGTACAATCGAATTCAACGCCTTTATTCTCACCAGACAACACACTTCCACCGAAGGTATTTTCAGTTAAATATCGTGATGGAAATCGGGGGGGGGGGGGGGGGGGTGGTTGGCAGGGGCGTGGGATGATTAATCTAATTTTCTTGGATGGATTCGTATCTCACACAAGTTGCATTGCACAGCTCATCTGCCAAAGCTCAGAGGGGTCCAAATTGCAGTTAATAATGAATGACTTTATTTCGAAATATTCAAATTTGCTTTGACATTCAACAACATTCCGCTAAAGACCATCAGCAATTTAGCATTCCTTGGACGCCCGCCGAAGCGTAACGATGCTATTCCTTCCAGGTATTCATCTGGTTATGAGCAGCCGCTTCAATTATGCTAATCGCCCACAACGACCGAATCATTAGGACTCTTTAATTTGCCACTTGGGGCAGAAACATCTGTGCTGCGTGTAATTGGAGGAGAAGAATGCGGCATGGGTTTGCGAGATCCACAGTCGTTACCGCCTGTGGCACCGCTCGTTCGGGGGCAATGAAGGAACTGGGTCGACGCGGCGGCTAGGCGATGTCGTCTCCCTCGCCCGGTACGCGGGAGGTCGTGGGTTCGGTTCCGACCCTGACGCCTGCTGCTGTATATTTGAAGTTTGCGTGTCTCTCTCTCTCTCCTCGTGGTCACGTAGATTTTCCTCCGGGTCCTCCTTTTTTTTTCCCCCGCCCACATTATAGAAACACGCGTTTAGATTACGTATGTACGTTGAACTTCATTGGCATCGTACAACTCGCAGGTGCGGATTATTTGGCTGCTGTAAATTATTTGGCTGCTATAAATTATTTGGCTGCTATAAATTATTTGGCTGCTGTAGAGCTATCATTTGTGGTCGCGAGGCCGCTTCTGAAATAATAATAATATGTAATATTACTTTTTCTTTTTAAACACGCTTTAGTGAAATGTACCGTACGAGTAATGGAAGAACTCCACGACTCCAGGAAGTGGCCCCGAGGCTTGCCACAACGTAAGGGACCGTGGCCAATTGCAGCCACCGTCAGTTTACCGTGGACAATTAGAGCCAAGCCGAACCATAACATATAAACAACGTTTAAAAATATATGTTTTTTATTTTTTATGATAGAATATAGTGTTGTCATCAGTATGACATAAGTATACCAAGTTTGCAGTCGATACCACATTGGGAAGTGGGTAAAAATTGCGTTACAAGATTTGAGGATACAACAACGACAACAACATCAGACAGAGAGTGAGTTTATTAAAAATCGTGTAAAAAAAGAGCGACACAGCTCTGTGGGCCTTACCTGTTGAAATAAAAAAAATAGTTTAGTTTAGCAGGGCAAGGGCGCCCCCCCCCCCATCGAAGCCACCGACCCGCGCGGTCCCACGCTCGCCTACCTCTGTCAAACGCCATCTTGACGTCCTCGATGTGTTCGCTGAAGCCAGACACCCTGTAGAGGCCCTCGGAGCGCAGCCCTAAGCTCAACCGAGGGATGCAGGTGGTGGAGTTGGGGCGGGGGGGGGTGGCAGGATGTGGGGGAAGACGAGAAGGCAGCGATGAGGCCACAATGTCTGGAGGGAGGCTGTTGTGATCGTCAACAATAAATAGACGCAGACGGCATGCTCACACGCGTACACGCACGAGCCTCCCCGGGGAGGCCCGGAGGACAACGAAACGCAATTGAGCCTCAGCGGTGCTCGCTGCGGCACCGCGCCACGAACCTCCGGCGACCCGAATGCGACCGAACATCGGTGGTGAACGATATCTCTCTTGGTCTTGGCCAACACCCCCCCCCCCCAATTTCATTACCCTTCACTGATCAAAAACGACGAAGTATGATCCAACTCTATGCCCGAACGCCTTGCGGGGAGGCCTTCATCCAGCGGTGAATTGACAAGGGGTGGTACGTCGCCTATCTTTCGTTCGGGTCTGGCCGTGGTGGCAGGTTCGTGGTGTCTGTCAGCTCCACATCAACCCTAGTTATTATCAAGCATTGTCTGTGGAACGACTGCATGTGCCACTGAAAATAGACACATGGGCCCTTGCGCTCCACTTCCCAAAAAAAAAAACATGTCGACTCTCGCATCTCAACTTGTACGGAGGTCTCTCCTCTGCCTGCGGCGTCGCCTCCCAGTGCTGACCTGCAGTTCGAGAGCGACCCTGCTGCTCGTAAAATAACGAATCAACGGAGAGGTTTCTACGTCGCTGGTTTGAACACTCAAGAGTTTACGAAAAGGGGAAAAATAAACTCCCCCCCCACGCGCTGTGATTCTGAGCGCACGTGCGTGTCGTGTATATACGGAGCGCACATATATACAGGCTTATGGCTTTCCATCGAACAAAGACGGTGACTGCATCGCGCGCTTCCAGACGCGCTGCTGCGGCCATCTGTGAACACACTTCCGATATGAGGCAGCTACTGGAGCTATGCACTTTTAAATCATCGACATTGAAAACTAATTTTCTTTAAAACTGATTTTTGTGTTTAGTTTGTTCTCCTTACGCCACCCCCCACCCCAACACAGCTCCGATTAGCACAGCTGGCAACGTCCGGTGTGCGAAGGAAGTTCAACGTAGGCGTACACGCAAGCGGACCGCATGGACGGCGTGCGTGGAGTGCTCCCTCCTGGGAGGGCTGCTCACCGCGCATCTCAATCTCCTTGATGCACATGTCCACCACCATGGGCCGCTTGCGGTTGTGGGCCTTGACGAGCGTCGTGAGGTCACAGCTGTACACCTTCTTCACGTGCTTCAGGTCCGGCTCGCAGTCGTGGGGAACCACCTTGGAGCACTGCTTGTGCACGTTCAGGCCGCAGTCTGCACACGCGCACAAAGACAAAGATCCCCCCCGTGGAGCATCCACAGACTGTCGGGGGCAAGTGCTGCTAAGCGAGCACCTATGAAGGCCGGCACGGCACACGAGGGGGGGTGAGGGGGGGGGGTGGCCAGCACCACGCCCGGCCGCCTTTGTACACGCACGCATGAACCATAGAGTTGTGTCTGTATGTGCGCGTCATTTAACGACAAGGCCTGGGATAGGGGGCCCAGTAAACATGGGCAAAAGTTGGCACTCGGTCGTAACAGTTGGACCAAAGTTCTATCTTCACCGGTTGCATATTTCCCGCGTAAAGCCTGCGCCCGGCAGCACCACCTGAACTAATGAGCGCCATTTCTTTTTCGTGCCTGGAGCACGTGCAAATTCTCTCAAGCCCCGGGGAAGATCTGCTTGCCCCTTTTGGAACTGAACCCTTTCCCATTCCGATGACGAACGTGAACAAATGGCAATGGCAGCCGTACGTAACACACATTGCTTCACCATCGAGATACCATCATCCACATGAAAGGGATACAGAGCATTGAAGGCTGATGCAATCCAAACTCAAATTGCTTTTATCCAGTAGACACACACTCAGGCTGTGTGTTCCAGGCCGACTGACATGCGCTCGAAAGTTCATAAATAAAAAGACTTTAAAGTTACCATCAAGCGCTCCATCATAACGCTCCAATTATGTCACTAGGCCAACGTATTTAAAAATATGGGACATCACTCGGGTTCGATAACATAACTTGAAGGTCGTTTATTTTTTGGTCCGATTAATCTTCAAACTGATGCAAGAAAGCCAGATAAAAGTTGCTATCCCTTTGATTTCCATCCTCTCTAAATATTATCTCGAGAATAGGTTTTACCCTTTTTTCTGGCAACAAAACAGGTGTTAAGATGTTAAAACACCAAACTGCAACCTTTTACAAGGAATCATGTCTGCATTAACCACAATACTCGTGGTCAAAATGCAAACAAAAAACATACTCTGATAATATATGCATTAAATTTTGATTTAAAGCTTTTGTAACTGCAGGGATTCATATATAATTGTTTTATATGTATATTATTTTATTATTTCCCTTCTACGTGACTTTACCGAAAGAACCAAGAATATAATATATGCATCGTCTTGAAACTGATTGGTCTTAACACCGTTTTGAGACGAGGCTCAAAAGAAAGCTGTCTCTGGTGTGGACCAATCAGTTTCAAAGACAATGAATACATTATCAGAGTATGTTTTTTGTTTGCATTCTGACCACAACTATTGTAGTTAATGCAGACATGATTCCTTGTAAAAGGTTGCAGTTTGTTGTTTTAACATCTTAACACCTATATTCTTGGTTCTTTCGGTAAAGTCAGGTAGAAGGGACTTTACCGAAATAACCAAAAATATGAATCCCTGCAGTCACGAAAGCTTTAAATCGAAATCTTAACACCTGTTTTGTTGTAGTAGTAGGTTTTTACCCTTTTAAACTGGTACAAAACTGACACCTTTATTCAAGGCATCATGTTTGCAATAACCACAACACAAGTAGTCAAAAAAGCAAACAAAAAGAAGCAACTCTGACAATGATAATAATATGCACTGTCCTTGAAGTTGATTGGTCCACACCCGAAACGGCTTTCTTTAGAGCCTAGTCCCCATTGGTGTTGGACCAGATGACACCAGAAGGCGTACAACTCAAACACAGTGCAATATCAGATTATTGAGAGCTCGGGGTAAGCATTTACACTATGTTGCCAGAAAAAGGGGGAAAACCTATTCTCATATTTTGCTACTGGAAAAGGAGGTCCCATGATAAACACCCTCTCCCGATTGCCGAGGCTTTTCTCAGCCTCTTCACCCGGTGCCTGTCGCTTGGCAACTGTCATGGCTCCACTGCTAAGAGTGGCCAGGCAGTCACCCGCGAGATGCGTGCACTGTTGCACAGCTGAGTCGTCTCGGCAGAGCAAACCACCTGGGCTTGCGTGGTTACAATTTATTTATTTTCCGCAACCGTCTCTGATAATGAGCTGAGCTCTAACAGAGTAAACGGGGGTGGGGGGGGGTGTTTCAGACATCGCAATGAAATTATTATGATTTCGTTTTTTTTTTGTCTCTCTATCTCGGAAGCTCCGATTCTTTCATCTGCTCACAAACCGCGAGATGAAACGATATCGGCCGATTCAGCAAAGCGCGTGGCTTGCGGAGCGATGCACGTACGTATGTACGCGTGCACGTGGAACTTCTTCCGCGCTGTACGTAGCCAACCCCCCTCTCATCGGAGGTGGGGGGGAACAACAAGCTAAACACAAAACGTCAGTTCTAAACAAATGAGTGTTCACTCTTTGTTTTTTTCGGTAAAGTCACGTAGAAAGAGAAATAAATTAAATAATAGCATACGACGTTTCGATTGCAACATAAGCAATCATCATCAGGTACAAATGAAATAGAAAACAAACGTAGTAAACTTAGAAACAGAATGCAATACAACGCAGAGGGTCGGCTAACATAACAGTCAACACCCTACCTTCCAAAGATTGCTCCAAATCAAGTGAGTGTTCAACGTTCAATCTAGGGATGACGTTCAAATAGCGCAGCCGCCGCCACAGCCGTTGCAGACGCGCTGTCCCAGGAGGCGCTGCGCTTACATAATGCAGCACACCTCGAACCCGCCAGCCCGGACGCCCGCCACGCAGACCGTGACCTCGTTTCCAAAAGCAGGCCACAGACCCGCCGGAAAACAACAAAACGCGGTCAGCGCTGCAGCCCAAAAACATGAACACTCGACCAAATCTACATCTTCGAATTGAATTGCTACCGACTCAATCCGTGCAACTTTCATTCAGTTGAAATTATTCCGTCAAACAAAAAATAAACATTTATGGATTAATTGAGAACCACGGGCAAGGAGGGCAAGGAGGGCAAGGAGAGCAGGGAGTGGTGCACGATAGAGACATATGCCCCCCCCTCCTCCTGCTTCGTCTGTAACAGACTGTAGGGGCAAGTGCTGTTAGCGAGCACCTATGAAGGCCGCAATGGTTCACGAGGGGGTGGGTGGCCAGCACCACGCCCGACCGCCTTTGTCTCCCTAGTGACGATGTTTACACACCGCATCAGGTACTCATTTGAGGCCGAGTCAACCTAGGAGAGGCCCGGGACCGGTTCAGATAATCGTCACTGGTGTTGGCCGTGAGTGGGAATCGAACACGGGTCGCCGGGTACGTAGCGCAGCGCGCTAACCGCTACACCACCGCTCCCCAACAGACACACACACACGACTGTCCCTCCACACCGACAAAACACACGTTCCACTCCGGAAGGACACGCAAGGGAGTGGAGCCAGAGAACAGCAGCCACATTGGCCCCCTGCAGACGCCAGGTGCCAGCCGCAGACCTCCACATGCAACTACGACAGAGACGTGACGGAATAGGGCGGGACGACGACGCACCTGCACACTTGACTCCCTGCGCGATGAGGCCCCACATGAAGTTGGCGCAGTATTCGCACCAGTGGGGGCCCCGGAACGTGTGCACCTGATGGAGGGGGGGAGAGCAGTCGTCAGACATCGCCGCGGCCGCGACAACGCACGGGGGGGGGTGGGGGGGGTAAAGTCGCTCTTCAGTGGAGGGGACCGCATAGAAGCTCTTCGTAACATTTACTCAAAACAAGCTCGAGGCTTAAAGCCCACTGAGCGATGTATCTCTCTCTCTTTAGGAAGCGAACTGGCCACCAAAAGTCATATTTTTGAACCCCTTGGCAGAGAAGAGCTTGTTAGCTCAATGACCTCTACCCGGGGAAACAAACTTCTGACCCTGAAGAAGAGGTCACTACTGAGAAACAAAGAACCGCGTCTACATTTCGCTGGGCGAAAGCGAGGATGAAAACTATCCAGATAGTTGTCCTTGATTAAATAACAACGACGAGAACACTCAGAGTGCGTCTCGTACGACCGAGCCAACGACAGTCGGCCTCATCTTCGGCTCTTTTCCCGACGCGTGACTGCGCGATGCACGAGTTGGCGCTGTGCCTGTCAAGGAACCAGATCCAGCTCCCCTCCCCCCTCTGCCACTCAGGGTAATTTGTCCAACAGTAAGTGAGCGAAATTACTGCATCATCATCATCACGCGTCGCCGTCATGAATCACGGTCGGCGCATCGGGAAATTCCAATTGTTTCAGTTCGAGCGGCCCAGGTACGTACCTCCGATGAGCACGGTAGGCTACGTACTGTGCGAAAGAAGTTCAACATACGTACATGCGTACATGGTTCTCGCACCACTGCATCTACCCCGTGTGCAGTTCTGGGAGAACGTTACACGCAACACACGGTGGACAATGCCGTTGTTCTGTGAAGGGACTTGCCTCCACCATAATAATGTGGAATTTCCAACACTGGCTGAGAGCTTCTAAGAAAATATGAGCATTGCACGATGGTTATTTGAGCACCTGGAGAGACTGAGGCTTGCATTTGGGTAAATAACATCGAATATATGATTTTACACTTAAAAGGTTAAAATTCTTCTCTGTACTACTAATGTTATAAGGCTTGAAGGGTGGTGGTGCAAGCTTCTTTGCAAGTCGGCGTTTGTCGTGAAATGAAAGCATTTGAAGATGACAAAATTCGTGATGAAAATAGCACGCATCTGCCAACCACGTGGGTTAAAATTTCGCGAATAAAAAAAACACGTGAGAATCAAGAAGGAGACTGCCGCTCTCAACCGTCCGCTTCGGTGAATTGGGAACACGTTCTGCTCAGGCAAAGCGGAGACGCCGGGCGTTCCCTTTGTAAACAAACGAAACGCAGGGGTTGGGGAGAAAAAAAATCCGGGCAAGCACGCATCGATTCCTACGAATAGGCGATTACGCAATCGGATAAAGGAGACAAAGGGCACGCGGCTCCAGAGACGCCACCGAGGAGACAAACAGAAGCCTCAATTCATGCCTCCCGGTCACGTGTGAACGGCTCTGGGCAGGCTTGATATGAGCCCTCCGTTTGCTTGGCTGGGCGCATTCAGCTCATCTCCATACAGCTGCTCTTGCAGACCCATCTGCCCTCGAGCCTCTAACCCTCCCCCACCGCACACTCTCTTTGCCAGCCGCATCATCATCATCATCTCTGTATTGCAGTTCAAACGACTCATGTGTTCAACTATCAGTCGATTGTGCCGCAAGTTAGCGTCCTGAGTATTCGTATTCTCAGCCGGCCTCCCGCGTGCGCCATCTCTGCCTACATCGTAAAACTCCTGGCCGCACTCTCTCTCTCCATCTCTCTCCCCCTCCCTCTCTCTCTCCCCATCTCTCTCCCCCTTCGCAAAACTCTTCACTCCCACCGTGCCCGTAGGTAGGAAGATGTAAAGCAGTGCCAGATGGCATCGTCTGAATTCCAAATGCCCATGGCTCTTTGACGAATGGACAGGAATGCGATGTCCTCAGCTCGTCACTCGTTTCACCGTGGCTTGGTGTTGGAGCAGATGCTGCTTTAAGCATTTATTTAAGATCATAAACCTCAAATGTATTCCAAGGAGGCACACCGAGCTGGTAAGCACACCGTTCCACATTAATAAAACAATAAAAAAAATAGTTTTTACCAGGTCAGGCTCCACTGAGCTGTAACAGATGTTTTCGAGAAGCTACCTGGGCCACAGATGATAGCTCAACTAAGTAGTTTAATCGCGCGGAAATTTCTAGCGGCCAAATTCTCTAAACGATGCTTGTATGAAAAATCTGGCAAAAAAATGTATCTGTCCACAAGTAGTTTTAACATGTACTCGACTAAAAACGCAATCAAATGCTTAAAATCATCACAAGCCGTGATTTATCCACTGCTGGATAAAAGGCCTTCGTACAAGTTGTTGCATACCCAGGATGAACAAATCCATCGGAACTCCTGCACGTGAGCTGATCTCATCATTCCATCTCCAGCGTGGTCATCCGATCGGCGTGTCCTCTCCTCCATCTCGCCAGTCTTCATCACTGGCCCTCATTCCTTGCAGCGGCGCATCCTGCCCAAGCCCACCTACTTTTCTTGATGGTCAATGCGATGTCTCCAACATGTACTTGCTCTCCGATCCAATCGCTCACGTTCCCACCTCTGTGTTCGCTTTCACGACTCAACTGCTTCTTCTTCTTTCGCACCGTACGTAGCCAACCGTACTGCTCCATACAACACCGCAAGTGTACCCTGAAGAAAACGAAACTTCGCCAAGTACGTGCGCCAAATTGAGACGAGCCAAGCGGGACGCGGTTGGCATCGGTGACGCGAGAACACACGGAGGAGGATTTCCAAAGTGGAAAGCTGATTATTATTGTTATTATAATCGAGCGTAATTATGGAGGATTAGTATTGGTGGTCTCTCCGGGAATCCAGCGTAGAGCAAACGTGCGGTGCTACGTGCGGTGCTACGTGCGGTGCCCTGCATCGCGTGCGATAAGCAGGGGCCGGACGAGGCACAGAGGAGTGAGGCAGCTGAGAATGAGCCGCACGGGCCGAGCCGTGGTCACGGCCACAGAACAAACGCGGGAGGTGCTGCCCCCCCTACCCCCTCCACCCACCCACCCACGCATGCACGCAGCCCGTGACATTGACCTAAACTAGAGCCTCGAACTCACAATGGGTTCTGGGAAGCAGGAAGCAGCGAAAGTGGGCCGGATGGAAGGCGACTGGCGTGACTCACATACAGCCCCCCTCACCGTGCCCCCCCCCCCCACGGCTGTGCACCGTGTTTGCATCAACACACACAAGCCCCCCCCCCTTCACGTGCCTGAGCGGCACTGGTCTCTTCGGTGACGAGAGCCCTGCCATTGGCCGGCCGGCTGGCTCGCTCGGAGCGAAAGGGTGATTTTGTACGAGGATGACGGGTGCAAGTGGAGAATGTTTAATTTTAGCAATGTAAAGACCGCGTCTGCAAATTGAGAAGCCATGTGGCTGTGATTTTATAAGAACTGCATTTTTTTCCCCTACACAACAGGGTGAAAGGAAATTTGTTCCAGCGGCAGACCGCTGCTGTTAATGTGGTAACGCGCGTGTGCGCGCACACGCACATGTGGTAGCGATTATTTTTTAAACATAAAAGCAGCTGAAAAATGCATAAAATAACGGCAAGAGACACGTGAAATGAAACATCAGAGTGCAACATTTACCGCAGCAATAGAATACGAACCATCGTGGACCGCCAACGGGATCCGCGGGTTAATGGGGAGGGCAGCTGTAGAGGCAGCGGCAGAAGTGGCGGCTCTCACCGTTATCTCGATCTGTCTGGGTCAGTGGCCCGGAGAATATTTCCGTTACCCGGCACACCACATCCCGTATAGCTCTTGCTATGGCTGCGGCCATTATTCATAGGTGCAACGGTGGCGAGGTGTTAACTACCTCGCCTGGTATGCAGGAGGTTGTGGGTTCGATCCCAACCCTGACACCTGCTGTATATTTGGAGTTTGCATGTTCTCCCCTCGTGGTCACGTGGATTTTTCTCCAGGCCCTGCGAATTTTTCCCTACACATTTAGACACGTGCATTTAGAGTATTTGGCTGCTATACATTTACACGTGATAAGCCACTTCGTTGCGCTATCATTTGTGCCCGGGTCACTTTTGAAAAAGAGCTACATAGTTCAGTGGACCTTACCTGGTAAAATAAAAAATAGTTTTAGTCATCGTTTAAGCTACGTACCACCTACTCCGGTCGACCAGAGACCAGGAAAAGTACCCAGCAAGAAATGAATTCCCATAGCAGAGCAGGAAGATGGCAGCGGTTTCTCGCAGAGCGTGGGAGGACTCGGGGCGGGCTGCCGGCACGAGCTGATGCCAGCTCCTCACCAACGAGCTTGGTGATGCTGGGGGCTGCGGGATCGGTGGGAGAGGCGGTGGGCGGTTCTGATCACCCCGTACGCTAATCCTGTTCGTGGACTGAACGGACGGCTTCGAGGAAGGGATCGCACTTTGAAGAGCGATACAAAGGCACGATGTCACATTTTTTTTTAAAATACTTATTTCCCTCATTAAAATGCAAATCAATTTAAAACATTTTTGACATGCGTTTTTCTGGATTTTTTGTTGTTATTATGTCTCTCACTGTTCAAATAAACCTACCATTAAAATTATAGACTGATCATTTCTTTGTCAGTGGACAAACGTACAAAATCAGCTGGGGATCAAATACTTTTTTCCCTCACTGTACACAATCAGGGCTCAATTTCAGCCGCCTCTGTCCGGGTTTGGAGACCTGGAAAATATATCTGCGACCGGCACACCACATCCAGTATACCTCTCGGTATGCCCGTAGCTACTAGTCACGTGCCTACTCCAGTCTACCAGAGATCCAGAATATATCAAGTGAGAAATTAAGCCCTTCACACACACAGACACATTTAGAAAACCCAAATATTCCACCTATACCCTTGTGGGCTGTAGGAGCAAGTGCTGTCAGTGGAGAGAGGGATGACTAATTGTTTAAGGTCGCACGCACGCAACACACGCACGCACACACGCACACACACACGCAGAAACACACGCAGAAATGAGTTGGGTGCGAGCGTCTCCGAGTGTCTCCCTACCTTGAAGTTGTGCGCCTTCTCGTACTTGGCCGTGTGCTCGCCGTCCTTGAGGGTGGCGCGTCGCACCAGCGCCGACAGCTGCGAATAGGCCAACAGTTTCAGGGGCTGCCAGATGGAGGGGGCGGCTCCTCTCCGCTTGCCGCCGCCTCTGCCACCGCCGGCACCGGGGCGCCCGCCCAGCGCCGCCACCAGCAGCTCCTGCTGCGAGCCCGGCTCGCTGCGTGCGGCCGTGTGCCAGCAGCAACTCGCGGGCATCGACCGAGCACCGCCACCGCCACCGTCGCCACCGCCGCCCGGGCCGAGCCGCCGTAACGGCATTGCCTCCCCAAGGCAACGCCGGCTCGCGGCGCCGGCTCGTCAACGCTTGGCCTGGCTCGCGACCTCCGACTCGGGCTCGTTAAATGCCGTCTCCGGCTCGCGAGTGACACATCTCCGTTTCGCTGACAAAAGGCGATTGGGGCACGCACAGGTGGTCAGCCGGCCGGAGTGTCCAACGAGCCCATCCCACTTGGGCCGAAGGTCCCTCCGCAAGCACGACGAATAACCGACAGCAGCCTCTACTCTCCGCTAGAGGTTCAACGGCTTCACGGAGCGGAGCGGCGGCACAGTTTCTGAAGCCGCGCGATTCTACGCGGATAAATTCATTTATTTCAGGCGCCAGCTTGCTCGCTCGCGCATCGCCCGGCACCGCTCTCCCCCCCCCGCCCGTCCGCCCGCCCTCCGCCCGTGGCGTAGGAGGATGAAAGCGAGCGAGCAGTGATGCGCACCGCCCTGACGCGCCGATCGGACACCCCCCGCCCCAAAGCGCGCGCACGCACACAGAAGCGACGCTAAGAGACGTGGCTCAAGGGGCTTTGAGCAGCCAATTCCAATGGCGGGAAGTGAGCATGGGCTAGGAGCATGGGCAAAGTAGGGAAAAGGTGGTGGTCGTGAGCGAGCAGCGTGGGGTTAGCAGCACAGGCTGGGAACTACTGTGGCTCTTAAAGCGCATTTTGCGTTTTTTCTCACGGCGCGATGCGACGACGCAGGGCATCGCTCGTGTGACTCACGTTTCCCGATGAACAATTTCCTGTAAATCGAGAGGGGCTTTTTCCAAAAACATCGTGGAAATTTGCCAGAATAATAAACAAGTGGCCCAATTACAATTAAAAACACAAACACTAACTTTAGAAGCCCGGACATTGAAAAAAAATACAAATTAACAAGTAATGCTCGGGTGCACTAGTTCAGCTGACTAACAGGCGGTGAGCCGTTAGCACAAGCCACGGTTAATACTGTGTTTAAGATATGCAGAGGAAATGTTGGGTCTGACCTCTTTATTCAGCTCACTATTCTGCTCTCTGAAAGTGCAGCCAGTGCCTACACAAGCCCCCTTCTGCACCACTGCAAGAGCTGTTCACCGTCGACACGGCCAACTCAGTCGTGTAATCCCATCATGGTTCCACGCGTTCTTCGACAGAATAAAAACCGCACCTTATGCATTCAATACGTAACGTCTGTCAGTTGAAATTAAATAAATAATAAATGCTGCTACAAAGAGTGAGATCCTAAATGTTCAGTAATGTTTAATTGTCTTGCCAAGGTTCACATGGACGCCCCGGTAAATTTTAATGTGCTTCTTGCCGTCTGACGAAGGGCAGCGAGTGTGTACATCTAGGCCAGAGTGATGCTCCCCCATCCTCAAGTGGCCCTCCAACCCCAGCCTACACGGCTTGCTGACAGGGCTCTGCTGCGAGCCTCACCATCACCACCGCTCACCACAGCGGAACACTGCTCCATTCTGTCCACTGGACATTAAACGTAACTGTGCCAAAGGCGACACATTTACGTCAGGATCACGGCGTGAGATGAATGTTTAATCATGCTTAGACCCGAGCCCATCTATGGAGCAATTTCCACTGCATCAGTCCAGGGCACCAGCCAACACGGGTGACCCAACAAACCATACATTTCGATGTGGTGCAAAGAAAAACGACAGCATGATTTCAAACAGCGCGACTTTTACTTACGGACACACGTAGTGAATCTCTGCCCCCGGCGGGTCGAATTAGTTAATGAACGACCTTGTGTTGATGAAACAAAGTCATGCTTATTTCTGTCTGAGAGACGGCCCAAGCCCAGCGGAGCATCCGCCAGGGACTACGAGGAACGCGACGGTGTTGCAGACAGACGCCAGCCCCGCAGCCCGCCCACGGCACTGCAGCGCACGAGACTCGATGCGGAGGTGACGCGTCATCAGCCGGGAACCCATCCGCCGCAGGACGAAGGCCAAGCCGTTTCCGTCTCTCACAATCCTGCACACGAGCCGATTTTCATCGCTCCATCTCCACGGCGGGCGAATTCCTCGGGGGCGTGTTGCCTCCTTTGGCCGTCACTCCCGTTGTCAGTCTCAACCAGGACACGTCGAGTGGCGTCGAGCGACGCGTCCGGCCCGAGCCCACTTACTTCTCTCAACACAATCCAGATGATGTCTCTGACTTGCATAACCGTCCCTAATCCACGTGTTTATCTTTCTGTCTCTCAGTGCAATTCCAAGGATGCACCTCCCCGCGCTTCTTTGCCAATGTCCACGTTCTGCTGCTCCACGTGTCTGTAGCAGGTAACCGATTAACAACCCACCCATTCTTGTGGGTACATACGGTGGGCGAGTGTGGGAGCTGAGCGAGCGTGGGCGCGAACTCAGCCACGTGCCCCCACCTCCCCCCCCCCCCCCAACTGATCGTGCTGCAGAGAAATGTGCACTTTGCCGACCCACTATTTGAATGTTGGATTTTACCAATGCCCTGACATGATCAAATTACGCAGCCGCTGGGATCACAGCAGTCATCCGAAGCCGATTTGGACAGTTGTGCTTTTAGTGTAATCGCTTTGCGACATTTGCTCCTTGACTGCGTTCCAGCGTCAAAAAAACAAACAGAGCCACGCGATCGCCGTGACAGCGCTCACGATGTCCACGCTCCGCTCTCCGGCTCCTGCGGACGAACAGGCTAATTTTTTGTTCCTAAAAAATCGAAATACTCTACGCATATATTTTTACATTCCCTCAAGAACGTGATAACGTTGAATAGAAATCCGGAATATTCGCTTGCGAATAGATATGTATGTATGTAGGCCTGACAACGCTAGCTGTAATCACCGATAAAACGCTTACTCTCCAACACAACCGATGTGCTGAACTAGCAACTAATTAGTATTTTTTGTTTACGTGACAAATTCTCACTAATTGGATGTGTCGGGTGGTTGCAGATTTAACGACATTTATATTTTCGCGATGTAACTAACAAAAACCTCTCTTATGCATGTTGATCTTCTTTCGCACCGTACGTGTCAACCGCTAACACTGCGGCTCGCCACACAAGAGGTACAAAGACAAAGATCCCTCATGTAGCCTGAACAAACTGTTGGGGCAAGTGCTGTTAGCGGGCACCTATGAAGGCCGGCATGACACACAAGAGGGTGGGTGCCCAACACCACGCCCGGCCGCCTTTGTCTCCCTAGTGGCGATGTTTACACATCGCACCAGGTACTCATTTGAGGCTGAGTCGACCTAGGGGAGGCCCAGGACCGGTTCAAATAATCGTCACTGTTGTTGGCCGTGAGCAGGAATTGAACTCACGTGACCGGGTTTCGTAGCGCAGCGTAGCGCTAACCGCTGCTCTACCGAGCTATCGAGATACATGCGCACAAAGCACGCGCAGAGCAAACATCAATACGCGGTTAGTGCAGGCCCCATGAATCAGAAATTAATGGCACGCACAAACACCACTTGTGTCCACTCGTTTCTCAAAGGTCATTTTTATCAAACCTTTCACTTGAGCTTGAGGAGGAGGTGCCCCTGCAAGTTTCCTCGCCTCTCGGGGCATTTGCCCCCCTCTGGGCAAACCAGAGCCTCGTGTGCGTCACAGCCCATTTGTGCGGAATAATTGGACTCGGCCGAGATGGAGAGGGGTGGAGAGGCGGGGTGGGGAGGGGGGAGACACCAGGGGTGTGATTAATGGCCAACTGTGATGGGGAATTATACAGTCAGGGCTATTGTTTATGTTTGTAAGGGGGAGTGAATGTGGAAGAATGAAAGGAGGAACTTTGAATGGGATTCGGGTGCAGTAAATCCTGCGGCGGCAGGCTTTGGTAAATCAAGGACATCTGTGAGAAGTTCAAGTATCGCTGATTTGACCCACACTCATTTATAACCCAAAACATAAACCGCAACGCGAGTACAACCCAAACAAAACCATAACCAAGCCAACACCAGACCCTCACCCAAACCTAACCCCAACATAAACCCCAACCCTAACCCAACCTCAACGCAACCCATAGCGCAACAAAAACACCATCCCTCGCCAGCTCAATCATAAACAAAGGTATTTGAAAATATGAAATAACGTAAAAAAAATTGTTATTACCGCTAAAATTAACCACCGTCACATCATCGCGTGCCAATTGTTCAATGTCGTCACTGCCGCGGTGGGCCAATAATTGGTTGACGTTGCAATAACTGTGGTATATTTAAAAATAGGATATCTCCAATCTCCGCTCCGGCGAAGCCAGACGATGACTCGTTGGGGTTTGTTTAGGGGGTCCCGTGGTTATGTTTACAGTGCCGGACGTGACACAGGCAGCCCACGCAACTTTCAAGTTTAAGACATCAAGATGTGAAAAAAAAGCGCAGAGTAATTGCTGTGTTTGGATTATTCATCAGATGCGCGTAAACACTCCGTTAAATCTCCTGCGTCCAAGCATGGCGCCGTGGCTGTGCGCAAAGAACGTTGCCATTTGACCTTGTCTGCGTGTGTGCGTTACATTGTCGGTGCGGGCGCACGCGTGTGGAGTGTGGGGAGCGGTGGCAAAGTGGTTAGCGCTACGCCGCACTCCGAACCCGGCTACTCGAGTTCGATTCCCACTCACGGCCAATACCAGTGACGATAATCTAAACCCGTCCCTGGGCCTCCCCTAGGTCGACTCAGCATCAAATGAGTACCTAGTGCCACTGGGGAGACAAAGGTGGTCGGGCGTGGTGCTGGCCACCCACCCCCTCGTGTACTGTGCCGGCCTTCATGGGTGCTCGCTAACAGCACTTGCCCTAAGTCTGTTAAAGGCTACCTTCGCTTCTGTAACATTGCGTGCGTTACCTTGAGCGTGTCACCTTGTCGTGGCGAGCATTACATTGCGGGCGATTGCCAACCTCCGTGCGTTACCATGTGTCCATCGCAAAACTGGCGACCGGTCGCGAGAACGCCACGGGGCAAATCATCGCGCGTGCGCATCTCCCACCGTACGGACGTCGCTGGGTCGCTAAACAACGGCCGGTTGGAGCAGCGCACCCAGACCGGGCCCTCAAAAGCTCCGTGACGACATCGCCTCCACTTTGCATTTGCCTCTGCTGTGCTTGGCACTGCATTCGTGTTTTGGATTGTTTGTTGTTGTAGCGCTCTTACCAGCCCCTTACTGGACGCCCGGGAAAATTAGCCAATAAAAGCTCATCCAGTATCAACAAATATTCTGATTCTGATATTCTTGGTTCTTTCGGTAAAGTTCGCCTGATGAAGACCCCTTGTGTTGCGATCGAAACGTCGTGGGTTTTTTGCTTTCATTATCTTCAATTTATAATTTCAATTTAAAATTTGTATTAAATTTTTATTATTTTATTTTTATTTTCTATCAACGTGACTTTACCGAAAGAACCAAGAATATGAATTCCTGCAGTCACGAAAGTTTCAGGTCGAAATTCTGATTCTGACTTAGCGGCCGCCGCCGCCGCCACTGCCGCCGCCGCCGCCACCACCACCGCCACCACCGCCACCACCGCCACCACCGCCGTCGCCGTGGTTACCTTGTCGCCGGGCGAGCTCAGCTCGTTGTCCGCAGGCGCGGACGGCGTGACCGCGCGGACATCCCGAGCGGCGCCCGAGCGCGCGGCGCGCCAGTTCCCGCTCCCGCCGCCGCCGCCACCGCCGCCTCCCGCGGGCCCCGCCGAGCCGGCGGTGGTGTAGCCCACGTGCTCGTAGATGGGGTTGATGGTCATGCGCGCAATGTACTCGGCCGCCTTGGTCTCCACGTAGAGGGTGATGAAGCCGTCCGTGACCAGGTCGTGGATCGACTCGAAGCGCTTCTCGCCCACAAAGTGCTTCCCGTCGTAGAAGAGGCGGAAGTTGCGCGTCTGGTTCCCGAACCTGCGGCGCCCATAGAAGTGATCGATTAAAGCGATGGTAACTGTCGCGCTCGCTCGCAATTTAACGGATAGTTGAGCGGCTCGGTTGGTTTAGTTTTTGTTTTAGTTTGCGGTCCTTCACCACGCACTGTTGGTTACGTATGGTGTGAAAGAAGTTCAACATACATGCACACAAACATACATACAGAGTTAAGCAGTGTACTTGGCCTGGCACGAGCTCAGTGGTGACGGACAGCGGCTCTCCCCGTGGTGACGGACAGCCGAGCCGTGTCCCTTTCGCTATGGTTTCTGTCTCTAAATTCAGGGAAACCCTTTGGCTGGATTTCAATTTTGATAGACCCCCTAATAACAACACAACTCACAACGCAAGTAGTAATTCCCACTGGGTAACCGTTACGCGAATTAGCAGTAATTTAAAAAGAATTTGGCGTCATATTTCGTGACAATAAATATGCCCAACATTCTCGGCGGCCATGAAATTGGGATCACGAAAGTCAAAAGGAAACGCGGTGATTTGAAAAGTACCTGTATTTAAACGTACGCAATCATCTCTAATGTCTGCACATGAAAGGAATCGCAGGCTAGACGTAAGCAGCAGCTTCTGACTCCCATTTTCGGTTGAAGGGGCCTCACGGATTTTACCCAATGCTGCCGTTTCAGGAAACCCACGATTGCAGCGAGCATTCAAACCCACCTCCTCCCCCCCCCCCCGCCGTTTTAAGAAAATGGAGTTAATCTGATGCTGTGCTACATGTGGAGGCAATTGTTGAGCCCCTCGCGCCATTCCATCACTTGGCCAGAAAACTCGGCGGGCACGGTGATCAAAGCGCGCCGTGCAGCTTATGCGCAGTGAAATTAGGCGTAATGTTAGAAGCTGCCGCTCGTATAAGTGCCGTCTTGATTAAATGGCGGAAACGCGGCGGCTTTCAGTTGTTTTTTAAGTCGGTTCAATTCCAAGCCGTGACGCGTCAACGCAACGGACGGGCTTGCGGTTCAAAACGCGGGCGGCAGCGGGGTCTGGCTGCGGGTGCAACGCGCTTGTGGGATCAACGCGCTTGTGGGATCAACGCGCTTGTGGGATCAACGCGGCTTCCAGCTCGGCGAGCCGCATCACCGCACCTTTGCTTCGTGGCATTTGACGGCGACGGCCAGCGGCTCTCGGGGCAACGGTCTACGAGCGCGAGGCCCTCTCTTAGAACACCTCTGGGATGTCTCCTTTCTGCTGCCGCTCTCAAAGAACACCGGATGATGTTTTTTGAGCGTGTTGAAGAATCCTCAACTGCTCCTTCGCGATGAAGCCTTGGACGCGTATCACCTCTCTGTGGCACCGTGATCAGCGGGTGAGGCCAATCCGCGTGGTGGTGAGTAGTGCTGGAGATCTTCTTGGTTCTTTCGGTAAAGTCACGTAGAATGGAAATAATAAAAATAATAAAATAAAACATAATAAAATAATTCTCACGACGTTTCGGCCACAACGCAAGCACCTGCGGACGGCTGCTTGCGTTGTGGCCGAAACGTCGTGAGAATTATTTTATTATGTTTTATTTTATTATTTTTATTATTTCCATTCTACGCGACTTTACCGAAAGAACCAAGAAGATGAATCCCTGCAGTCACGAAAGCTTTAAATTGAAAAATAGTACTGGAGATGCCAATAATATTCAGTGTAAAAAAAACACCTGACTCATCATCGATCACCAGCAGTATCAACATCAGCAGCATTGCCACATTGTGCAATCAACGCCACGCTCGTCTCGGCGCCGCACGCAATAAACACGCACGGCACCTTTGCTCGCGCTCTCGTATCTCCCGTGACACCTGTGTAAGCAGGGGAGAGCGATTACATCGCTCCTGGGTTTCTCACTAACCAGCCTGTGGAAGCCAGGCATGACTAAAAATAGCTCACGTACCTTTAATGTAAAGCTCGGGCACTCCGAATGCTATGGCAGTCATATATATACAGTACAATAAAAAACTCCCTGCACTTAGCCGGCACGCCCCACTCAGACGTGTCGCCGTCTGCGGAGCGACCACAAATCCGCTCGCCAGCACAAAAAAAAAGGTCACGTAAAAGCCAGGTCCTCGAATTGAACGGCAAAAGCCATCATCTGCCACCCCCCCCTACTGCCGCACTACTACGCACAAGGCTGCCCTAATCTCCACAATGCGTCTTCAAAAGCGCTCGTGGATCGTGGCTTGTTAAAACTACCCAGGGCAGATATCGATCTCGTGCCCAGCCAAGCTGCCGAGAGCAATGGGGGTGGAAATGAAGCAGCTCGAGCGTATTCTACCAGGTGCTGCGGCCTTCTACCCCCCCCCCCGCCGCCTGGGATGAAACATTCCCACGCTGCTACCCTGCTCAATAACCCCGTTCGCCTGGCCCTCGAGCGGGTCCCCTTACAAAGCCACGAAATCGCTTGGCGGCGTCTCGCGGACCGCACCCGCGGCGCGCGAGCGGCCGGTGTTGGGCGCACAACGAGAGAACGCCCCTCCGCGCGATGCGATCTCCGCGGCCTGTGCACCACGCGGGCCGCAAAAGGCAACGGGGCACAGTGGACGCAACCCCAGTTCGTCTCAGCGGCTGCCAGCATTTTGGCCACGGGGCCACGAATGCACCTGACCTCATCAGGTCGTGGACGCGAGCGGCGAGCGCGTCACCGCCCGGCGGCGAGGGGCTCCGCGCGCACGGCCGCTGTCCCCGTCGCCATCCAAGAGAGCGGGGTCATTTTCCGCACGGGCCAAGTCCCATTGCGAACACAACTGTTGAGCTGTGTGGGTCCGCGCATAATTGCACGTGCCGTCATCAGTCAGAAACATCCGATCAATTTCACGCCTTCAGCTCAGGCAACTGAATTTGCCCTTGGACGGCGAGGACAGGAACGGCAATTTAAATGCACAGTGTCGCCTGTCACGGGCCATTAGGGCGCATTACCGTATATGCATTGTGTATATAAACTGTACGCATTTCGTACACAAACTATAAGCACGCGTCTGCTCACGCTTCAGTCCTGGGGGGGGCTCGCATTCGGCCGTGGCCTCGGCTTAAGAGGCCGTTGCCCAGCGCACGCAGTCGAATCGTCAGCACGAACCCAAGCACAACCGCATCGTGCAGAACAACAGCAGAGAGCTCAGTCGAGGGCGTCGCAGCGCCGAGGCTTCGGAGAACATCGCCAACAGCGGTTTATGAATCCGACTTGTATTCCACGCACGCGCTTAACGGTTGAAGAAAACTTCAGATGTGGTTGCTTGAGTGCGAGTCACTGCCGCTCGCGCGCAGACTGCATTGCAAGCTTGCCGATACCGTTACAGGCACTCCGGCAACCAAGGCCTTCTGCGGGCGGAAAAAAAAAAAACACCACGGATCTGCGCGCAACGGGAGGACGCTAATTCCCATCTGCTGCCCCCACAATCAGGAACTCCCTGTCCCTGTTTAAGTCAAGGCTCAAGACTTTCCTTCCCCCCCCCCCCCACTACCGATGACCTACTCCGTCAACGTACAAAAAAACACGCGCTCACTGTTTCTGCACAGCATCTTGAGACGTGGCCGCCGATATGAATCCAGACTCAATTGCGCTCCGTCGTACAGTAATTACCATTGCCTCTGTGAGCAGTCCAGCTGCCTGTCGTCGTTATTAAGAACAACGGAGATGCCAGCGGCTTCTTGGCCGAGGACCCTTGAGAGAGGCGTGAGAGCACCTCGAGACAAAAATGTGTCAACAGCCGGGAAAATATCCAAATACACGGCCAGCGCATGACGGGATAAATGACACGCTGCAGATTGTGGGACCCTGACAACATCCGTACACTTATCAGGAAATCCGTGATAACAGATGCAATAAGAGCTCAAGATTGTCCAACAATTGGGTTTCAAAGAGGCTTTCATGCAGATACGCAATAACAAAAAAGGACTTGCGCTTATCAAGGCTCTATTGGACTGGAAATCTTGACGATGACACGAAGCGTAATGCGGGAGAGAGGCCGGCTATTCTCAGACTCTGCTGGCAAGTGTTTGTGCTCCTTGCCGTTAATACTTAATGCCACTAAAGAGGATTTCTGGTCCCAGTCCAAGTCCTCGCTGGAGATGAGAGCTGCTCTGCGGATTAAGGGGTCCGTTAAGCTGGAAATTGTACGTCTGCCTGTTCCTGCCATTCCATTCAAGCCCCTGCATCCCGGTCACGCGGCACGCGCAGTGGTGCCCTTCACTTATTCATTAATTCACTCAAGAGCGAGAACGCACGTGTTTATCCGCGATTGCCCGTCACGTGGCTTCTATTTGCGGGAGGCACCTGGTTGACAGGGAAGTGTTTGGCGCTGCGAGAAACTCCCCTCGGCCGCGTCTGGGGTTTTACCTATCATCGTCGTCGATGATGATGATGATGATGGGATTAAGGCCTCATCAAGCGGTCGCATCCCTCATGGCCCCGCGTTGCCAAAAATCCACCCAACAACTGCACACTAGCTGATCTCGTCGCTCCATCTCCTCGGTTGACGTCCTCTCGCATGCATTACCTCCCTTTGCCTGCCGCTCCGTTGTTCTTCTCGCTCACCGTCCATTGTCACCGCTAACGACGCATCCTAAACCAGGCCCGCGAAGTTTTTATTAAGAGTCTAAATGAGGCCTTCAACTTGAGAGTAGGTTTCCCATTTTTTCTGACAACAAAACAGGTGTTAAGATGTTAAAACACCAAACTGAAACATTTTACAAGGAATCATGTCTGCATTAACCACAATACCTGCAAACCAAAAACACTCTGATAATATATGCATTGTCTGTGAAACTGATTGGTCCACACCAGAGACAGCTTTCTTTTGAGCCTCGTCTCAAAAGGTGTTAGACCAGAGGACGTCTAACACCTTTTAAGACAAGGCTCCGAAGAAAGCTGTCTCTGGTGTGGACCAATCAGTTTCACAGACAATGCATATATTATCAGAGTGTTTTTGGTTTGCAGGTATTGTGGTTAATGCAGACATGATTCCTTGTAAAAGGTTTCAGTTTGGTGTTTTAACATCTTAACACCTGGTTTGTTGCCAGAAAAAGGGGAAAAACCTATTCTAATATTTTGGTACTGGCAAAGGAGGTCCCATGAGGCCTTTAACTTGCGTACGTTCCGTGCATTCCTCTTTCTGGCTCTCAGTGTAATTCCAAGGTTACACCTCTCCACTCACAGGGAAGGGCAAAACTTCTGCAACAGCTGGACATAGCAGGATTCTGGGCACGCCTTTCACTTGTCCTCTGACCAGAACAGAGCACGGCACAAACTGATGGGGCTGATGGGGAGAGAAGCCATTGGTAAATACACTGTGTTGAACTCTCATTTGCAAGAACCATGCATGAACAAATGCATGTTTTCTTTGACACGTTAAAAGCGTTCCTCGGATCTACGGTGTGAGGCAGCTATAAAAACTTGGTTAAAAGTATATTTTTCTAACCGTTTCATTGGCTGGCGTGCTACTAAATAACGTAATTGCAGCGAGTGATCGTTTGCCATTAGCAGCACTGGACTATAAATCGGGACGCACCTGCACGTACGTCTGTCTTCCTGTCGAGGTTTCTCGTTGGGTGCTCGGCACATGGACGCACTGCACGAGCTTCGGTCGACAGGAAAACCGAATTCATTGTTGAGAGACACATCCCCCTCCCCCACCGCTGAATGAAGAGTGCTAATGATGGCAGCCTTTTGCACATACAAAGACTAAGATAACGCCTCATAGCATTCATAGACTTTGGGACGAGTGTTGTCAGTGAGCACTTGTGAAGGCCAGCACAGTGCAAGCGGAGGTGGGTGGCCAGCACCACACCCGGCTGCCTTTGTCTCCCCAGTGGCGTTGTTTACACACCGCACCAGGTACTAATTTGAGGCTGAGTCGACCTAGGGGAGTTCCAGGACCGGTTCAGATAATCGTCACCGGTGTTGGCCACGAGCGGGAATCGAACTCGGGTCGCCGGGTCGTAGCGCAGTGCGCTAACCGCTGCACCACCGCTCCTCACACGTGCACACAGAGACAAAGATCCCCCACCCACTCCCCCCATAGTCGTACCAAGACTTTCGGGGAAAGTACTGTAAGCGAGCAAACACACACACACACACAAACAAACGCATACACACGTAGACAAAGACGCAGACACAAAGTTAAAGGTCCCTTGATAGCTTACACAGGCTGTTGGAGGAAGTGATGTGCGAGGGGGTCCTGGGGCCAGCATGATTCCCGGCCACGTTTGTGTCCCAAGTGCTAATGTTTCACACGTAAGAGCAGATAATCACTTGAGGCTGAGTCAACCTAGGGGAGGCCCAGGACTGGTCCAGACGTCACGAGAAACCAATGTTCACCATGGTCGGGAAATCCGCACACGCCAAACAAACATTCAATAAAACACACGCGTGCACACATGTGCATGCACACGCACACTCACACCGGGTCTTCTGTTGCAGTGACAAGTGTGAACAGCACACAATGATTTAGGCTTGCTCCCACTGTCAATTACCATAATTAAATGCCATGCAAAGCATCAATCTCCGAGATCTAACAAGATTACAACGTGGACCACATTACTCCCAGGGAAGGGCTGTGATTCTTGTAAATATGATAGAAATACTTCCTCGGGGGTCTCATAAGACACTCTGTCAAGGTATTCAAATTTCACAAGTTACCGGAATGTACCGTGCATGCATACAAAACAGGGGTGCCGCGGCGGCGAGATGTTAACCACCTCGCCTGGTACACAGGAGGTCGTGTGATCGATCCCGACCCCGACGCCTGTTGTATATTTCGAGTTTGCGTGTTCTCCCCGTGGTCGTGTGGATTTTTTTTCTCCGGGTCCTCTGGTTTTTACCACCAGTTTAGTTTTAAGTGGGGGGGGAGGTTGGGGGGAGTTGGGTGGGGGGGGGTGGGGTATGGCGCCCATGTGGGGCGCGAGCCTCTCACCGCAGCGCCAGCGTGTAGGTGCCCGGCTGACGTTGGCTCTCCCGGATCAGGTAGCTCCCCTCGAGCCCTCCGAGGAGCTTGTCCGTGTCTTCTCGCGAGACCATCCCGTGGAACCTTGGGGCGTGGCAAGCGGTGCAGGCACACAGATTACACGTGCAGGGGACAGCGAGCGAGCGAGCGTGAGAGAGAAAGGGAGAGAAAATAAACGACGTGACAATTTCGTTACAGTGTTTTTTTTTTACCACACTCGTATAAACGTCGCGCATTTTGTCTTGAGAAAATGACCCCTGTCTGTCAGAGAGCCGAGGGTCAGATTCCTGAGATGAAGTCATTATTTGGGTTCTGCTTGCTTCGGTGGAGCATAAAACCAACGGTGACGCATTTTGCACAACATCGGGCGAGACAAAGGCCCCGCTGCAATGGAGACGGATTTTATGCAGAAGCAGCGAAGCTGTTTGAACCGTTAAATCAATTACATTTTAAATGCTTTTCCAGGACTCGTGCGATGCTCTCCGAACTCCACGCTGTGCTACCGATGGCGATGTGCTACCTTTTATCCTGTTCCCCCTTGGCTTTTGTTTATACCTTATCCGTGCGTGTAAGAATTCGACGACGCAATGATCTGTTTAAAATACATTTGTGCGTGCGACACTTTGCACGTGTGAGACTACATTTATGTGAAATTATATTACCTTTAAAAATTCCGTAATGGCACGGAACAAATGAGACCAAACAGACAACTCCAAATATACGGCGGGCATCTCAGGGTCGGGATAGAACTCGCAACCTCCTGTATACCAGGCGAGGTAGTTAACATCTCGCCACCGTGGCTCCTGTGCGGGTGAAATGCGAATGGGAACTCACTCTCGGCCATAGTGCTTGGGGCGATTGGGGACCTGGGAGGAGACAGAGAGCACAATCCCAGTGATTAAAGAGAGGACACAGCAATTTGCACCTCAAATGAGAAATGAAGCAATCAAGCCCAGGGAGGAGGAGGAGGGGGAGGAGGAGGGCGACAAGCAATGTTCCGTATAACGCAGCCGTCACTCCGCTCGGATGCAAAATATGATGGGCCGCTCGGAATTCAGAGGGAAATTAATTACACTCTTTGCAGTGGCTTCAATCGCTCACTCCGATTGAAAATGTAACATAAATAGGACAAGTAATGGAGCGGCGAGAGAGCACGGGGTCACGAGTGACGAGCGTGACACCGCGCTAAACAGCGGGGGATCTGCGCTAGCTGCACTCGCTACACAGCCTGCACATGCTGCACTCGCTACACAGCCTGCACACGCTACACTCACTGTGAACGCTTCACACGCTACACTCACCGCGAACGCTTCACACGCTACACTCACCGCGAACGCTTCACACGCTGCCAACGCTGCACACGCTACACTCACTGCCAACGCTGCACATGCTACACTGCGAACGCTGCACACGCTACACTCACCGCGAACGCTTCACACGCTGCCAACGCTGCACACGCTTCACACGCTACACTCACTGCGAACGCTTCACACGCTACACTCACTGCGAACGCTTCACACGCTACACTCACTGCGAACGCTTCACACGCTACACTCACTGTGAACGCTTCACACCCTACACTCACTGCGAACGCTGCACATGCTACATTCACTGCGAACGCTTCACACGCTGCCAACGCTGCACACGCTTCACACGCTACACTCACTGCGAACGCTTCACACGCTACACTCACTGCGAACGCTTCACACGCTACACTCACTGCGAACGCTTCACACGCTACACTCACTGTGAACGCTTCACACGCTACACTCACTGTGAACGCTTCACACGCTACACTCACTGCGAACGCTGCACATGCTACATTCACTGCGAACGCTTCACACGCTGCCAACGCTTCACCAGCTACACTCACTGCCAACGTTTCACACGCGATACTCACTGCGAACGCTTCACACGCTACCAACGCTTCATACGCTACACTCACTGCCTACGCTTCACACGCTACACACACAGCGAACGCTGCACATGCTGCACTTGATATGCACACTACGAATACTGCAAACTCTGCATGTGCTGCACACGCTGCATGCACACGCTGCGCACACTGCGAACGTTGCACTCGCTGCACACGGGAACATTCGGCGCTCACGCGAGTGCAGACCCGGCGGCAGCTGCGGCAACAAGCAGAGCAAGGGACAGCGGCCTAGATTTGACTAAACAAGACTCTGCAGTACGGAGGTCGTGGCCCTCATCGGTCTTGAATATGACAGTCGTGACGGGTCTACGCACGAGGTGGGGTGGGAGTGGGTCGCGACGGGAAAAGGTTGTAAACGATACAGAATACATTCCAGCGGCGTTTATTCTTTTTTCCGTCTAAGAATAATTGTTCACAGATAACCGTGCATAAATGCATAGAAGGGTTATATGTATGCACTGTATGTACGCTGAACTTCTTTCGCACCGTACGTGACCAACCGTGCTAATCGGAGGTGCGGGGGGGAAGGACAACAAACTAAACACGAAAAGCAGTTCTCACGAAATTAGTTTTCAATTTCGATTTAAAAGTGCATAGCTCCCAGCGGCTTCCTAATATCAGAAGGAAGAACGTTCCAGATGGCCGCAGAAGCGCATCTGAAAGCGATGGGTAGATCTTCTTTTCGTACGACAGACCCAAACAGTGTCCACTGAAGAGGAAAGCCCTCGTCCTGCAGTGGACCGAGAAAGGGTCATAAATGCGCACGTCCAGATGATGAAAGACGACGCCGGCAGCACTGTGGGTAAAATAGGTCATGCAAAAACAGGGACATTGACACTGGGCCTGTCTGGGTAGCTCAAGGGGGTTGATGCTATAATTGTGCCAGCGATTTGAGCACGAATCTCTGAAACCCTGGGTCCCAAAGCCCGACTCGAACTTAAGCATGTGAGAGACATCTTAGACATGCGCTTTGTAGAGTGATCTCGCCAATAACGTCAGAAAACGCGGCAGAATTTGCCGAACAGGCCTGCCTCTCTGCTGATGAGCTGCAGAAAATCAAAGTGGATTTCGAGTTCGCTTGCTTCCAAAACATTTTTTCCATGGCAACGACAAAGGGGGACACCTCGCTTCAGGTTGCTGCTGGATTGACGATGCTCCCAGGTGGGAGCAGCAAGCCACGCGCTCACGCTCAACGCGACCGGACGAACGGTTCCCCCGCACCCGAATGCACTCGGGGATTGTGACGGCCCGGAACAGGGCAAACATCCATTATGGTTTCGTGTTGCAAATCAGTTTGACAATGTCAGACGGCCTCACGCTATTTCTCCGGTAGGATGACAAGCGAGGCGAATTCTGTTCACAATTCCACCCGGGCGATTTTTTGTGGATTTTATTTAGATTTTTTTGTTGCTTTGCACCCGCGCATCGCTGCCTCCGATGCGCCAGGAGTCTCGCCTGTGTGTACACGATTAATTTCCGCGGCGGGTCGTGCCCACCGGTGAATTGTAAGCTCGGTTGCGAACGGACAGACGGAAAGGGCAGGGCCTGCTCTCAGGGACGATGTGTCCACGAAGGCAGCAGCCAACGTCTTTAAATCTATTAAAAATATCAATATATTTGACCAGGTAAGGCCCACTGAGCGATATAGTTCTTTTTTTTAGAAGTGACCTGGCCACAAATGATAGCTCAACGAAGTGCAAATTTATAGTAGCTAAATACTCTAAACGCTTTTTCATTCCAAATGTGGAGGGAGGTCCCGGAGGAAAATCCACGCGACCACGGGGAAAGAGACACCGCAAACTTCAAATATACAGCAGCAGGCGTCAGGGGTCGGGATCGAACGCACGACCTCCTGTGTACCCCACCGTGTCTTATCTCGCAGCTCGTGCCCGCTCGCTTATCGAATAAAAACCGACGTGAGTACAGCCAATTCCGTTACACCCCCGGGGGGGAGGGCAGCTGAGAGCGCACGCGGGGGGACGGTCGCGGGGACTCCGCCCCCGAGCTCCGCGCAGGGGCCATGGCACCGACACCACCACGCTCGCCGCCGATGAAGTCTCACGCGACAACATGGTGACCATACCGCCAGTCTCCACACCTCCGATGAGCACGGCTGGCTACGTGCGGCGCGAGAGGAGTTCAACGGACACATTGGTACGTACATACGCGCTGAATTCACTTTACCCAGTGTACAATCGGAACCATTAATTTGCAGCTTTGCAGAGAGCTTCTGCATTCACATGTCTGGCCAACTCATCAACGAGTCTTGCAAATTAGGCGTAATCATATTTCCTCAAATGCTCACAATAATCTCGAGGCTAAGACCCGAAGGAAGCCTACACAGTTTTGTTTTTTGCGTTTAACGAAGTGCAATGCTGAGTGTGAATGTGGCACGGGAAGGGGTAAAGAAATAAGAATCGTCAAGTTTTAATTAGTGAAGCAAACCCACTCTATGATGCCTTAAAAGTAGCTAAAAAGAGCTCCAGAATTTCAGCTTGGTGAGAAGATCTTCAGTCAGCGAGGCTCATCCTTTTGTGTGTTAAACAATTATTTTCATGATCATCCCATGAATGAGGAACCGGTTGCTGCACAATTTGTTTTTTTTCTTATCATGGCCGAGCACAATTAGGGCATAATATGTTTGGGCCACATTGCCCTGGATAGCCCTCAAGGTTTTATAAACCATGACGTACCTAATTCGTCTAATTATGGAGTCGGCAATTTGTTGGAGAGCGATTACGTTTGAATTGCTCTCTGGGCTGTGCGATGCAAGCCCCCTTGGGGGAGTTGGGGGGGGGCATCGAGGCAGCGCGTGCGGTGACGCGCATCGGGCACCACGCTGGCGATGGCCTCGCACCCGTCTCAGCTCCAGCTCGTCTCCTCCTAGCCGCGAGGATTTCATCCCCCCGCACCTCCGATTAGTGCGGCTGGCTACATACGGTGCGAAATAGTCCACGAGAGAATTTTGGGTGAGATCGCGAAGAAATATAAGTGTGCCGTTAAACCCGCCACCACCCGACCACAGCCAATTAGTAAGGTTTGTCACGCAAAACAGAACATGCCAATTTGTTACTAGTACAGCACACCGGTGTGTTGGAGAGTAAACCCAAAAGATTTACAATTCGAGTACGACGTTTCACCAGTAATTACAACCAGCATCATCAGGCGGACGGCCAGAGTTGTGGGTTTACTCTCCAACACACCGGTGCGCTGGACTACCAACAGATTGGCACGCTCTGTTCACGTGACAAACCTTACTAGCTGGCTGTGTCGGGCGGCGGCGGGTTTAACGACGCATTTATACTCACGCGATCTAACCCCAAAACACCTCTATTGTGAAACACATTGGTTGCGAAAGTCTACGTGTGAAACGGCGCGATATAAGTTCAACATCCACGTGCCACAACTTACAAAGAGCAGCAAGTGGCTATTATAGCGAAGCAGCTGGCATGAGGCAACACGAGGCCCTCAAACTCACGGCTCTCGCTGCCCCAGTGGTTGCACGCAGAGGACCGCGTCGGGAGACCGGTGGATTGTCTCGTGCGAGGTGCGCACGCCAAACGGAGGGCGCACGAGCGAGACGCTCCACACGGAATCCGGTTCCAGTGACAATCAGCTGACCGCTCACCCAGCCAGCCTTGCTAGGGACACTCATTTCCCTTCATCCGTAATGCTTAACACCCCCACCCCACCCACCACATACACAGAACTAATATTTCTCTGCTCTACACTTGTAAAGCGCTTCTCCCCAATTGTGTTTTGAATAGAAAATCGGATTGACGGCTTGAGCAATATCAATGGAGTGCTTTTTTGAGTTTGATCTCTTTCTTATTGCATCGAACAATTGGCTCAACTTTCATGCTGCATTCATATTTGCTTCGTTTTTCGACCCGCCCTTCATATGTACGGTGCCACTATTGTGAACCGGGTCACCATTAAAGAGAGACTTCTTAGGTCTCGCACGGCTATCAACTGACTTTAAATAAACGTCTGACTGATAGGAAGCAGGTTCATTCGTGTCCAGGGTTTGATCGGACAGATTCGCCATATCACAGCAGACTGTGCCATGTCAACGGTCACGCGCTCCGACCTCCATCAACATGATGAAGAGGCGCGTCTTCATTCAGATCCGACTTGCATCGGAAGACGCACGCGCGTGCAATGTATCGACTGTTAAGACGAGTAAGCGGCTTTGGGCAGGTCACATGGTGAGATGGCCAAAGGACAAGGACTGTGACGGAATGCCAGCCAAAGGCGAGAACATATCCAACGTATGCATGTACATTGAACTTCTTTAGCACCGTATGTAGCCAACTGTGCTACTCGGTGGTGCGGGGGGGGGGGACAACAAACTAAACACAAAAAGCAGTTCTAAAGAAATTAATTTTCAATCTAGATTTAGAATTGCATAGCGCCAATGGCTTCCTAATATCCGTGAGAAGAGCGTTCCAGACGGCTGCAGAAGCACATCTGAAAGCCAGCGATGCTGCGACTGTCTTTATTCGATGGCTAGCCAAAAAGCCACTGCGAGGATTACCGGAGTTTGTGTCATGGTTTATGTTCCTTGACGAGATAAACAAGGTATCTCGGTTCATTTGCGGCAAGCACTTTGTGTGTAATGAGTGCGACGTTATAATAATGTATTCATTCGGCAAAGAGTGTACGTCTGCCATGGAGATGGAGCAATGAGATCACTTCACGCTCAGGAGTGACGTAGATTGTGGCATCACGTGACCATGACGGATGGTGGCAGTCCAGCCTCCACAGAGCAGTGGATAGACAACGACTGTTGCTGATGATGCTCGTAATAAATTATAAGAAAAGTACGAGCAGAACACACGCCAAAGTAATCTCACCTCCTGTGTGCACGTGATCCTTTTGGGGTGAGGAGCCTCTTGCTGCAACTGGTACACTGCACACACGACACGACACAACGTGGCACCGCACGTCACACCACACGATACAGCACACAAACGGCCTCCGATTGGCACGGTTGGCTACGTACGGTGCGAAAGAAGTTCAAAGTACGTACGTGCGACGCGACCGCGCGTCACGCCACACAATACGGCACGCAGCACGGCACCGTGACAGCGGGAGAGCGGAAGTGATTAAAGCACGCGAGCATAATTGGCAAAATGCATCTGTGGCGTGAAAGTTAAAGGAGAGTAAAATTTTATTGCCCCGTTTATAAAGCCCCTGTGCATGTGAGCCTTCCACTCCAGACAGACATAAAACGGAAGAATTACAGTTTATGCTGTTCCGCCGCTAAATTAATTCATGTAACGCGATAATTTTTGTAATGATGCCCTGTAGAATAGATGTTTTGTGTTCCAGTGACAATCTTAACTCTTTTTGGAACGTAAATTCCGCTTTGTCTTTTATTTTGTTGTCGTTGTATTTATGATTTGCACTCTCTGGCCACGCTGCTTTTAAGATTTTGAAAACCGCGTTTCATTAATTGAAACGTGATGCCGGGCACTTTCAACTCACGCACACCGCGGATATTAAATAAGCGCGACGCTCATTATTTGGTGGGGATAAAAAAAAAGCATTCCATAGAGAATTACGAAGGATTTTTAATTAGCCGCTCAGAAGCCCGGGGAAATTTACGAAAGTCGACCATAAATAACGAACAAACAATCGCACGACAAAGTGAGCGCACGCAGACATTCTGCGAACTTTCCCTGTAAGCGTGTGCAATATTTTCTTGCAATGTTTTCAAAGATTAAAAGATTAACTATGAAACAATACCCCAATGGGGAAGTGTGTGTGTTTGGGTCACGTGGAATTCCGTGTGCACGATTATTTCCGTACCCCCGAGTCAAACTTTAATCCACTCAGAGTTGTGCGCGTTATGATTAGTGTTATTATTATCATCATCTTCATCATTCATCGCAACCCAATAATTGTGGAACGTCACCGCTGCTTCATTGGCTGTAAGATCTGGTTGTTGTGTTCAGCGGTTGTGTGTTGATACTCGGTGTGAGCGGGCAGTGAGCAACGCTCACAACAACGTGCAGAGGCGACGGGCAGCTAAAGCACAGCAAATTGGCACAGCAAGGGGCACGGGTGGTGCATCTGCCAGTCATCTCAGTCCGCCAACCCATGGCACCTGGGTCTGTCCCATGACCTCCTGCCAGCGAGCGTTCGACACTTCACGTGGCCTCAAAATGCATATAGCCTGGCACAAGCGCCGTGGCGACGTCACCGCCACTGTGTGGCGAATGGCGATTGTTGTTGTTGTTGTTGGTATCGTCTTGAGTAGCTGTCCGGTCTGGCATTTGTAAGGGCACAGTTGATGTCATTCGCTGCCTCTTGACGACGAGTATCAACGTCTACAACGCTGCCGCCCGCACTTTCACAACAGGACCCAACAGTTTGTTTCTTTGATGACAACCAAACCCCGAGCGCCGTCTTCTCCGCAGCTCAGTCCGCTGGGCCCGTGCTCCGGCAATGTCTCACGCTTTGTGTTTTTGTGTTCTCTGCGCACGAAACTCTCCACCCCCCCACTCCCGGCAGCTCACGTGTCAGCTCGTTAGGGCCTGGAGCATCCCGCTTCTCCGCGAACTCCATCGGGAGCTCAGCTGGGGCAGGGCGCGATGCTAAATAAAGCACGGCGTCTGCGAGACTGCGTGTGCCCGTGCCCGTGCCCTGCAGTGCATTTCACTAAAACGTATTCCCCCCCCTCCCCGCAAAGCCAACATGTACACCTAGCGTTAGCGTACGTGCAAGCTGCTAACACTTTAACAAAAAAAGTTACCGTATTATTGAACACGTTTATAATATAATAATTACATTAAGATAGCGCCTTCCGTCAAGGCTCTCGTAATCGTCTCATTTTGTTTCATATACCGATGGGAAGATTTGTTTTGTTTAATTACATAAAATGCTTACCACATCAAATGCATCAGGAAATGTTGGGCTGGAAAATATTTAAATGAACTCACATTGCAAAAAACCAATGAGGGAAACGAAGTGCTGTGCAGATGGTAGACATCAAAATGAGCTAGCCTGTCACTGCTCCGCCAAATCTGGGACATAGGCCACGCACGGTGGCACTGTTCGGCCAAACATGGAAATTCCACATCGCTATGGCAGGACCCCGCCAGTCTTAACAGTATTGCACACAGCACTTGCTGCGAGCGACGTTTACAATTTCCTGCGCATGTTCTATTTTTTACCGCGTTCCTTTGCTATATAGCCTGTCACCCCTCTTGACTTGCAATGCTCATTATAAACACGCAATTTGCGCTGCCTCACGTACTGCTTTAACTGTCATAAATAATATCCACCCACCGCCCCACACACACACACACTTTATCACAACCATGATATCGGTGCCGTGGCATGAGATGGAGAAACCATTCAAATCTCGCAAAGCAGTGCGAGGCCCACAGAAGCTGATATCAAAGAACTACTTCTGAAGTCTTGTTCAAGTGGCCCCGTATCCACGCGAGCAGGCAGCACTTTACAACCCAGCCGACTGTTGGCACACAACAGTCGGTCGAAGCGATACTGTTCATTTTAACACGTCGGCTTTCGCGACCAATATCATCCATCAGAGAGGTTTTTGGGTTAGATCGCGTAAATGTATAAATGTGTCGCTAAAACCCGCCAACAACCGATACAACCAACTAGTAAGGGTTGTCACGTGAACAGAACGTGCCAATTCGTCACTAGTACAGCACACCGGTGTGTTGGAGAGCCAAACCACAACATTTATAAATGTGACGAATTGGCCACGTTCTGTTTACGTGACAACCCTTACTAGTTGGCTGTGTCGGGTGGTGTCGGGTTTTAGCGACACATTTATATATTTACGCGATCTAACCCGAAAACCTCTATTACGGATACTGTTCATTCTCAGATCCTGAATTTGTCAAAATTAAGTGTAAAAAAACGAATTTCGTATGACGGGGGAAAACTGTGTGGCAGGGAAGGGGGTGGCGATGTTGCTGTCGTCATTGATGACACTGGGCTGAGGCCATCAACCAGCATAGATTACTTTAAAGAGAAGGGGGGGGTGCAACCACACCGCCCCAAGTGGACGCCTGCTACAGCTGCAGCAGCGGCGGCAGTTGCAGGAAGACTCCGGGGGTTTTGGATTGCGATCATTCCGCCCGGGCGCCTCTCCTCCGTGCAGCGCGGTCCTCCTCGGCCCTCTGCCGGCTCGCACACGCCACTGGACTTCGTGTGGGACGAGGCCACGGGGCCCGTGAATTATACACAGCAGAGGTCGCAAACGGGTTTTGATTCCTTACCCGTACCCGTACCCGGCCGCACCAGGGTCGCAAATAGGTACCCGTACCCGTACCCGGCCGAGTACGGGTACCCGTTCCCTACCCGTACCCGTACCCTACCCGAAATGAGTGACAAACGGTGACTCACCAGTGACTCACGGCCTACCCGTACCCGTACCCGGCCGCACCAGGGTCGCAAACGGCTACCCGTACCCGTACCCGGCCGGGTACGGGTAGCCGGGTATCGGGTAGGGTACGGGTATCGGGTACCCGGTTGCGACCTCTGATCCACAGGGAGCAGCCGCTGCACGCTGGCCGTTGTGGCAGGGTTGTGACTCTGGGGAGAGTTGCGATTCTGTGGCGTGAAATGGTGCAGGGCAGCAGCGGTCGTGTGCGCTGTACGGAACGGAATCGTCGTCTGCCATGTCCTTTTCCACACTACAGATGACAGAAAATAATTGCAAAAAAATCCCCATTCCAATGGGTGCATTGTACAGAATAACAATTCTGCTGCGAACATTCTCTCCGTTGCTCTTAATCGTTGTAGGAGTGCAAACTATCGTTTGTTTGTACAACGGCACCCCCACCTCGCTTAGGCATGTAATCGTAGGTGCGAGTGGTAGAAATGGATAAGGATTGTATTAGTCACAAGATAGCTATCGTAAATGTGTGTAAAGTGCAACAGGGTCCACTGGGTTCCGTGTTAAACGCCCTGGCGTGGAGTGGTGGCGCGGTGATTCATGGTTAGTTTAACCAAACTTTAGTATGAATGAATGTTGAATTTATTTCGCACCGTACGTAGCCAACCGTGCTAATCGGAGGTGCGGGCGTGGGGGGGTGGGGGGGGTCACCTGCCAACCTAACCATGGCCTCTACGACAGGGCGATTACTGCTCTGGCTGACAATGCTCTAAACGACGGTGCTGACAAACAAATCTGACTTAGTTATAAACAAATCTGACGTTGTTGTTATAATATGTATTATTAGTGCACCACACTATGAACACGGCCACCTGAGTTCAATTCCCGGTGAGAGTGAGAGCCGAACCAGTTCTGGGCCCTCCCTTCACAAATCCCGACTGGTGATGTACGATGAGGCAACTTCTCATGACCAACACCACGTGGGTTGCTTTTTGTGTTTAGTTCGTTGTCCTTCCCCTCGCACCTACGATTAGCACGGTTTGGCTAGGTTCGGTGCAAAAGAGTTCAACATACATACAATTATATTTTCATCTGGGATTGGACTAATAAAGAGCTGCCACGCCAAGTACCTTGACACTCACAGTTGTCAGGATTTGCATAGAGGATAGATTTGTTCACAGTTCCTGGTGAGTCAAGAAGGCGAAACTCCTGGCTCAGTAAATGATTTTTAAAAAAGTGTGCTTGCTAGTACCAACATTGACATCCATCTACAAAGTCTGGACAGGTGAGTAATCGGCTCATTTTCAGGTAGCTCACGTGATAAATTCCCCCAGAAATGCACTCAAAGGTAACAATTCACGGGTCACGCTTAAATTAGTTTCGGTCTTGCCTGTGCTATTTGGCAAGATGTTAACTACCTCGCCTGGTATACAGGAGCATGTGGGTTCGATCCCGGCCCTGACGCCTGTATTTGGAGTTTGCGTGTTCTCTCTCTCTCCCCGTGGTGGCGTAGATTTCTCTCCGGGTCCTCCGGTTTATCTCTCCACAATCATAAACATGCATTTAGGGTATTTGACTGCTATACATTTCCACGTGATAATCGACTTCGTTGAGCTATTAATTGTGGCCAGGTCGCTTCTAAAAAAAGAGCTAGAAACCTCAGTGGTAAAATAAAAAAATTAGTTCAATAGTTCTATGTGCCTCAATATTCCGTTTGATTCGCGTGCTACTTAGGCTAAAGTTACAATCGCGTATAATGTGTGTCAATTCTAGATTTCAAGCTTTCGTGACTGCAAGGATTCATACTCTTAGGTTTTTTCGGTAAAAAATTATAATAATAGAAAATAATAATAAATCAATTAAATCACGAGCTGTAAACGATCCATTCAATTCACATATCGTGTGCGCACAAATCGATTTTAATCGATGAATCCGTCCCGCTGCCCATTCATCACTGTCGTACGTTTCAATCGACAAGAAATTGGAGCGTGGCAAGCAGAGTGGTGGTGCCCGTGTTGGGCGCCCCTCAGTCGCAATTTTCCCTTGCGGCTCACGTCACCAGCAGCCCCAGCTGGAACCAGCCGAACACTCGCCTGTGTCCAGACAGCTGCCCTGGGCCACAGCGCTAACCTAGACGCATCGCCTCACCACGTGCCCGCCCAGGCACCGGCTATTTGATTACAACAGCTATGAATCATTCAAGGCTTCAGACAAAACCATCCATCACACACACACACACTCTCTAGAGTGCTGCCGGTGGTTTAGGATGGACCGGTAATATGATATTTTAATTGCCACTCTATGGCAGGACGATCGACAGAGCAGGGAGGCCGCCCCACGCTTACACGAGCCTTGGCAGCGCCAGATGCATCATTGCCGTGCGAAGTTACACCATCTGTAACCCAGCCTGCACCTCCTACCGCAGCGCCCAGAGATGCCCGGTCTACACAGAGACCGGTCTACAGAGACCGGTCCAGGGTGAGTGATCCTGGCCTCAGGAACGTAGCTTGAAGCCCCACCACAGTGGGTGAGAACGCATTTTTTTTCATATATATAATGAATTCCTGGCAAAAGAAACACGCTCGGGTTTATGTGCAGAAGGAAAAAAGGACACCGATGTTGTTGTTTGCCGTGCGGAATTAAAGCTCATGAATTCAGGGCAATGAAGGTCGACGGGCGTGAGCGATGAGATGGTGGCAGAGTGGACAACGTGAAGATACTCACGGTAGGATTTCCATATGGGCGGCTGGTAGTCCTCGCTCTCTGCAATAGACAAAGGTGGGGAGAGCCGCTGGTTATTCGTAGCGTTGAGCAGGGGGCCAAAAGTTCACCGTTGCACAACACGCCGCACGTTACCTGCAGACACAATGTGGACTCGCGGGGTCGGGCGACTGAGGCACTCAAAGAGCAAAGCACACGTTGAGGTGGGCATTGCTGGAGAACACGCGAACAGTTACAACGTACAATTAACACAAAACATGTAAAACAACGCTTTGATAAAACGGCTGAAACACATCACCGCCTCCGAGCACTTTGCCACGTTACTGGCGGCAGAGATATCGGCGCACTTTCCACCAACAATCGGACGAAAGGGAACCGTGCGTCAGCGCGTGAATTTCGTTAGTGGCGCGATGAACTAAGACAACCGGCCACAACGGCATTGCAGCTACGCGCAAAACAACTGTCCGCCTCGCCAACTAAAATGCAAACCGAGAGCGTGGGCAGCGCGGCCCAACTCCACGCGAGCGCAAACGGCACCAGGGGGCACCAGCGTGGCAGCGGCAGGTCGAGCCGCCGGAGAGTTCGTGCGGAGCGTCGGCGCGCGGAGCGGAGCCGAGGGGCCCCCGTGCCGAATCGCGCGCACAGACACCGCTTCCTACCATTGTGCTGTCACCGACGCAAACACACGCGCGCGCGAACCCACAGCGAGCGCGAACCCACAGCGAGCGCGAACGGCCCCGCGCGGCACAGCCTCGCCGACGCACACGGACGTTACGCCGCAATGAAAAAGATAAGGGGGGACACGCCGCACCGGCAAACGCATTTCGACAAGAGGCGCGCGAACGCTAGCCCTGCTCGTTACCTGGACGGGTCCTGCGTCGGGGTTTGAGCACGACGGCGCGGGACGCCATCTGCCCCGCGAGAGGCTGCATGAATTTAACAACGAAAAAATATAAACTTCTCCTTTTAGCACCGCATGTTTGTGTTGTCAAGCGGGCGTGACCGTGGGCGGGACGGGGGAGGGGGGGCGATCGCCTTAATGACGATCCGTCGAGTGAAACCTTCAGGCCGGCATTACTCCCCGGCTTCGCGAAAGCTTTCGGCAAATCCAGACGGCCTGGAGCGGAGCCTCTGAGCGGCAGCGAAGGCGGCGCTCTCCGCACTCCGCCTCCGAGTCCTGGGACCCCGGCGGTGGAAGGAAGCGGGTTTCTTAGAAGAGATTTATGGCGTGTGTCACTGGCACGCACCCAAGTCAAACAGGAAAGGAAAGTCGACACAAGTGAAGGCATTAACATCGTGAAGGGCCATGGCCAGTTTTCCTGCTCACGGTGGCCGGACAGCTCGGGAGGGGGTGGGGGGGGGTGAGGTGGGGGGGCTGTCGGGGGAGGGGGGGGGGAGCCTCTCCCCGGTGACAAAAGTGACCACGTACGACCCAATGCGAATGGTCTGCGCGGAGTCACTCGCGCACGTTACGCGCAGTAAATCACGGGACGTGACCGTCGCTGTTTGTGTACGTGGCGACACACCACAAAGGTGCTGCTCCGTAAATTACGCCCGATTTACTGGCACAAAAGGACCGAAAGCCCCGCAGCCATTGACGCTCCATTCAACTGCAGTTACATCATAACAGTTACAGCCTGCCCTGCCCTGCCGAGCGCACCGACCGGCACGATTTAACACCGTCAGACCACCAGGGCCAATAACCGCAGCCGGCATGCCAACGCGGCGGGGCGGCGGCGGCGGCGCTGCACCGGCAACCCGGTGGTGGCACCAATTTGATTTCCAGGCCACGTTTGACATCGTTTGGCGAGCGATTATCAGAAACGGTCCGAGGCACCCCGCTGCAACAAAAACCCGCACCAGACCAGCGCGGTGAAGTATGGTTTCAGCAATGAAATACGTCAGCCGGTCAATCGGGTTTTGTCTTTTTTTTTGCGCACATTCTTGGACGTGACCTTTTTTTTTTACAGTTTGCGTTGGCGGGATGAAAATAAACTTCTCGCATATGACGCCGTGATTTTTCTTTGAACGTGTACATCTTAAACATAGCATTTACACTGGTCTAGACATCCACTTTACAAGGGGAGGCTCAAATAACCGAGGCTTGACTTTATCACCACGGCCGGCACACAACGTCATGGGACAGGATCGCGTTTCTAAGTCGTGCAGGAGGGAAAATAGCCACTAGAGGGAGCCCACTTCTACGCAGAAGAAAAAAAGCTTAAAAAGATCCTTTTTTATTTCACAAGCGACCTGGCTCAACCTAGTGACTTAATGTTTTCGGTAAAGTCACGTAGATAGGTTCAATTTAATAAAAATGAAATAGAAAAAAAAACTACGACGTTTCGATCGCAACACCAGCGGTCGTCATCAGGCCTGTGACTTTACCGAAAGACCCAAAGAATATTAACCAAGTGACTGATCATCACGTGGACATTTATAGCAACCAAACACTCTAAAGGCGAGTTTATAAATGTGGAGGGGGGGGGGACCCGGAGAAAAATCCACACGACCACGGGGAGAGGGGCACGCAAACACCAAGTATACAGCAGGCGTCAGGGTCGGGATCGAACCCACGACCTCCTGTACAGCAGGCGATGTAGTTAACATCTCGCCACCGCTGCGCACGAAAAAAACCACGTGGGCCCCCCCATGGGCAGTTGTGCACGAGCACAAATCAAAAGAGTCAACGACATTCACCATTAATGCTGCCTTAGAATAGAACAGCTACAGAAGGCAACTAGTTAGTATCCCTTTATGCACATGATAAGGATTAGATACGGGCTGCGGTGTACTATTATTATTATGGGCGTGCGTTTGAGCCCGGGATTCATAGAGTTGGAGATCGCAGACTTCGCCCCGCTGCTTGGAAAATTAGCTTCCAGGGGGTAAAGACAAAATACTTGTACTGTGCTGCACACACGCACACAGGGAACGCTGCAGCCAGACTCGACCTTTGTTCACCGCGTCACGTTCCGTTTACGATGCAAGAAACCTCAAAGGGGAAAGGGAATTGTACAAGAATTGCACGAGGACATCCTTTCGATTTAAAGCTTCTTTCGTGACTGCAGGGATTCATCTTCTTGGTTCTTTCGGTAAAGTCACGTAGAAGGGAAATAATAAAATAAAAAAAATAAAACATAATAAAACAATTCTTCGATTTAAAGCTTTCGTGGCTGCAGGGATTCATCTTCTTGGTTCTTTCGGTAAAGTCACGTAGAAGGGAAGTAATAAAATAAAAAAAATTAAACATAATAAAACAAGTGTTCGATGTAAAGCTTTCGTGACTGCAGGGATTCATCTTCTTGGTTCTTTCGGTAAAGTCACGTAGAAGGGAAAAAATAAAATAATAAAATTAAAACATAATACAATAATTCTCACGACGTTTCGGCCACAACGCAAGCAGCCGTCCTCAGGTGAAGAACAGGTCTGTCGGAAAGACAGCGTCTGAAGGCTGCTTGCGTTGTGGCCGAAACGTCGTGAGAATTATTTAATTAAGTTTTATTTTTATTATTTTATTATTTCCCTTCTACGTGACTTTACCGAAAGAACCAAGAAGAGGACATCCTTCTGGATTCCACTGCCAATCGAAACGCCGTGGGCGCCTGGCGACCGTCTAAGGAATGAACCGCAACACCTTTCCGATCTCTCGTCAAAGGGCATCAACCACCGCGCGAACTCCGGTCATCCTCGCAGCGGCTTCTGGCTGGCCAGCGAACAAAAGGCGCTCCTGCGGCCGTCTGGAACGCTCCTCCTTCCGGTACCGTATTCGGAAGCCACTGGAGCTGTGCACTTTCAAATCATCCAGATCGCAAAGCTGGAACTGCTTTTATGCGATCCGGTTGTTGCCCTTGCCCCCGCGCCTCCGATTAGCACGGCTTGCTACGTACGGTGCGAAAGAAGCTCTACACAGACAGGCGTCAGAGCCGTCCGATCGTGAAGACACCTCCCCCCCTTGCTTTACCCGACCTGTACGAGCTGCAGTCGCGTCTTGCGCCACTCACTGGCGGCAGCTAGCACTGCACCGCGACACCAGGGGCCTCTGCAATCCGTCATCGAAAGATTATATAGAAAAGGTAAAGGTATTGAACTTTTTTTTAACTATAAACTATTATGTTACCGGGTAAGGCTCACTGAGCGAAAATAGCCCTCTTTCAGAAGCCACTTGGCTGCAGATGATAGGTCAACAAAGTGGTTTATCACGTGGAAATGTATAGCAGCCACATACTCGAAAAGCACGATGGGGGCCGTCCATAAATGACGTCACGCACCTGGGGGAGGGGGGGGGGTCAGACATTTGTGACGATGTGTGACGAGGGGGGGGGGGGGAGTTGAGAAATGTGACGTCACATCAAAATGCGCAACTTTAAATAAATATAGACAACACGTTCTACTTAATTAAATATACTTTTTGATAAACGTTTTCTCCTACAACATCAGAGTGCAGCGCCGCATTAAATGCGCGCTACAATGACAATAGTTTAAAGCGATTTGAAGCATGTTTAATTTTGGGAGGGGGGGAGCAGAGCTTTGTGACGTCATATTTGAGGGGGGGGGTCTGACTTTTTGTGACGCCGTGTGACGAGGGGGGGGGTCAAAAATCGTCCAAAATCGCGTGACGTCATTTATGGACGGCCCCTTGATTCTAAATGTGGAGGGAACAAACCGGAGGACCTGGAGAAAAATCCACGTGACCACGGCGAGAGAGATCAAACCCACGACCTCCTGTATACCAGGCGAGGGAGTTAACATCTCCTAGCCACCGTGATGATGAGAGAGAGACGCGCAAACTCCAAATATACAACAGACGTGAGGATCGCGATCGAACCCACGACCTCCTGTGTACCAGGCGAGGGAGTTAACATCTCCTAGCCACCGTGATGATGAGAGAGAGACGCGCAAACTCCAAATATACAACAGACGTGAGGATCGCGATCGAACCCACGACCTCCTGTGCACCAGGCGAGGGAGTTAACATCTCCTAGCCACCGTGATGATGATGAGACACACAAACTCCAAATATACAACAGACGTGAGGATCGGGATCGAACCCACGACCTCCTGTATACCAGGCGAGGGAGTTAACATCTCCTAGCCACCGTGATGATGAGAGAGAGACACACAAACTCCAAATATACAGCAGACGTGAGGGTTGGTATCGAACCCACAACCTCCTGTATACCAGGCGAGGTAGTTAACATCTCCCAGCCACCGTGGCGCCTAATCGCTCACACCGTGGGTGGTCATCAGCACATGGGACCTCGGGGTGATTCAGTCACACGGCGACTCTGGCATACTGCTGCGTGAACACAGCAAACCCACAAGTTCACCTCCGGATAGCTTCAAGGCTAGATTCGAGGCTTTCGTGACTGCAGGAATTGCTCCTCGGTTCTGTCGGTAAAGTCACTTAGAAAATAAAATTGTTTTGTCTTGGTGTGCCTCGTGTCTGTGTGTGTCTCTGTGAGTTTCTCTGTGCATGATTGTCTCTGCCTATGCGTCTCCGGGTCTGTGTTTTGTCTCTCTCTCTGAAATTTAGCAATCTTTGGAAGAACGTAATCAACCGGGTGGGGTTGTTGACTGCTGTGTTAGCCGACTCTCTGTGTTGTATTGTATTATATTTCTAAGTTTACTATGTTTTGGTTTTGGAATTCATTCTTACCCGATGACGGTTGCTTACGTTGCAATCGAAACGTCGCATTCGATTATCGTTCGATTTGATTCTCTACGCGACTTTACCGAAAGAACCAACGAGGATTGCTTCAATTCGTTTGGTCGGTGCTGCGTCGTGACCTGCCGTGACCTGCCGTGACCTGCCCGTTTAGAGCCGCAGGAAGCAGCGGCATGGCACGGCACTTGGTGCACGGAACAGAATGGGGGGGGGGCAGGAGGATCCAGGTCCAATTCCACCCCCTCCTCTTCGTAGCCCCCCCCACCTCCTCTGACATCGTGGGCTTCCGGTGCAGCTGCACCGCCTGCGCACTCGATAGCTCCGCCGCTGTTCGTGCGCAGGAGATTTGCTCGTGCGCAGGAGATTCCGTCACGCCGCGTGACCTCTCTCACATTGACCCTCCGAGGTGCTGTGGTGGTTGCCTTGGGAACCGGCGTGTGGGATTAAATGCCTCCATCGCTGTTGCTAGGGAAGGTGCGGTGACCGCGTTTCGGGCTGGCGGAGGTGTCCGTGGTGCTGGGCGTGTAGCTCAGACACCGAGACACCGCACACCAACCAAAGACAAAGATCCCCCGTATAGCCTTGACAGACTGTAGGGGCAAGTGCTGTTAGCGAGCACCTATGAAGGCCGCAACGGCACACGAGGGGGTGGGTGGCCAGCACCACGCCCGACCGCCTTTGTCTCCCTAGTGGTGATGTTTGCACACCGCACCAGGTACTCATTTGAGGCTGAGTCGACCACACACACACATGCACACGGGCACAACACACCAAATGCCAGCGGCAACCAGCAACCACTACTGGACATCTGTAAACAAGAGCTCTACAGCTCATCGGATTTCTCCCGTCTCAATAAAGATAAGGTAATGGTGCCTTTAAAGGGCTGCACAACCCCAGCCCCTTCTGTCCATCCAATGCCGGATGAGGGCACCCCCCACACACCGTGCGGTTCAGCGGTGTTTTCGTTACTTGACCATACTTCACCACGTTGGTCAGTGCCGGGGCGCGCGTAAAGTAGAGCAAAACAATTCACACTTCGCTGCCCTCCGCTGCCCTCCGCCGTGGCTCGCAAGACCCCCTTGGGCAAGGGCATCAACCCCACGCGTGCACCGTGCGACGACGGGCTTCGGTCTCGCTGGGTCACCGAGTGCCGACGAGGTTTGGAACATTTCCAGGGCGATACGGGCCGAGGTGGACGGCGCTGACACAAGCCCAGGCGATGCACCGAATGAACGCAGCCACGACCTGCGCGCCGTAGCGACGGCGAGGCGGGGAATATTGACGTTTGGCGAAGGCGACTTCGCTTCAAAGCGCCCGTTCGCTTAACTCTAAAATGTCGGGGTGGCGTGTGTCCGATAAATATTCAAACAGGCGGTGAAACTAAAGGGGCCCGTGCTGGCGGTCGTGTGCTTACGAAGACGGACCCAGGAAACAAATGGTCACCTTTTCCCTTCCCACTCCGCCTTACGAAAGCGAAAATATAGCAGGGGGGTAATTGTGTAATCGATGGCCATCGTTCGGAGCAAGAGAAGGAGGGCTTGTTCCGAGTACGCCCGTGCGGCTGATATTTGGGATCAATGTGGGTTTTTTTTAAACTTAAATGGATTTGAATATTTACAAAGTAGGCAGAGAGCTCGCTTAAACAAAGGGAGACCACCCTCCTGACCAAATCCTCCTCCTTATCCTCGTCGAGCAAACGCTGGGCTCAGGAATGTTGTTGGCTCGACGCAAACACCAGGGGGGGTTTGCGTCGACTACGGGAGCATCACCCCCCCCCCACTCTCCCCAGGAGCCGGGAGCCTGGACACGTGGAATGGCAACATGCGCATGGTGCACAGACGCGGCCACCACTTTTCAAGTCTCACACACACAGACACAGACACGGCCACCACTGTTCAAGTCTCAAATACACACACACAGACACGGCCACCACTGTTCAAGTCTCACACACACACACAGACACGGCCACCACTGTTCAAGTCTCTCACACACACACAGACACGGCCACCACTGTTCAAGTCTCACACACACACACAGACACGGTCACCAACTACTGTTCAAGTCTCACACACACAGACACGGTCACCACTATTCATGTCTCAGACACACAGACACACACGGCCACCACTATTCAAGTCTCACACACAGACACGGCCACCACTGTTCAAGTCTCACACACACATGCACACAGCTACCACTCACAGGCACGGCCGCCACTGTTCAAGTCTCAGAGACCTGGCCACCGCTTTCAACCGAGAAGACACAGGCGCCCCTCGGAGCTCGCAGACACAGTTGCCTGCCATCCTCAGTTCGCTGGCAGCCACCACCACCACCACCGCCCTCAGATTAGCGACGCGATGCAAACAATCCTGCCCGTTGTATTTGCTGTAGAGCAGTGTTCTTCATTGCAAGGCCCGTGGGCCACTGGCAGCCAACTAGTGGCCTTTCGTGCGGCCCCCAGACAAGACACAAATGTGAAAACAACCCCCTGCCACCCCCATCATCACAGTCGTGCTGCTGTCAAACACCCAATGGGTTTCAAAGGGTGTGGCGGCTCTCGCACTGATGATGTCTTATCGGCGAAAGTGCCTCACCACCCGCCACGCCCGCTCTAAAAATTAAGCGAAGAACACTTCTGTATCGTGTCCGAATCGCAGCGCATCTCCAAAAAAAATCTGTACGCAGCAGCGAAGCGTGGCAACGAGTGGTGGGTAAGGAGGCGTATACATACTGGGGGTTATTTTCACAGCTGCCACTCTCTGTTCAGAGGCACAACGAATGCGGCCGCAGCTCTCAACTCATATCAGCAACCGCCTCTTTCATCTCGCAGTCACTCTGGGTTCACAGGCACGAACAAAGTACAAAGGCAAAGATCTGCCATATAGCCTTAACAGACTTCAGGGGGCAAGTGCTGCGAGTGAGCACCTATGAAGGCCGGCATGGCACACAAGGGGGTGGGTGGAAGCTTCACGCCCGGCCGCCTTTGTCTCCCTAGTGGTGTATTTGAGGCTAAGTCGACCTAGGGGAGGACCAGAACCGGTTCAGATAATCGTCACTGGTGTTGGCCGTGAACGTGTATCGAACTTGGGTCGCTGGGTTTGTAGCGCAGCGCGCGACATTACCGCTCCCCTTCACAGACAGAGCCCACACACTCTCACTCCCAGCCCACACTCCCAGCCCACACTCTCACTCCACACTCTCAGCCCACACTCTCACTCCACACTCTCAGCCCACGCTCTCAGCCCACGCTCCCAGCCCACGCTCCCAGCCCACACTCCCAGCCCACACTCCCAGCCCACACTCTCAGCCCACACTCTCAGCCCACACTCTCAGCCCACACTCTCACTCCACACTCCCAGCCCACACTCTCAGCCCACACTCTCACTCCACACTCTCAGCCCACACTCTCACTCCACACTCTCAGCCCACACTCTCAGCCCACACTCTCAGCCCACACTCTCACTCCACACTCTCACTCCACACTCTCAGCCCACACTCTCAGCCCACACTCTCAGCCCACACTCTCAGCCCACACTCTCAGCCCACACTCTCAGCCCACACTCTCAGCCCACACTCTCAGCCCACACTCTCAGCCCACACTCTCAGCCCACACTCTCACTCCACACTCTCACTCCACACTCTCACTCCACACTCTCAGCCCACACTCTCACTCCACACTCTCAGCCCACACTCTCAGCCCACACTCTCACTCCACACTCTCACTCCACACTCTCAGCCCACACTCTCACTCCACACTCTCAGCCCACACTCTCAGCCCACACTCCCAGCCCACACTCTCAGCCCACACTCTCAGCCCACACTCTCAGCCCACACTCTCAGCCCACACTCTCACTCCACACTCTCAGCCCACACTCTCAGCCCACACTCTCAGCGCACACTCTCAGCCCACACTCTCACTCCACACTCTCAGCCCACACTCTCACTCCACACTCTCAGCCCACACTCTCAGCCCACACTCTCACTCCACACTCTCAGCCCACACTCTCACTCCACACTCTCAGCCCACACTCTCAGCGCACACTCTCAGCCCACACTCTCAGCCCACACTCTCACTCCACACTCTCAGCCCACACTCTCAGCCCACACTCTCACTCCACACTCTCAGCCCACACTCTCAGCCCACACTCTCAGCCCACACTCTCAGCCCACACTCTCAGCCCACACTCTCAGCCCACACTCTCACTCCACACTCTCACTCCACACTCTCAGCCCACACTCTCACTCCACACTCTCAGCCCACACTCTCAGCGCACACTCTCACTCCACACTCCCAGCCCACACTCTCACTCCACACTCTCAGCCCACACTCTCAGCCCACACTCTCAGCCCACACTCTCAGCCCACACTCTCAGCCCACACTCTCACTCCACACTCTCAGCCCACACTCTCAGCCCACACTCTCACTCCACACTCTCACTCCACACTCTCAGCCCACACTCTCACTCCACACTCTCAGCCCACACTCTCAGCCCACACTCCCAGCCCACACTCTCAGCCCACACTCTCAGCCCACACTCTCAGCCCACACTCTCAGCCCACACTCTCAGCCCACACTCTCACTCCACACTCTCAGCCCACACTCTCAGCCCACACTCTCACTCCACACTCTCAGCCCACACTCTCAGCGCACACTCTCAGCCCACACTCTCACTCCACACTCTCAGCCCACACTCTCACTCCACACTCTCAGCCCACACTCTCAGCCCACACTCTCACTCCACACTCTCAGCCCACACTCTCAGCCCACACTCTCACTCCACACTCTCACTCCACACTCTCAGCCCACACTCTCAGCGCACACTCTCACTCCACACTCTCAGCCCACACTCTCACTCCACACTCTCAGCCCACACTCTCAGCCCACACTCTCACTCCACACTCTCAGCCCACACTCTCAGCCCACACTCTCAGCCCACACTCTCAGCCCACACTCTCAGCCCACACTCTCAGCCCACACTCTCAGCCCACACTCTCACTCCACACTCTCAGCCCACACTCTCACTCCACACTCTCAGCCCACACTCTCAGCGCACACTCTCAGCCCACACTCTCACTCCACACTCCCAGCCCACACTCTCAGCCCACACTCTCACTCCACACTCTCAGCCCACACTCTCAGCCCACACTCTCACTCCACACTCTCAGCCCACACTCTCAGCCCACACTCTCACTCCACACTCTCAGCCCACACTCTCAGCCCACACTCTCAGCCCACACTCTCACTCCACACTCTCAGCCCACACTCTCAGCCCACACTCTCACTCCACACTCTCAGCCCACACTCTCAGCGCACACTCTCACTCCACACTCTCAGCCCACACTCTCACTCCACACTCTCAGCCCACACTCTCAGCCCACACTCTCACTCCACACTCTCAGCCCACACTCTCAGCCCACACTCTCAGCCCACACTCTCAGCCCACACTCTCAGCCCACACTCTCAGCCCACACTCTCAGCCCACACTCTCACTCCACACTCTCAGCCCACACTCTCAGCGCACACTCTCAGCCCACACTCTCACTCCACACTCCCAGCCCACACTCTCAGCCCACACTCTCACTCCACACTCTCAGCCCACACTCTCAGCCCACACTCTCACTCCACACTCTCAGCCCACACTCTCAGCCCACACTCTCAGCCCACACTCTCAGCCCACACTCTCAGCCCACACTCTCACTCCACACTCTCAGCCCACACTCTCAGCCCACACTCTCACTCCACACTCTCACTCCACACTCTCAGCGCACACTCTCAGCCCACACTCTCACTCCACACTCTCAGCCCACACTCTCAGCGCACACTCTCAGCCCACACTCTCACTCCACACTCTCAGCCCACACTCTCACTCCACACTCTCAGCCCACACTCTCAGCCCACACTCTCAGCCCACACTCTCAGCCCACACTCTCACTCCACACTCTCAGCCCACACTCTCAGCCCACACTCTCAGCCCACACTCTCAGCCCACACTCTCAGCCCACACTCTCACTCCACACTCTCAGCCCACACTCTCACTCCACACTCTCAGCCCACACTCTCAGCCCACACTCTCACTCCACACTCTCACTCCCAGCCCACGCTCTCCCAGCCCACGCTCTCACTCTCAGCCCACGCTCTCACTCCCAGCCCACGTTGTCATCCGCAGCCCACACTCCCAGCCCCAGCCCACGCTCTCACTCACAGCCCACGCTCTCACTCCCAGCCCACACTCTCACTCACAGCCCACGCTCTCACTTACAGCCCACGTTCTCACTCACAGCCCACACTCCCAGCCCCAGCCCACGCTCTCACTCACAGCCCACGCTCTCCCAGCCCCACGCTCTCACTCACAGGCCACAGGCATAGAGGCCGCCTCTCCCAGCCCACGCTCTCACTCCCAGCCCACGCTCTCCCAGCCCCACGCTCTCACTCACAGGCCACAAGCATAGAGGCCGCCTCTCCCAGCCCACGCTCTCACTCCCAGCCCACGCTCTCCCAGCCCCACGCTCTCACTCACAGGCCACAGGCATAGAGGCCGCCTCTCCCAGCTCGAATGCAAAAGTCGCCACGCGCTCCACGCCATGGCACGCCTCGTGCTCCGTGCATCGCTCGCCTTGCCACGGACGACATTAAATCTCAGCGTGCACGAACGCATTGTACTCTGGGAACGCAGCGGATGGCCGCGTTCCCCACACAGCGCTTAGGCCACTCTGTCAAGTGCGCAATACGAACAAGAGACACAAGCTTGTCCGCGACATTGCCACGGGGAGGGTGGGGGGGAGAAAAAGATTACATCATGAGCAGCTCATCGCGAGTTGCATTAATTGAACAACAATAGAAGATAATTGCAGACGTATCGTTTCCCCCTTTGATCAAAAACGGTAGTAGAAATCAGCGGTGTGGGATATACGCAGAGTAAGAGAGTGGGTTCCTCGGGAGGAAGGAATCGGGCCCTCCTGGCCAGGCGTGGGCCCGTCTGCCCAAGGCAATCAATCGGCGCACAATCATCGCAGGGGGCCCTCACATCCTCGGGCCAAAGATTGTGCGTGGATGCCAACGCTGCAATCACGCTCCAGGATAACCTTCAAAATGATTTGCCTGCATGAAACATTAACATTCAATAATAATAATAAAAAACCTTATTCGGGTATTGACAATATATTATTGGCAGGCTCCCCCTGTTCCTGTGTCTGCAGTGCGCCAGTTAGCATTAAACTTGTGAACCCCCCAACCCCCGTGTGTGTGGGGGGGGTGTGCAGCGATTTGGAACTCTCTCTCTTTCTCTAACCGAGCACTCGCCAAGAAAGCGCGCCGCTCCGTTCGCCGCGCCCTGTGGGAGCCGGGTGCTGAGCGGTAGACGCGGAACTCCGCGGTAATCAACGCCGACGCATCGTGGGCAGCGCGAACGTGGTTGAAATGCAAAGTGCGGTGAGAGCGGGCCCGGTCCGCAGATCAGCAACGCTGCCATGCCCCTTGGAAACGCCACTCACGCTCAGGCAGGTCCTCTGGAAGAAATTAACGAGTCTAAATTATATTTTTTTTACCAGATAAGGCCCACTGAGCTAGACAGCTCTTTTACAGAAACCATCTGGCCACAAATGATAGCTCAACGAAAGTGGCTTATCACGTGGGGATTTGTCGCAGCCAGACGCTCTGAACGCACGATTCCAAATTTAGAAAGAAACGCAGGAGGACCTGCAGAAAAATCCACGTGAACACGGGGAGAACATGCCAACTCCAAATATACAGCAGCAGGCGTCAGGGTCGGGATTGAACCCACGTCCTCCTGTATACCAGGCGAGGTAGTTAACATCTCACCACCGTGGCGCACCTGCTAACCGGCTGAGTCAGTTATGGCGGCCCTCGGTTATTAGTGTCAACGAGAGACATGATGCGTTTGGGACAGATGTGGTGGGCAAAAAAAAAACACCCGCCGATGTGAAATGCGCAAACTCAAATTAATTACCCCCCCCCCACCCCGCCAACTCACATCGGGAATTAACACAAATCAGAGTATGCAGATGGAATTAGCCAGGAACAGCGGCGAAATTCCTGGCTCGTAACAAGCCCACGGACGCCAGGTCCGCGCAGCGAAGGTCACGCGAGCAGTAGCCAATGTTTCCTTGCGTGCCCAACACACTCCTGTGAACTTCGGGCACGTGAGCTCGGGCACGTGAGCTCGGGCACGTGTACACACGTTCACACTGTGGGCATGTTGCCGTGTCCCGTCGTATTGGGTTTGTGCCGGGCGGTTAGCGCACTGCAAATATCGGAACCGATCCTCAGCCTCACCTAGGTCATCTCAGCCTTAAAATCAACCGGTGCTGGCCACACCACCCCCCCCCCCCGCGTGCTGTCAGTCTGAATAGGGCACTCGCTAAAAAGCACTTGCCCCGGCAATCTCTGCAGGCTACGCGGGGGACCTTTGACTTTGCGGTTGTTTTTGCAAAACAGCTGGGCGTGAGCCGAGCTACATCACCCGAGTGTGATGCACAGGCCTCACTCACAGCACGTGTTAGTGAGGCCTGTGCGAGGCCAATTAAGATCTCTTTGGAACGTCGCAAGGTGTGCGGTGCACGCACGCGCGCGCGGGCAAGTGTATGTCTGTGCGGTTGTTTGCATTAGCACCTGTTTGTAAGCGTCTGCATGTGAGGAGAGCCAGACGTGCAGAAATGTGAGCATGTGGCTGTGAACATGTGTGGTGTTGTTGTTGTTGTTGTTGCGCCCGGACCTGGTGTTGGCCACCCACCCCCTCGTGTTCCGTTTTGGCCCTCAGAGTCGCTCGCTAACAGCACTTCCCCAATGGTCTGTTGCAGGCAATACGGGGGCCTTTGTCTTTGTGTGTCGGTTGTCTTCGAGGCAGTGTGAACGCTGTGGTTTAGACCGCACGAGGACAGCGCACGCGACAATGCTAAAGTTAAACATTCTAGCACATTTTCTCACGTGAGCCCCCCCTCCCACCCCGTCAGTGACAACTGTGGATTGCGAGACATTATTTCGCCCACTCTGATAAATGCACCGACATAAAGGGTCATTATCAAGCGCGTCGGGCTCGCCGTATCGCCGTGGTCGTAAAAAGTGTGATGTATTCCCCTTGAGATAAATAAAGCGAAGAAGACGACACTTTTCAGAGACTGCAAAAACTAAATAAACACACCACTATTGGGAGTGACTACGTTTGCATGAAGCGTATAGCACACTGACAATGGAGAGGCAACCCATTTCGTTAACCATTACACCACGTTATCAAGTGTCACGTGGCTCCAATAATTATTTAACGCAAGTTACACTGCTCGCAGTGCAAGTATTTAACAGCAACACAGCACCTAAAGTGAATAATACAGCCCCCCTGTCAAGCCCCAACATAAATAATTTTCGCGTGTAAAATGTTTTAAGCTTTCGGCTAAAACATTTAACAAATAAACCGTTTACCCTTTTCGCAGAGTCACAATGCGGTGGGTGGTCGGGCTGGATGTTTACGCTTGGAAGGGAGCACTCTGGAATCTCACGGGAAAGGCCAACAGCGTCGTGTGCCCAGACGGTGATGAGGAGAGAACGCGCGGCCAAGCGAGCAGCAGACAGGGCCCTCCGTGGCCTCCGCTAACCAACGCGCCGCCGGTCGTGAAAGCGACGAAAAAAATATTCAGCAGCATCATACCCCCCAGCCCCCCCCCCCCGCAAAAAAAAAACGCGACGGCTTGATACGCCACGTGACCAGCGCTGGCAAAAAAAACTGCAAAATCGAAATAATTTCCATCGCCTTTAAATTTTGGCAGCGGTTTCCAACCCCCCCCCCCTATTTGTGATATAACTTGACACGAGAGCGGCGCGAACAGTTTAAGCGGCGAACTCCAAGTGTGCGCTCTGAAGCTTCGGAGCCAAGCGTGCCATCTGTCCTCGGCAGCTGGCAGCATTAGCAGGCCTGGGGTCACAAGCTTGTGACCCCGTCAGGGGCAGCATCAACAGCCACACGCGCAGAGAGACTCGCGCGTGGGCTGCGCTCAAGCAGCTACACACGTGTGACAGCAGCAGCAGCAGACAGAAATGATGCTGATCACGCACTGAAGTCTGACCAGGTAATTGTGAACCCAACGAAAGATGTAAACGGTCCGTGGCAAGGCACGGATTGCGCGAAGTAGCTCCCAGGAGCAGTCAGGTGTCGATTTTCAGCATCATGACAACATGGCCGCGGTGTCACTGTTGTAAATTTATTTCCCTGAGAGCCACGATGTTTTTGTTTCTCTTGATCAACGACTTTGCTGCTACTGCTGAAATGTGAAATTAAATCCTCGGAGTTTCAGAACGGGGGGGGTCAATGTTGCAGTGGCAGACCGAGGCAAAGGGCTCCAACGCTTACAGCAGGCCCTGTGAATGGAGCCAGCAGCTATGCCTGCATACACCTACACACCTACTCATGGCTGTACACACCTGCAAACACCTGTACACACATGCACACCTAATCGTTGCTTTACACACCACAGCAGCCCTTAACGATGGCCGTGAATGTGTGGTTTCCGAGTGATTGGTTTTTCAAAACCCGTTACACATTTCAGTAGAGTGTTGCCATAATCATCGGTAAATTAGATGTAATAAATAAGCAGTCCGTGCCTGATTTAACCGAAAGCAAAACATTACATGTTCCCTCACGAAGGGTACATCTACTAATGTTTCGTACACAAACAGTGAATGTTTATATTAAACAAAATATTAACTTTTTTGTCGTGAAAAAGTACGAATTTATTACCAAACACAAAAGTTCGTGTTCGATATGCGGACATTTAATTAAAATCTGGCTGCGGATATAACTTACCGTACATGCGTTGTCAGCTCGGTTTAACGTAAGAAATTCATCACCGCCATCATGATGCGTACGATCATCTTCAGCCCCAATCGTCATAATTCATCAGAATCACTCAGGCAGCGGCGCTCACTCGCAGGATTAATTAAACGGCACTTTCATTACGGGGGGAGGGGTCGGGTGGCTCAGAGGTCAGAGCGTTGAGCGTGTACCGTCAACGATCCTGGGTTCAATCCAAGGCAGCAGCCACCTGTGCTTAAACTGGGTTCTTGAGTTGATGGTCTGAGCCCCAGTTACAAAAATTGCATGAGTAGATTAAAACTATCGTGACAAAATGTGGCTTTATTCCAGCTTTGAGTATTAAAAAAAATGTTAGTTTGACTGTCATGCAAAGAATATTACTCTCAGTTGCTAGAGATTAATTGAATGCAATGAGAGGTAGCTATGTGATATCCACTTCCGTGGGCAACTTGTGATCAGAAAGGGTTGCCCTGCTCTGTGCGAGCACTCTGAATGAATTAGAATCGGAAAATGTATATATATACTGAAGGAATTCGACGAACTATAAAAATATATATTTTTCAGAGATTTCCAGTAAATGATTCTTCGTTTCGCGGCATGACGCCAACAGAACAATGGGGATAACATTTGTGGGAAAAGCCCCAAAAGAAGATGTGGGTAGCACTTTCACTCGAGCCGCGAGCCACTCGCATTGGGCTTGGCCTCCGGGCCGCCCGGCCCACGCTTGACGCAGCTCGAAGGCTCCGCCGGGGAATCGCCGAGGAAATCGAGACGCCCGATTTCCGCGGAGACAACAGCCTTGGCGCCGTCTCGTCAATGGCGACGGTCGTGGGTCACGCTGAGCCCGGCTCCAGGCGACCCATTTATGCTAAATGGTGTGCCGGGTGGCACGGCGGTTAACGTGCTGGTGCTTCGAACTATGAGTCGTGGCCAGGTGGCTTCTGAAAAAAGAACTATATAGCTCAGTGGGGCCTTACCTGGTAAAGTAAAAAATAAAATAAAACTCGATGAAAAATTCGAGCTGGCGCCAGTGGGGCAGTTGGGCGCGCGAGACGAAGCGGTGCGTTAGCCCACGCCGGGGCAGGGACCCACCGTTGGCACCGATCAATCACAATGCGATTGACCGAGTGTCCGCTCGTGTCTTGGCACCGCCATTTACCATCCGGTCGGCACAAAGGACTGGCGGACAGAGTTAAACAAACTCTGATTTAGAGCGCGCCGGCACGCCGGTGGTTACGCTGCAGCAAAGTGTGCCGAGTGTTCTCGAGGACAGACTGCGCCATGTTAACCGTCACGCGCTCCGACCTCCTTCAAAAGGGACGGAGACTGCACTTCTTCATTCAGATCCGATTTGCATCGGAAGACGCACGCACGTGCGATGTATCGACTGTGAAGAAAAGCAAGTGGCTTCGGGCAGCTCACACGGTGGGATGGACAAGGCTGTGACGGAATGGCAGCCCAAGGAGGGAACACGCCCAACGTGCGTGTGTGCATGTTGAACTTCAATTCGCGGGCGAAGGAGCGACTTCCTCGTCATCCCTGCTGCACTGCCACTCGCATCTTCATTGTCCGTCGCGCGGTGGGGTTCGCGTCGACCCGAAGCTGTGAAAACGGGTCGCGGCAACGGAGGCGTCCACAACGCACACACCCCTCCACACGTCGCCATTCTTCACCCCCCCTCCCCCCCCCCCCGTAGCCATGGGACTCATGAATACGAATAAAAGGACAGCCCCCTTTGTCAATCCACTGCTGGATGGAGGCCTCCCCACGCCGTGCGGATCATTTGAGCAACACTCCATCGTGCTGCTCGACGTGGCCTGGTGAAGGAGGGGGGGGGACTGCATAGATGTGCGATGCACAGAAGCACAGTACGGTACAACAATCGATTTTTGCTGCACTACCCTGTCTGTTGTGTAGCCCCGCAATCTACAACAGCCTGTTGGTAACAAGTGGTCGACCAACCAGGCACGGTTGGCTAAGTACGGTGCGAAAGAAGTTCAAAATACACCAATCTGCTGATTTGCATTCAAGGTCCGACTCTTTTTACCTGTGGATCTCATCACCAAGTTTCGAAGCATTCGACGCGAGCTGTTCACGAGGAGTAAACCTCAAGAGCTATTTTGTGGGATAGAGAGCTCAGGAGAGCGCCTTACGAATGCAACGTGGATGCTGCGGCTGCGGCTGCTGCTGCTGCCGCTGCGGCTGCTGCGGCTGCTGCGGCTGCTGCTGCATGCGGAAGCAAAGGTGTCACTGGGAAAGGCGCAGGCTTGTTGTCAGTTGGCCACTGCTTTATGTCAACAGTCTGCGTCTATATTTGGCACATTGAAGGAAAGGCGATGAAAGGAACTGAAAGGGGGAAAAAGAAAAAGGTCGAGTGTTCAGTTTGCGACAATCGGGCAGCCCAAGGTGTGCACAACAGGGAGTGTACGTGCAACACTGCTGTGTGCAGTGGTGGCCTAGCTGGTGGCTACGTGGTCAGAGCGCTGAGCAGGCATCGTCGAGACCCTGGGTTTGAATCCGGGCAGCAGTAGCTGCAGCTGCGTGCGAATTAACCGGGTTCTCGAGTGCAGTGAGTTGATGGTCTCGGTCCAGGCACCAATGACTGAACACACAACCAGAAAAAGAAACCAATCACGCTAAATCTGGTTCGGCAACGGTGTGACTGTCACGCGACGAATAGCACTCTCTGCAGTGGGGCGAGTGTTCAAGTGCTGCCTGTGACTAAGTGAATCAGAAGTCACCTGAAGTGATCTCAGAGGTAGCTTCGTGACATCCGCTTTAAGTGGAGTCGCATTTCAACACGAAGGATCGCACTGCATTGTGAGAGATCCGAATGGATAGTTCTTCCGTGACCTGTCACCGATAGCGCAGTCGGCACTTTCAATGCACGAGTGTTGTCGGCTTGGTTGAACGCTTGCCGTCGGCTCGCCGAGATGTGTGGCACGTGGCAACAGGTTGCTCTGACATCAAGTGAAAGGGCTTGCAGTATTCACTCATTATTCACGAACTTGGCTATCAGCGATTTTGGCTATCCGTCAATCGGATCTGGAACTCTGCACAGACTGCATCCAGAGAGAGAGAGAAAAATAAAGTGATGAGAGAGAATGTGATGCGATACATTTATGAGATAAAGTGATGATGCTACTGCGCCGCATCATAATTGAAGGTAAGTTCATTTGTAAATTATCATTTTATACTTTTATATTTATTTTTACGTCATTTGTTTATTATAACCAATTTATATTTTTGTATTATGATCATTTAAATGCATTTAATAGCTATTTACGTATTTATTCAAGGTAACACTGGTAAAAAAAAAAAAACTTTTTTTTCTGGCCTGGACTTTCGCAGCTGTTTTAGACTAATTTCAGAGTGCCGATTCCAAATCTGATCTCAGAAAACCTGACGTGATAGACAAAAACTGATGCCAGATTTGGAATCAGCACCCCAAAATTACCTTAAAACCGTTGGAATACCTTATGCCAGAAAAAGTGTGTTGACCAGTGTAATTCGTACAAAAATCTAGGTTTTCATAGGCCAATATCATAATTATCAGTGAAATTTGCTGTTCACGAGCATCTCCGGAACATATATCACTCGCAAATAACGAGGGGACACGATGATCACATGCGGCGTCTTAAACTCGCCTTCATCAACAGCCCTGCGCTAGGACGCGCTGATGGAATATGCGCAGAGGACGCAGTGTGCTCTTTTCAGATTTCTCTGTGTTGCTGTTAGAACCACATGTTTTTTTTTTACAAGCCTGCACTATTATTCTGCTACGATGGGGTTTTCTCGTCATTTAAGATTTGGTTCCACGTGTTGAAGACCGGCAAAGAGACACCTTCACCTTGGTTAACATTCCCTGTAGTTATTACACATACAAGCCTGCCAAAGCATGTACACCACGTGTGTATCTATGTCATTATTAATACATAATGAAAAAAATGTGGAACTTGGGAACATCTTAATGCCTTGTCTCTGAAGCAACTCCAACACATGCTGTTCCCAAGTGCCTGAACTATAAAACGTAACTAATAAACATTTTTTTTATTTTACCAGGTAAGGCCCACTGAGCTGCATAGCTCTTTTTCAGAAGCACCTGGCCACAAACGGCAGTTCAACAAACGTGGCTTATTATGTGGAAATGTTTTGCGCTACGAACTTGGAGACCCGAGTTCGATTCCTAGCCATGGCGAACGTCAGTGGAGGGCGATCGGTGAACCGGTCCACACTGACCAGCGTGGTGAAGTATGGTCAAACTACTCCAATGACCGACCCGGCATGACCGATAAAGCTGTGCACGTAATAATCGTATAAACAGACTCACACCTGCAGTTCATTCATCAATGTTGAATCACTAAAGAATCAGAATCAATGTTTATTTAGACTGGAGGAATCTGATGAGCTATGAAGCGCTTTTCTCACAGATGTCCAGGCAATGAGAGACGAGGGAAATTTAAGGACAATCTCCGCCAGCAATGAACGGTCGCCACACCAGAATTCTGTTCTTAAAAAAATTAGTTTCCCAAATATTGGACCAATAAGATCGCTGGTCCCCATAGTGGACTGGGATGGCAACTTCCAAACTGACGGCAGACAGAAGTTAAATGACAACCCAAGGTTGTGAGCTCCGTAGGGCATTCATTACACTGGTCAACAACAACAAAATTCTGGCCTGGACTTTTGCAGCTGTTTTAGACTAATTTCAGGGTGCTGATTCCAAATCTGATCTCAGCTTTGCTGTATCACATCTCATTTTTATGCTATCGGCATACCCCATTTTCATTGATTTTACCCAAAATTAACTCTGTCACTTATGATTGCAAGTTGTTGCGAATCAGTGACTGCTTTAGTGTTAAAATATTGTGCTGTATTTTTAGGATAGTGTGTTTATAATATCATTTTATGTAGATATCCAAATTTATTTAATATTTTTCTTCTGCAGTTTTTATTGAAAATGCAATATTTGATATCTCATTTATGGACGGCCCCAAAAACTGATGCCAGATTTGGAATCAGCACCCCAAAATTACCTTTAAAACCGTTGGAATACCTAATGCCAGAAAAAGTGTGTTGACCAGTGTTATTAATCAAAAGTGAACCTGCCATCGTCGGCTTGGCACAACTCCATCCCGAACTGCCACAGTTACCCAAGATAAATGGGTGCCACGTGGGCGAGATGTTAACTCCCTCACCTGGTATGCAGGAGGTCATGGGTTTGACCTCCAACTCTGACAATGCCTTTACATTTGGAGTTTGCATGTCGCGTGGATATTTTTTTTCCGGCTCCTCCAGTTTTTCCCCTCTACATTTAGAAACATGCGTTTAGAGTATCTGGCCGCTATAAATTTCCACGCGATAAGCCACTTCGTTGGGCTACCATTTGCGGCCAGGTCGCTTCGGGGAAAAAGAGCTACATAGCTCGGTGGGCCTTACCTGGTGAAATAAAAAGTTAACTTTTTTAATGTGCCGCAGGTGATTACAATTGCTGCCAATAAATGCCGGAAATTTCCCCTCGTGTATTGTGGCCTTCGTGATCACTGGCTGACTTGGCAAGAACAGAACACAACTCTTTTTCACCGGGCAAGAGTCCACTACAGGTGCAGGCTGGCGGCTCTGAAGAGGTCACTCAAAGCCCCCCGCTAATCCTGGGACTTGTGGCCCTGCCAGCTTGTGCACCATGATCTAATATTTCTCTTTGCTTAAAGTCCAGCTGTTATTGTTTGTAAAGGGAACGGGGGAGGGGAGGGGGGCTAAATCCCCCGCTCATTACGGGACCTTCGGTGATCCCCGGGGGGTGTGGGGATTTTTTTTGTTACCCTGAAAAAAATCGGGCGAACGATTACCCCCGGCTGCAACTAAGTGGACATTTGTTGTAAACAAAAAATTTGCTAATCACAAAAAAAGATTTTACAAAAAAATACATCGTCCAGTGCGCTGCACTGAATGAGTGAATAGTAACGTCCCGTTGCCTCGGTGACGCGACACGCACACGAGTGGCTCACCCCCCCGCTCACCCCCCCCCGTCACCCCCCGCTCACCCCCCCCCCGGGTGCGTGACGTCATTTATGGACGGCCCCGAAGACAAATATCCCCCCACGTATAGCCTTAACAGACTGTTAGAGCAAGTTGTTTTAGCGAGCAGCACCTATTGAGGACGGCACGGCACACGAAGGGGGTGGGTGGCCAGCAACCACGCCGGGCCGCCTTTGTCTCCCGAGTGGCGACGTTTTTCTACACACCGCACCACGTACTCATTTGAGGCTGAGTCGACCTCGGCGAGGAGGCCCAGGACCGGTGGCCTGGAGCTGGAGTCGAACTCTCGCCCGCCGGGTTTCGTAGCGCAGAGTTGCTAACCGCTGTGCCGCCGCTCCCCAAAGGTCACAACGCTGCTCACGCAACGCCCTCGACAGACCCAGCGGGGGCACCGAGGCACGCACCTCGGCCTCCAAACACGCACAGACACGACGCAAGGGCCCCAAGGTCAAGCAAGGTCCGCGCCTCCGATTAGCACCGGTTGTCTACGTACGGTGCGGAAGAATTTCAGCGTACACAAAATTATACTTTTAATCCGGCAGTGGGGTGACAAAGAGTCCTTGACACCACAGCTCTCAGGATTTGCATTGAGGATGGATGTGAGAGAATCCGAGCGGTGCTGGGAGCACCGTTGTCTATTCCCACAGACCCCGGCGGCGGCGGTGGTGGTGGTGCAAGGGGCAGGTGAGTGCCATTCACCGTCAACCTGACTGTACGCAGACAAGGGTTGTTGTTTTTTTTACAATGTTGCTGGCAACTTTAATCGGCCAACAGACCTCGCGCTGTTAAGCGAGCAACGTTCGTGCAACGGGAAACGCCCACCAGGGGGTTATGATTTGGGGCACCGAGCTTGTGATATCGGCACGCGACGGTCGTTGTGACTGCAGCGATTGAGACCCCCCACCCTCCCCCGACGATCACAAGTTGCTGCTGCTGCTGCTGCTACAACGTGGCGTTGTTGTGCAGCGTCTGCACACAACTGAGGCACGGAACGAGCGGTGCCGGGAAAATCACACACCGCACTCAGAGCCCGGTGATGTGCATTGACCGGCTTGGTGAGGTTACGGTCGAACGACCACCACGAGGATGATTTCGTGCAGCAGTGGATTATGAAAGAGCTGTAAGAGAAAGAAAAAGAAACTTCATCTCAAAGATACTCAAACATGGGGGAGTGCATCATGGGGCGCACCAGAAGTACATAGTGGTTTATGTTGCATATTTACAAGCTGACAAAATAAATATGCAGACAATATATCTTCTCTAAATATCTGTCCCTCCACGTAAAAATAAAAGTATATATTGTTTACACTTCCCATCTACCACAGGACCTTCTGGGAACGCAGCCAGTGGTTCAATAACAAGCAGACTCTTGACCAGTTTCGATGTACGGTACGTGTATCTCATCATATATTTTTTAAGGCAAAGGTCGCGATTGAAGACAACTTCATGGGGACGTCACAGCGAAAAGGAAGTGCTTGCGATATGAGCATTGGCGGGCGGCGAGTGCACAAGCACGGGCGGACTGAGTGGCGTTCCAATCTAAATAACAAACGCAGCCATTGACGTGCGGTGAGGTCAATGGCTGGGGAGGCACTGGCTAGTGTCAGAGCCAGATTCGCACACTGAGGGGGGCGTGGCTTCACGGAGGGGGGCGTGTTAGACACGTCCCCGTCAGTGAGGCAAATGTGATAGCTGCCTCCCCTGGTGCTTTTTCATTGCAGTTTCATGACGAGACCAGCGAGCCTAAATATCTTTATACACATACGTGAAATGAGTTACCTGGAGTATGGAAGGCGAGGACAAGAAATGAAGGGGTCTACAAACATTACATTGGTGACATACTGAGATAGTAACAGGCACGCGCTTATTGCCTGCGCTCCATCCAGTTACTGAGGGGTTGCGCAATCAGAGGGGAGGCTCAGCTCGTCGCTGCCTCACCTCTCGTCTCTTCCTGTATTTGCAGCGGAGCTCCGCAGATTTGGCGATTTTGACTAGAAAAATGATTGGAATCGTACAGAAATGACATTTATAACACACATCAGTGGAAAAAATCTGAATATTTATTTCATTTGATTATTCTTTTATTTATACTTTTAGTAATAGCTATTTTCATTGGAGTATGACAGGTGAGGCTGTGCCTCCCCCTGCCTCCCCTGACCGCACGTCCCTGAACGCAGCAGAGGCAAAACGGTGCGACCTCTCAAGAATCACAACATTTATTTTATACCGGAGCAATCCCATGAAGCTCTTTATCACGGATGTCTCCCACTGAGCGAAGGTAAATAACACCACCACCACCACCACCACCACGACCTAAATTCGATGCCCCGTGTGCACCGAAGACAACCGCGATGAAATGCGCCAACCCACAATGAGCAACAAAGTGCATCCCTGAATATTCTTAGGTTTTTTTCGGTAAAGTCACGTAGGTAAAAAATTCAAATTAATAAAAGTAAAATAAAAATAAAATAAAATTCGACGACGTTTCGGAGGCAACACAAGCTTCCTGAAGGCTGTGTAGCTGGGCTATGGAATGAGAACAATTGAGGGGGGGGAAGGGGGGGGCAATTGGTGGAGGGGGGGGGGCAATTGGTGGGGGTGGGGAGAAGGGAGGGCAAGCAGGCCCGACCACCCTGATAAGAGGGCACCCCCTCAATCTGCACTCCCTCTTTTGTGAGGCCCTAATCTGCCAGTGAGCTAAAGCAGCCCTAATGCAATTAGGGGCCCTGGCGCGGCGCAATAATCACGTCAGTCAGAACCCTCCTCCCCCACCCTCCTCCCCCACCCTGCAACATTCACATCAAATTGTTATCTCCACAAGCAGGTGCTCATTACCGGTGGACTGGGCCTTGTTGTAGCTTGGAGAGACTCGTTGATGCAAGGCGAGGATGTGATGCAAAGTGCAAACCACGCAAATAAAAAAAAACCACGTGCTTGAGAAAGCTTTTGTTGTTACGAAACAATTGTCGATGCAGACGACATTTAAATCACACGAAACGCGGTAAATATCGTGCCAAACTTAACCAAAGGGGCAGAGGGAAGCTGACGGGACGGAGTGTAATTTTCTGAATTGCGGACGCAATGACCTCACCACCATTGCTAAGCCAAATACACAACAACCAGTGCCACCACATGACGGTATCACACCACCACACCAGTCGGTGCCATGTGCCAATACACCTCAACGTCACTGTACCCGCACGTGCCAATCGGTACCACTGTGTGACATGGCCACATGATCAGGGGCGTAGCTGTTGCATGTAGACGGTGTAGCCGGTGCAGCCGCAACCAGGGCCCATGGGCCGGAATAGCCCAGGCAATCAGCTATGAAGATAGGGGAAATTTAAGAGGGGGGCCAAAACTCATTATTTGCACCAGGGCCCATGTCGACCACGCTATGCCACCGCATGTGACCATACCACTCGACTTAACCGTAACCATGCTATCCCGCCATGCCGCCACCCCGCAACTGGTACCTTGCCACGAAACCACCACATGACCCGCGACACCACACCGCCCGCACCACGACTGTGCCGCGTCACAACGCGCCTTTGACGACGACGACGAAGGGTTCGCTCGGGGTCACGAGGCGCGAGCACCGCTTGGGCGATCTCGCGCGCGCGTGCCCACTCGCCGCTCCCCGAGGGCGCCGTGGGAGCGGCGCGCACGGAGGAGGCCGGACACGCGAGGACGATCCCGGGACTGAGCTGCGACGTCGGCCGTGGAGACGCGGCGAGCTCCAATAACGATGCATTCCGGCGTAATCACGCAGCGTCAACGCCCGCGCCGCCGCCGCCGCCGCTGCCGTTCACGTTCACCGACATCCTCCCCGGCGATCTTTCCCTGCCCGCGCGTAAAGGCACACCGAGCAAATATGCAACACTATACGTCCCACAATTCCACAATAGCATTCCCGCATTACAGACGGCGTATTATGCCGCAGCCTCTTTAATTCACGGAAGCATGGCAATTACATGCAATGCAACAAAACACTCACGTGCATTTCATGCTGATAGAGAGAGGCTAGCAACTTCCATAAGATGGGATTTTTTGTTATCATCTCAGGCCCACCAATTGAGATGAACAGTGCCCCATGTTAATTTACCCAGCAAGAATCCTGGATGTGAATACACGCTCTATTTAATCATTGGAGCTATGGTGCAGTGGTTAGCGCAATGCCCTATGAACCTGATTATTTGAGTTCAATTCCAGGCCATGGCTAATATCAGTTGGGAGGGGGGGGGGGTGGTACCTGAACCATTCCTGGGTCTCCCATTTCCCCAACCCGCTCCGGCTCGCGTGGTAAAGTAGGGTAAAAACAACCCCCGAGAAGGGCTCGCCACGGGGGAGACCTTCATCCAGCAGCGGCTATTTGAAGAGATACGTTATATCCACAAAATACTGGCGATAAAAAACACGAGCGGACAGAAGACGTGTGCGGCTCGACTAACAGGTAGACACATGCATGGACAGACGTGCGTGCCAACAGGTGAGCAGGCATAGAGATATACGGACGTCCGCAGACAGATATGGTGGTTTTGTGTGGTGAAGGATGTGGTGCATCGCCCATCCTGCCTCTCGCGGAATCGCAGTGGAGCCTCCCCCATCTCCACCACCCGACGATGCGAGCGACAGAAAAAGCCTCTCTGTTCGGCAAAAAAAATAAAAAGCCACCGAATAAATGTTGGTCACGCTCAACAAGTCAAGTATTATTCCACGTCTGTGCAGTATTTGCAATATGAAGCGGCTCTTTTATCAGTCAGCATCATAAGTAAATCACCATAATAGCCCCCGTAATTACTATAATTTCTCGGAGCAAACATTTACGCAAGACCTGCAGTGTGCCCGGTAGAGGAGGTAACACCACGGAGGGTCGATGCTTGCTTCCAAAGTTCTTTGTGTGAACGGAACGTGTGGGCAGCAAAGAGGGCTGTGAGGGAAGAGGGCCCTGGGGGAGCCATCGTCTCACCCAACCCGGCCAGGACCCCCTTTTTGTGGCAGAACCACAGCTCCCAGGCGAGACTTCCCAGCACCGTCGGACCCTTGCTGAGTTTGAACGGTCACACCACAGTCGCCTCTCTTTTTGTCGACACTTTATAACCACAGGCGTGACACGGAGAATGCACCCACACCAGAGGTCGCAACCGGGTACCCGATACCCGTACCCTACCCGATACCCGGCTACCCGGCCGGGTACGGGCACGGGTAGTCGTTTGCGACCCTGGTGCAGCCGGGTACGGGTACGGGTAGGCCGTGAGTCACTGGTGAGTAACTGTTTGTCACTCATTTCCCAACGTCTTGTCTCTTCTCACAATTCAAGTTCCTAGAATCAACCCACCTGCGCCTGCAACATGGCTTCATCCCAGAGGTCGCAATCGGGTACCCGTACCCTACCCGATACCCGACCGGGTACGGGTAGCCGGGTATCGGGTAGGGTACGGGTACCCGTTTGCGACCCTGGTGCGGCCGGGTACGGGTAAGGAATCAAAACCCGTTTGCGACCTCTGACCCACAGCGGACATGCATTGGACGGTGAGACGTTTGCATGAGCGCTGGCACAGAACGCACCGGAGGCAGCGACACCACGGTGAGCTCTGCTTGCACAGCGATGCTATCTCAGGCACTGGTTTCAGGCTCAATTTCATTTAACACGCGACTAAAGATTAGACTGAAAAGTGATGGAGTCAGAACGGAGGAGGGAAAGGAGAAATGCACCGAGAGGCGATGTCTCCCAACCGATTCGGGCGGTGCTTGGGGACACGACAATGATGGGATGCCGCGGTGATGAGACGTTATCTCCCTCGCCCCGGGACACAGGAGGTCGTGGATTCGATCCCGACACTGACGCCTGCATATTTGGAGTTTGCATGTTCTCCCCCGTGGTCGCGTGGATTTTTCTTTGGGTCCTCTAGTTTTTTCCCTCCACATTTAAACATGCGTTTAGAGTATGCCGCTGCTATACAATCTCCACAAAAGCCATTTCGTTGAGCTATCATTTGTGGTCAGCTCGCTTCTGAAAAATAGCTATACAGCTCAGTGGGCTTTACCTGGTAAATATGGTGACGATGAAAACGATGTCAAGAATGATGATTACATACATGTTTCAAATTACCGTACTAGCTGTGTTAAACCGTAGCGACTCACAAATGCTTTAATTATAACACCAAGGCATAGCGTTCTGTGGAACACTATAGTTTTCCGTGCCACAGCAAGTGGAACCAGTTTTACAACAAACACAATCTCGCAACCCACGCCTGCCTTCAAAATATCGCCGAGGACCATTCGAATCCACATCAGAGCTCTTCAGACCGCGCGGAAGGAGTGGACAGCCGGTGGTTATGTGGAGGCAAATAATCACATTTCGGAAAATCAGGATCAGAGAGGAAAATGAGTTGTTATAGTACAAATTTCATGGCATCTAAATGCAGCCTCACCTCAAGACGCTCGTTCACAGACCGGTGTAGGAGGCTAAAATAAATACAAAATTAAATATACTGTACAAGAATAGTACTGATAATTGTTTTTTTACCCTTCCATCTGGCAACAAAACTGACACCTTTTTTACAAGGAGTCATGTTTGCATTGACCACAATACCTGCAGTCATAATGCAAACAAAAAACATAACTCTGATAATGTGCACTGTCCTTGAAGTTGATTGGTCCACACCCGAGACAGCTTTCCTTAGAGCCTAGTCTCACATGGGTTGGATCAGATGACGGCAAAAGGCGCACAACTCAAAGACAATGCACCATCAGAGTATGAGAGCTCGGGGCAAGCATCTACACTATGGGAACCTCATTTGCCAGTAAAAATATGATAATTGGTTTTATACCCTTCTATCTGGCAACAAAACTGACACCTTTTTTACAAGGAGTCATGTTTACATAGACCACAATACCTGCAGTCATAATGCAAACAAAAAACATAACTCCTATAATGTGCACTGTCCTTGAAGTTGATTGGTCCACACCCGAAACAGCTTTCCTTAGAGCCTAGTCTCACATGGTGTTGGACCAGATGAGTACTCTGCAGTACACCGCAGGATCGTGTGAGATGGCGATGGCTTGGAGAGGTCTTCATCCAGCAGTGGATTGACCATGGCTGCTGATGATGATTGTGAGGTCTGTGCGGTGCAGTTGCACAACTTTCACGCCAATGATAGTACTCTGCTGCCAACGCGACCCTTTTCATATTGAATCGGTTAAAAGCACAAAATTAACCCGTAAAAACAAAGTTTATCACTATAAATCCTTTATATGCGTGGCGGCTAGAGTCCTCTCGTCCTCTGGCTTGAGATGGCTGCCACCTATGGGTCAGATGATTGTCTGCCCCTAAAAAGTGTAACATTTTGCAAAAAAATTTTCACGAAAATTAATTGTCACGCACAACGAGTCTGTGTGGAAAATATCAGCTCGATTGGATCATGGGAAGTGGGTTAAAAAACGACCGAAAGATTTGCACGGTCGTAAGCAAGCAAGCAAGCACGCAAGCACGCAAGCAAGCGACCTTAATATAAAGGATTTTAAAAAGTACAACGAAACATCGATCATTGCCCGTAAGGGGCCGTCCATAAATGACGTCACGCACCTAGGGGGGGGGGGGGTCAGACATTTGTGACGATGTGTGACGAGGCGGGGGGGGGGTTGGGAAATGTGACGTCACATCAAAATGCGTAACTTTAAATACATATAAACAACACGTTCTACTTAATTAAATAGACTTTTTACTAAATGTTTTCTCCTACAACATTAGAGTGCAGCGCCACATTAAATACGCACTACAATGACAATAGTTTAAAGCGATTTGAAGCATGTTTTTTTTTTTGGGGGGGGGGGCAGAGCTTTGTGACGTCATATTTGAGGGGGGGTCTGACTTTTTGTGATGACGTGTGACGAGGGGGCGGGGGGGGTCAAAAATCGTCCAAAATTGCGTGACGTCATTTATGGATCATCCTCGCAGCAGCAGTGGCTTTTGGCAAACCTCATCGAACAAAAACGGTCACTCGCATCGCGTGGCGCTTTCAGATGCGCTTCTGCGGCCGTCCGGTACACTCTCTTCCTTCCGATATTAATTTCTTGAGAACCGCTTTTGCCTTGTCGAGTTTGTTGACCTTTCCCTCCGCACTTCCGATCAGCGTGGTTGGCTACGTACGGTGCAAAAGAAGTTCAACGTGCAAGTGTAACTACAGCTTCCCAAAGCAGGGCCCGTGAACACGCACCCCATGTGCCGCCACCCACGTGCAGGGCCCGACTCAAACTTCCCACACGCCGCTGTGGGCGACTCTCTTGAAGGCGTTAACGCGAGCCGTTGTTAACACTGGGGATGTTTTGATATTTTTTTTACGCTCGACTATTTTTCACATTTCATATCCCATCTCCATCTCAAACCATGCATGGCAAATGGTCTGCCATCCTGCATCACACAGCATCTAACTCCTCAAAGTGCCCCGGGGTCTCGCACAGCTCGGCGAAGGCATCCTAATATGACAAATGAACAAACGTATGTACCAAACGCAAGAGTGGACAAAAGGACATCAAATGGCATAGAGACTAAGAAATGACGTGGCATTAAGTCCAATGAAATTACGATGGCGACGTGCTTAGCCCCCCCCCCTCCGCCACCACCACCCCCATAGGAGGCACCCGCTGAGCTGGCAAGCAAACTTCGCTCCTGACACAGCCGATGAGCGACGCTCCTTATTGAACTGGAGCACACTTAAATTTCGATTTAAAGCTTTCGTGACTGCAGGGATTCATATTCTTGGTTCTTTCGGTAAAGTCACGTAGAAGGGAAATAATACAATAATAAAACATTATAAAATTATCACGACGTTTCGGCCACAACGCAATCAGCCGTCCTTGCGTTGTGGCCGAAACGTCATGAGAATTTTATAATGTTTTATTTTTATTATTTCCCTTCTACGTGACTTTACCTAAAGAACCAATAATATGGAGCACACTTCTGAGAGCGCCGAATCCTAACGACTCGTCCACCAGGAAATCACACGGAGCACACTTCAAACGTTCCTTTTCTACGAACTAACTCGCTAACCCAGTCACAAGTCCCTACCACTACGCCCAATGACAGCCACCAGCCCTAGCACTGGCCATAACAACACTTGCCAGGCGGCAGTCACAAGCCCCGCTCACGAACCACATGAGCCAACCGTGCACTTAGCACTACTCCCTGCACCCATAACCATGATGTCCATGCAGACGCAAACCTTGCCATCCCTAGCCACAGCCCCCAACCACACTATCCCAGGCTGATTAATTTGGAAATATCCGCGGTGACGAGTGGGACAGCTGCAGAGCCCTCTGATTAAACAACTCTCGCTGGGGATACAAGATTGAGTATCATCTGACTCTAACATACCAGGAGCGGAGGAAGCATGTGAGAAACAAGAAGATAAAATGGTTGTGCCAACCGAGGCAACGTGAATCCTGCTTTTGAAGGCTCGTTGTGCACTAATAATAGACTGAAATCAAGCTGACGACTTGAGTGACATCACTTGCGACAGAGATACACTACACTCCGCACGTTTTGCCCTACCGACGGTGGCTTTATTGTATTGATTTTATACAATTCTGCACTGCAGCTTTCAGGGAAACAAGAAAAACACCGACGCTAAGGAAACACAGCATTTTTGTTTTTAAATCACCAGTGTCAGTCACATCAAACTTGTAAAATCAACATTAAAAAAATCATTCCGACACCCGAGTAATTCCACACATGATGAAAAAATAGGAAAAGGCTTTCCCCTTTGTGGCAATAAAACAGGGGGTGTAAAGATGTCTAAACACCCGTTGCAAGGCAATCAAAGTCTTGCATTGGCCACACATACTTGCTGTCAAAAAAACGCAAACAAACTTCCTCTGACGAAGCCTCTACTTCTTTGTCTTATCATTTTTGATACCGGCCAAAAAAAAAAGAGGTCCCCCGAGATAATTCCACGCAGCAGGCATCAATCTCCATCAGCTCTGCACAGCAGACCACGAAGACCTCGCACCGGAACACGACGCACACCGGGACACGGGGGCCGTCCATAAATGACGTCACGCGATTTTGAACGATTTTTGACCCCCCCGTGGTCACACGGCGTCACAAAAAGTCAGACCCCCCCCCCCCTCAAATATGACGTCACAAAGCTCTGCCCCCCCCCCAAATAAAACATGCTTCAAATCGCTTTAAACTATTGTCATTGTCGTGCGTATTTAATGTGGCGCTGCAATCTGATGTTGTAGGAGAAAGCATTTATTAAAAAGTCTATTTAATTAAGCAGAACGTGTTGTCTATATTTATTTAAAGTTGCGAATTTTGATGTGACGTCACATTTCTCAACCCCCCCACCCCCCTTGTCACACATCGTCACAAATGTCTGACCCCCCCCCCCATGTGCGTGACGTCATTTATGGACGGCCCCACGACGCACACCGCGAGAAAAGCGTCGCCGCGCCATCGCTGCGGCCTACACACGTATGCGCTGTGCACGCGTGTTGAACTTCTTTCGCACCGCACGTAGCCAACCGTGCTAATCGGAGGTGCGGGGGAATATGGACTACGACTAGGGCTCTGACGGGGGGGGGGGGGGAGATAATGCGAAGGCATCTCGATGTGTGCACGCGCGCACACCGTGAAAAATTCATGTTGAGCGAGAGTCGCCGGAGCTCGTCACAAGAAAACCCCCACGGCCCCCTCCATCTGTGCAGCCCTCAGCGAGACCCGAGCCCGCGCACCTGCACCACCATTCAAAGCACCACCCAGAGGTCGCAAACGGGTTTTGATTCCTTACCCGTACCCGTACGCGGCCGCACCAGGGTCGCAAACGGGTACCCGTACCCGGCCGGGTACGGGTACAGGTAGCGTACGGGTACCCGTACCCGGCCGCTACCCGTACCCTACCCGAAATGAGTGACAAACGGTTACTCACCAGTGACTCACGGCCTACCCGTACCCGTACCCGGCCGCACCAGGGTCGCAAACGGGTACCCGTACCCGGCCGGGTACGGGTAGCCGGGTATCGGGTAGGGTACGGGTATCGGGTACCCGGTTGCGACCTCTGGCACGACCCCTCGTCGTGCGTTCACTCTTCCTCGATCGCACGACGCTTGGCGCCAAACGATGCGGGGACCGTCAACATGTACCCTGTTAACGGCTTTTATAATTGCCGGGCGAAATTCCGCATTGCTCTTCGCATGAACAACAACAACAAGCACCACCACCACAACAACAACGACAACACGAAAATCGTTCCTCTTGGTGAATTCCCACCGTTGGCGCGAGCAGCGGGCTTCTCCGTACGGCGGCGGAGGTGTGTGGGTCGGCTGGGATGTATTTCACGGCGGAAACACAGGTGCGGGAAGAGGGGGGGGGTTGGTTTTTCGCAGAGGGCTTAAGCGGGCACATCCCTTTATCACGCGAGAGCGGGCTTCCTTGAGAGCACGACGGGTTTAATGCGTTACATTCGATATCCAGATTGCGATAAAGGCCACATCCTTCAAGTGCACCTCATTAATGATTAATCGCCTTGCTTAGGCAGAGTTCTCAACTCCGCTTATATAGCCTCTCTCTTTAATTACCGACGCGCACTACACTTTGAACAAGAAAAAAGTATCTTAATTTCTCGCCAAATATGTCATTCAAGCCGCATATCGATCACCCTAATGGATGCGTTGGCAGTGAATCGTTGAGATTTCATGAGTCGTTGCAGTCAAGCCACTTTAAAAATATATATATATTTTGTTGCATTTAGAAGTAAAAAACACTCAGACTATATCTTCTTGGTTCTTTCGGTAAAGTCACGTAGAAGGGAAGTAATAAAATAATAAAAATAAAACATAATAAAATAATTATTTTATTACTTCCCTTCTACGTGACTTTACCGAAAGAACCAAGAAGATGAATCCCTGCAGTCACGAAAGCTTTAAATCGAAACTCAGACTATAGTCAAAATATGCAATGCTTCTATTCCTTGCCATGGTCACCGAAATATGTGACCATCACTGTCTGAGCCATTCCTCGGCATGTGCAGTTGCAAGGCAGCTGGACGCAACCGGGGTGTGGAGACGCACTTACCGCTCAGCGTCACTCCCTCGATTCAACTGAAATACGACCCCCCCCCCTCTCTGAAGGAGGAAAAAAATTAACCCATAAAGACAAAGTTTTTCACTATAAATCCTTTATATGCTTGTTCAATGGGCCACAACCCAGCCCACATTGGTCTTTGAAACGGGCGGCTAGAGTCCTCTCGTCCTCTGGCTTGAGATGGCTGCCACCTATGGGTCAGATGATTGTCTGCCACCATTAAGCAATTGGTAATCTATATATATAAAATCGCAAATCTGTCTGTCTGTCTGTGTGTCTGTGTGTCGCCGGACCATACGCGGTTTCATTGGACGAAATGTGAGGGATTTGCGAGACACGATTGGTCCGTTTGGTTTACCACGGCAGTTGCCCCTGGCAACAGGTAGCAACAACTTCGCTGCGGGATGGACGCCATTTTTAATTCCCGTAAAAAATATGCGCACGCATTAACACGCGACTCTGAGGTAAATTCATCAAAGTTTCACGTCCTCTTCACTCCCCCCCCCCACCCCAATGTGTGCAATTACTATTATAGGGTCGGTAGATAATAAAATTATAGCGATTAGACAGTATTATTGTAGCGCGGGGGGGGGGGGGTTAACGGCCCCAGTACCCAGCCTCAGCCGGGTGGGCAATCTAGGCGAGGCCGGAGGCTCTGCACGGTACTAGGCCTCGACACGCAACTCTGTCAGGCGACGACTTTGTGGTATAAACTCGATATACCCAGCGTTGCCCGGGGGAAAATACATTTAAAATCTTCTGAAAACTTTAAAACATAACATCCCAATGAAAATACAACTGCGTAATTAAAACTCTAAACCCGACCGCGCCAAGAATCGATTCTCTGAATCGCGAAAAGGAATCGAAGGTTGTAGATTCATTTAGAATCGCCTTATTTCCGTTTAATATAAGTTGGTTATAGAGTTGATATAAACTGCTACGAATGGGAAATATCCGGCGTTGACCGGGGCTAAAATATAATTAAAAACTCCTGAAAACTTTAAAACATAACATAACAATGAAAATAAAACTCTGTAATTAAAAATGGAAACCTATGCGCCAGGAATCGATTCTTTGAATCGCGCAAAGGAATCATCGATGGTTGTAGATTCCTTTAGGATCGCCCTTAACATGTGGTGAGGGAGAGTGGTGAGGGAGAGTGGTGAGGGAGAGTGGTGAGGGAGAGTGGTGAGGGAGAGTGGTGAGGGAGAGTGGTGAGGGAGAGTGGTGAGGGAGAGTGGTGAGGGAGAGTGGTGAGGGAGAGTGGTGAGGGAGAGTGGTGAGGGAGAGTGGTGAGGGTGAGGGAGAGTGGTGAGGGTGAGGGAGAGTGGTGAGGGAGAGTGGTGAGGGAGAGTGGTGAGGGAGAGTGGTGAGGGAGAGTGGTGAGGGAGAGTGGTGAGGGAGAGTGGTGAGGGAGAGTGGTGAGGGAGAGTGGTGAGGGAGAGTGGTGAGGGAGAGTGGTGAGGGAGAGTGGTGAGGGAGAGTGGTGAGGGAGAGTGGTGAGGGAGAGTGGTGAGGGAGAGTGGTGAGGGAGAGTGGTGAGGGAGAGTGGTGAGGGAGAGTGGTGAGGGAGAGTGGTGAGGGAGAGTGGTGAGGGAGAGTGGTGAGGGAGAGTGGTGAGGGAGAGTGGTGAGGGAGAGTGGTGAGGGAGAGTGGTGAGGGAGAGTGGTGAGGGAGAGTGGTGAGGGAGAGTGGTGAGGGAGAGTGGTGAGGGAGAGTGGTGAGGGAGAGAGGGAGAGTGGTGAGGGAGAGGTGAGTGGTGAGGGAGAGTGGTGAGGGAGAGTGGTGAGGGAGAGTGGTGAGGGAGAGTGGTGAGGGAGAGTGGTGAGGGAGAGTGGTGAGGGAGAGTGGTGAGGGAGAGTGGTGAGGGAGAGTGGTGAGGGAGAGTGGTGAGGGAGAGTGGTGAGGGAGAGTGGTGAGGGGAGAGTGGTGAGGGAGAGTGGTGAGGGAGAGTGGTGAGGGAGAGTGGTGAGGGAGAGTGGTGAGGGAGAGTGGTGAGGGAGAGTGGTGAGGGAGAGTGAGGGAGAGTGGTGAGGGAGAGTGGTGAGGGGAGAGTGGTGAGGGAGAGTGGTGAGGGAGAGTGGTGAGGGAGAGGTGAGTGGTGAGGGAGAGTGGTGAGGGAGAGTGGTGAGGGAGAGATGGTGAGGGAGAGTGGTGAGGGAGAGTGGTGAGGGGAGAGTGGTAGAGGGAGAGTGGTGAGGGAGAGTGGTGAGGGAGAGTGGTGAGGGAGGAGTGGTGAGGAGAGTGGTGAGGGAGAGTGGTGAGGGAGAGTGGTGAGGAGAGTGGTGAGGGAGAGTGGTGAGGGAGAGTGGTGAGGGAGAGTGGTGGAGTGGTGAGGGAGAGTGGTGCGGGAGAGTGGTGAGGGAGAGTGGTGAGGGAGAGTGGTGAGGAGAGTGGTGAGGGAGAGTGTGAGGGAGAGTGGTGAGGGAGAGTGGTGAGGGAGAGTGGTGAGGGAGAGTGGTGAGGGAGAGTGGTGAGGGAGAGTGGTGAGGGAGAGTGGTGAGGGAGAGTGGTGAGGGAGAGTGGTGAGGGAGAGTGGTGAGGGAGAAGTGGTGAGGGAGAGTGGTGAGGGAGAGTGGTGAGGGAGAGTGGTGAGGGAGAGTGGTGAGGGAGAGTGGTGAGGGAGAGTGGTGAGGGAGAGTGGTGAGGGAGAGTGGTGAGGAGAGTGGTGAGGGAGAGTGGTGAGGGAGAGTGGTGAGGGAGAGTGGTGAGGGAGAGTGGTGAGGGAGAGTGGTGAGGAGAGTGGTGAGGGAGAGTGGTCGAGGGAGAGTGGTGAGGGAGTGGTGAGGGAGAGTGGTGAGGGAGAGTGGTGAGGGAGAGTGGTGAGGGAGAGTGGTGAGGGAGAGTGGTGAGGGAGAGGTGAGGGAGAGTGGTGAGGGAGAGTGGTGAGGGAGAGTGGTGAGGGAGAGTGGTGATTGGTGAGGGTGAGTGTGAGTGGAGAGAGTGAGTGGTGAGAGTGAGTGTGAGTGGTGAGAGTGAGTGTGAGTGGTGAGAGTGAGTGTGAGTGGTGAGAGTGAGTGTGAGTGGTGAGAGTGAGTGTGAGTGGTGAGAGTGAGTGTGAGTGTGAGAGTGAGCTGTGAGTGGTGAGGGTGAGTGGTAAGTGGTGAGGGTGAGTGGTGAGGGTGAGGTTGAGAGGTGAGGGTGAGTGGTGAGGGTGAGTGGTGAGGGTGAGTGGTGAGGTGAGTGGTGAGGGTGAGGTTGAGTGGTGAGGGTGAGTGGTGAGGGTGAGTGGTGAGGGTGAGTGGTGAGGGTGAGTGGTGAGTGGTGAGGGTGAGTGGTAAGTGGTGAGGGTGAGTGGTGAGGGTGAGGGTGAGTGGTGAGGGTGAGTGGTGAGGGTGAGTGGTGAGGGTGAGTGGTGAGGGTGAGTGGTGAGGGTGAGTGGTGAGGGTGAGTGGTGAGGGTGAGTGGTGAGGGTGAGTGGTGATTGGTGAGGGTGAGGGTGAGTGGGGAGGGTGAGTGGCGGTTGTTAGTGGTGAATAGTGAGGGGTGAGTGGTGAGGGTGAGCGTGAGTGGTGAGGGTGAGGTTGAGTGGTGAGCAGTGAGGGTGAGTGGTGATTGGTGAGGGTGTGATTGGTGAGGATGAGTGGTGAGGGTGAGTAGTGAGGGTGAGTGATTGTTGTGAGGGTGAGTGGTTGTTGTGAGGGTGAGTGGTGAGGGTGAGTGGTAAGAGTGAGTGGTGAGGGTGAGTGACGGTTGTGAGAGGTGATTAGTGAGTGGTGAGGGTGAGTGGTGAGGGTTAGTGGTGAGCATGAGTGGTGAGGGTGAGTGTTGAGCGTGAGTGGTGAGGGTGAGTGGTGATAGTTGAGGGTGTGATTGGTGAGGATGAGTGGTGAGTAGTGAGGGTGAGTGGTGAGGGTGAGTGCTGAGTGGTGAGGGTGAGTGGCGGTTGTGAGTGGTGATTAGTGAGGGGTGAGTGGTGAGGGTGAGCGTGAGTGGTTAGGGTGAGTGGTGAGGGTGAGCGGTGAGGGTGAGCAGTGAGGGTGAGTGGTGATTGGTGAGGGTGTGATTGGTGAGGATGAGTGGTGAGTGGTCATGGTGAGTGGTGAGGGTGAGTGGTGAGCGGTGAGGGTGAGTGTTGAGGGTGAGTGGTGAGTGGTTAGGGTGAGTAGTGAGGGTGAGTGGTGAGCGTGAGTGGTGAGGGAGAGTGGTGAGGGAGAATGGTGAGGGAGAGTAGTGAGTGGTGAGGGTGAGTGGTAAGTGGTGAGGGTGAGTGGTGATTGGTGAGGGTGAGTGGTGAGGGAGAGTGGTGAGGGAGAGTGGTGAGGGAGAGTGGTGAGGGAGAGTGGTGAGGGAGAGTGGTGAGGGTGAGTAGTGAGTGGTGAGGGTGAGTGGTAAGTGGTGAGGGTGAGTGGTGATTGGTGAGGGTGAGTGGTGAGGGTGAGTGGGGAGGGTGAGTGGCGGTTGTTAGTGGTAATTAGTGAGGGGTGAGTGGTGAGGGTGAGCGTGAGTGGTGAGGTTGAGTGGTGAGCAGTGAGGGTGAGTGGTGATTGGTGAGGGTGTGATTGGTGAGGATGAGTGGTGAGGGTGAGTAGTGAGGGTGAGTGGTTGTTGTGAGGGTGAGTGGTTGTTGTGAGGGTGCGTGGTGAGGGTGAGTGGTGAGGGTTAGTGGTGAGGGTGAGTGGCGGTTGTGAGTGGTGATAAGTGAGGGTTGAGTGGTGAGGGTGAGCGTGAGTGGTGAGGGTGAGTGGTGATTGGTGAGGATGTGATTGGTGAGGATGAGTGGTGAGTGGTCAGGGTGAGCGGTGAGGGTGAGTGTTGAGGGTGAGTGGTGAGCGGTGAGGGTGAGTGTTGAGGGTGAGTGGTGAGTAGTGAGGGTGAGTGGTGAGCGTGACTGGTGAGTGGTGAGGGTGAGTGGTGAGGGAGAGTGGTGAGGGAGAGTGGTGAGGGTGAATGGTGAGGGTGAGTGGTGAGGGTGAATGGTGAGGGTGAGTGGTGAGGGTGAGTGGTGATTGGTGATTGGTGAGGGTGAGTGGTGAGGGTGAGTGGGGAGGGTGAGTGGCAGTTGTGAGTGGTGATTAGTGAGAGGTGAGTGGTGAGGGTGAGCGTGAGTGGTGAGGGTGAGGTTGAGTGGTGAGCGGTGAGGGTGAGCAGTGAGGGTGAGTGGTGAGGGTGCGATTGGTGAGGATGAGTAGTGAGGGTGAGTGGTTGTTGTGAGGGTGAGTGGTGAGGGTGAGTGATGAGGGTCAGTGGCAAGTGGTGAGGGTGAGTGGTGATTGGTGAGGGTGTGATTGGTGAGGATTAGTGGTGAGTGGTGAGGGTGAGTAGTGAGGGTGAGTGCTGAGCGGTGAGGGTGAGTGGTTGTTGTGAGGGTGAGTGGTGAGTGGTGAGAGTGAGTGGTGAGGGTGAGTGGTGAGGGTGAGTGGTGATTGTTGAGGGTGTGATTGGTGAGGATGAGTGGTGAGTAGTGAGGGTGAGTGGTGACGGTGAGTGGTGACGGTGAGTGGTGAGGGTGAGTGTTGAGGGTGAGTGTTGAGGGTGAGTGGTGAGTGGCGGTTATGAGTGGTGATTAGTGAGGGGTGAGTGGTGAGGGTGAGCGTGAGTGGTGAGGGTGAGCAGTGCGGGTGAGTGGTGATTGGTGAGGGTGTGATTGGTGAGGATGAGTGGTGAGTGGTCAGGGTGAGTGGTGAGGGTGAGTGGCGGTTGTGAGTGGTGATGGGTGAGTGGTGAGCGGTGAGGGGTGAGTGGTGAGGGTGAGTGGTGAGGGTGAGTGCTGAGTGGTGAGAGAGTGGTTAGTTTTGAGGGTGAGTGGTGAGGTTGAGTGGTGAGGGTTAGTGGAGAGTGGTGAGTGGTGATTGGTCAGTGGTGATTGGTGAGGATGAATGGTGAGTAGTGAGGGTGAAGTTGAGTGGTGAGGGTGAGTGGTGAGGGTGAGTGGTGAGGCTGAATGGTGAGGGTGAATGGTGAGAGTGAGTGGTGAGTGGTGAGGGAGAGTGGTGAGTGAGAGTGGTGAGGGTTAGTGGTGAGGGTGAGTGGTGAGGGTGAGTGGTGATTGGTGAGTGGTGAGGGTGAGTGGTGAGGGTGAGTGGTGAGGGAGATTGGTGAGAGAGGTTGGTGAGTGGTGAGTTGTGAGGGTGAATGGTGAATAGTGAGTGGGAGTGGTGAGTGGTGAGGATGAGTGGTAAGGGTGAGTTGTGAGTGGTGAATGGTGAGGGTGAATGATGAGTACAGTCAATATGCACTGCTGTTATCATACCAGGTACCACCACCACAATATGTACTCCTCTCATCATAGCAGATACCACCACAGCAGTATGCACTGCTGTAATCATTGCAGGTACCAACACAGCAGTATGCACTGCTGTAGTGATAGCAGGTACGACCTCAGTCGGTATACACTGCTGTAGTGATAGTAGATACTGCTATCGAGTTGGTAGATACCGCTATAGTAAATACTAAAACAGTCAGTATATACCACTACAGTCAGTCAATACTGCTACAGTCAGTATATACTACTATACAGTCAGTACATACTGCTACGGTGAGTAGCTACTAGAGTCAGTAGATACTATTATAGAGTGAGTAGATACTGCTATAGATTTTGTAGTTACTACTATAGTCAGTGGATACAACTATAGAGTCAGCAGATACTATACAGTTAGTCGTTACGAGTATATAGTCGGTAGATACTACTGTAGGCCCAGTAAATACTACTATGGTCAGTAGTTATTACAGTCACTAAATACTACTACACAGTCAGTAGCTACTACTGGCTCAGTAGATACTACGGTACAGTCAGTAGACACTACTACAGAGTCAATAGATACCACTTCCTCTGTTGTATGTAAGGTTACGAGGGGTAAAGATATTTTTTGAGGTGGGGGGGGGAGACCACAATTTTCGGAAACCTTTTGACATCAACTATTTACCCCCCACTTTCTACAACTTTTTGGACTTGTGAAAGCCTATTATATATTTGTTGGTGGAGAAATGTACAAACAGCCCACCGGGCTTTGACAATACCTTGGTATCTGTGTATATATATGTAAGGTTTTTAAGAAATATATTTTTCACCCGGGCAAAGCCGGGTACTTCCGCTAGTGTACACTATATTGCCGGCTCGACTTAACAAGTGATTTTTTCAACAGACATGTGGGTTGCGAGCTTTCAACCTTTTCGAGAAGCTACTTTGCCTACTTTCTCTCACTTGCTCATTATCGCTGGGTTCATTGCCCTTGAAGTTTCTGCTGCTTTGAGTGTTTACACTCGGCTCTCTTTGGCACATGAAACCCATCCACTTGAGCCGTAGTACAACACAGCCTTTAACAGCAATGCCGAGGCACATACAAAAAAAAAGTCAATCTTTGATCAACCTAAGGATTTTCTAAATTGACATATTTTCATAAATAGATATGTACAGAGATATGTACAGGAATATGGCGTGCCCGTACGTAATTTTTGTCTTGTGTGAATGGCCCGTTACATCCATTGTTGTCCAACCCGTACTATCTCTGTGGTTTGTATTTTCTCATTTGTTGTCAACTTCACACAGAATCATTGGTCCAAAGAAAGGTTACCCATAAAAATTTGAATAAAAAAACACTGAAACAGTTTAATTACATGCACCATTAATGTATCGTCGGCGTAAAAAAAAAACTATATCTTAATGGATGAATCGATTAATTGCAAACCCCACGCTTTGAAACATTTAACGGAGCCATTCAGTGAACTTTTCTCATTGTAAATCACGCCGAAGTCGCCCGCAGCCGGAGGACGCTCCGAGGCGTTCACACGTCCAGGCAGCCAAGAACACTCAACCCGGCATAGCAGCTGTCGACAGTGCCTTTATAAACAAACCCCCAACTAGAGAAAGCGGGTCATTGTTTCTATCTTGTGACTTATCGTCCCACTCTCGTCTCGACTCTGCAATGCCCGTGCGTTACAGTAGCGGCATATGTACGCAGCATTTCTGGAGGGCGACGCAGCGTTCCTCCTAGTGCTCCCCTCTACACCGGTGGCACCACACAAACAAGAACGCGAGTGTGCTAACAACGTACCTCTGCCGTCTACCCCCTCAATGTATGGAATGCTGTGACGCTGCGTCAAAAGCACGCGTGCTCGACACGGTGCAACTTTCATCACGTGCTCTCGATTTGCCAGGCGGTTGTTGCATAGAAGTGGCCGTAAGCGCGTTTGGCACCGGCCCTGCTGCAAAGGTTTGAAATGGGCCCCTCCCCCTTGTTAACGTCTGGATCCCTTCCACCCCGTGGGCCCTTGGTGCAGTTCAACGTCCTGCACACTCATTAGCTACTCTGTTGTCTCATCAGGGCCAAGCACGCGCTGACTGTTGTCATTGTGATGCTGCCAGCACAGTGTGGCGTGCACACAAAGCGTGCCCTCAAGCGAGTCGTCCGAAGCCACCTGGAGACGCCGGGCACGAGAATTGGCAAATGCGGGAGGAGATTTACGTGCGAGGGGGCATTAGCGTGAGGATTCTCGCTGTGGCCAAGTAGAAACGGCCACTCAGAACCTCCGAGAATTGATTCCTACTCTGCGTGTCTCCACAACCAAAAGTCCTGTGCCCGCATTCGCGTTCGTTAAACTTAACGCAACGCAATGGAATTGTCGTGCATCGATTTAAATCATGAAACACTCCCTTTAGCTCGCTGCGGTGTTTTAATTTTGACCGTATAAAATTATATTTCCCCAGCGTTCTGTGCCGAGGAAGCCTCATCTAACAAAGCGTTTGATAGAATTGTGCTTATCTCTTGCAAATGGCACGTCCCGTGACCATCTGCTAATTATTATTCAACACGCAGCGCCAGCAAAACATAAGCGCGACTTTTAAATAACCCGGGGGGCACCCTGGAAAGTACAACACCACAAAGAGAAGAAATATTAACACTTGGGTATTAGCCTCCGGCGTCCGTTGTTCTATAAACAATCGCAACACTGAATTCCGGTGGAAAAATGACGATATATTTCACAGAGAAACAATTTCTATCCAACGCTATGAGTTAGCTGTAAGAATCCTACAGCATGTAAACTTCCCAAAGCACACCGAGGATACGCACGCCTTAAGCGACGTGACACAGCAGGTACACCCCCAATCTTAGAGCCATCGTCTACCATTAGATTTGCACATCTTACAGCGGAAGCTGTAAATAGTTCTTTCAGAAGCGTCTCCCCCCCTTTGAAGTACAATGATGATGCGTGACATGGGAACTTCAGAAACCACGCGGTTGATCACTGTTCCCAGACAAGGCGTGTGTGTGTGTCGAGACATCTTGGAGTATTACGGTGATTTCCTCCAAATCTGGCCTTGCTTATGGCACTGAACATTGTCCGAGAGCTCAGCCAAATGGCCTTTGGTGCTACCGGCTTTCGAGTTAGAATACTGATACTGCAGCTCTCCGTGCCATAATACTGCACCTTTGGTTGCAGCATTATGGGCTCTCTTCTCTCTCTTTGGCGGTGCCTCGTTGATCAAGGATGACCTGATGGGGCTCTCGCATGGAGACAAAAAACATCCTGATCACCATGTCCTAGACACAGGGTAGTGCGCTTACACACCGCCCAATCACCAGAGTTGTCCACACTCTGTGGCGCATGTACATCGGCCGAAAAAGGGGTCGTTGACCGAAACGCCTGCCAATAAAATATTCTTCTGATATTACAAAGTAACGATGGATATGTGTGCGACTGTTATTTGGGTTCCATGTAAAGGTGACTTCATAGCCTGAGTCGTTGTGTATGGGAGCGCCAGCTTGCGCAGCCCATTCGCCGTTCACACCACGGCGTACGTTTAAACTGCTGCAACATAGTTGTCGTCGGGACATGTCCTAACGTAGACCCCCCCACCCAACCCCTTCCCCAAAATGTCACCTGATTTCAAATAAGGCAAATATTGAGATGCATGCGGCTGACGGGGGACAGTCAACGATCGGTGAGGGGGGTGAGGGGGGGGGGCACGTGCACAGTGTGCGGATGTGGAATCGCCTGCGTTCGTCTGTCTCTAATTGAGCAAAGGTCACCTCGTGACATTATCCCCTCGAAGGGGGTCACGCTTCATTAATGCCACACTGTACACAGCAGCAGCAGCAGGGGGGGGGGCTGCCCCATTCAAGACCAACCAAGAGACCTGCCCGCTCTTTGCTCAGGGGACCAGCACATCACGCCGACGTGACAGCTTGCTGATGCTGCTGCTGCTGCACACACAGGTGCCTGCTGCATACACACACAGGGTGGGCGGGCGGGCGGGGGGAAAATGCCTTCTCCATCCATCACCTCGCACCGCTGGGACTCTTTTGGCTGTGCTAAAGCGACTCGTACCTGACGTGAGCAGATGGGCACACGCCACATATTGTGTACACGCGCGCGTACACAACACGCACAGGTGCACGTATAGATATGTGGTGGTCCACATAAACAAAGACAAAGATCACCCGTGTAGCCTTAACAGACTGTTTGGGGCAAGTGCCGTTAGCGAGCAGCACCGATGAAGGCCGGCACGGCACACGAGGGGGGTGGGTTGCCAGCCCCACGCCCGGCCGCCTTTGTCTCCCTAGTGATGTTTTTACGCGCCACAACAGGTACTCATTTGAGGCTGAGTCGACCTATATAAACGCACCGATACTCACACGTACCAGCGAATGCACATGCACGAGTACACATACGTACACTAACGTGCATACTCTTAAGTGCCACTAACATGCACGAGAACACAATCACACACACAACGTAGAGACTCGGTTAAAAGAGAAGTGGCGATGCGCGTGTCCGACGCAAGAATCCCATGCGGACACCGCGCCTCCGATGAGCACGGTGTGGCGACGTACGGTGCGAAAGAAGTTCAACATCGATCCCAACAATTCAGCGTTTGGCCACTGGCCACACAGATCGAAGCCGGCACACATGACAACGCCGGTGGACACTCGTCGTCACGAAACACTCGTCTATGGATCAACCAGTGCGGTACACATACAGAGGCACCGTGATGCAACCTTGGCAGCTATAAATGCAGCAAAATTCCCGATACGTACAGACACACAAAGGGCACAAGTAAAGCGCGTTACATGTCGAGGCCACGAGTTCGCACGGAGGCGCGGAGAACAACCCTGAGAGGCACGAGGAATGCCCCTTGCCAGGGTAACGCGGAAACATTCAGCGAGAGAGGGGGATGATGAGAGAAGGTTGTGGTGATGGTGATGATGGACGAGAGAGAGATGGGAGGTGGGGGGTAATCTGGGAGACACTGAGTAGGTGAACGGACGTGAGAAATAACCTTGGGTGGTGGGAGAGGTTTGGGGAGAAGGGGTGAGATGGGAGAGATGGGGAGAGATGGGAGAGAAGGGGAGAGTTTGGGGAGAAGGTGATAGATGGGAGAGAAGGGGAGAGGTTTGGAGAGAAGGCGAGAGGTGGGGAGAGATGAGAAAAGATGAGGAGAGATGGGGAGAGAGATGGGAGAGAGATTGGGGAGAGAGATGGGAAGAGATGGGGAGAGAGATGGGGAGAGTTGGGGAGAGAGTTGGGGAGAGAGATGGGGAGAGAGATGGGGAGAGAGATGGGGAGAGAGATGGGGAGAGATGAGAAAAGATGGGGAGAGATGAGAAAAGATGGGGAGAGATGGGAGAGAGATTGGGGAGAGAGATGGGGAGAGAGATGGGGAGAGATGGGGAGAGAGAGATGGGAGAGAGATTGGGGAGAGAGATGGGGAGAGAGATGAGGAGAGATTGGGTAGAGAAATGGAGAGAAAGAGATGGAGAGATGAGAAAAGATGGGGAGAGATGAGAAAAGATGGGGAGAGATTGGGGAGAGATGGGGAGAGATGGGGAGAGAGATGGGGAGAGAGATGGGAAGAGAGATGGGAAGAGAGATGGGAAGAGATGGGGAGAGATGAGAAAAGATGGGGAGAGATGGGAGAGAGATGGAGAGAGATTGGGGAGAGATATTGGGGAGAGAGATGGGGAGAGAGATGGAGAGAGAAGAACGAGATGGGCTAAACGAGGAGGCCAGCCAGACGGTGATGGGACGCGATCGGGGATCCCGAGATCTGGTTGTGGATTTGAGGCGGAATCCGACGACACGGACCGCGAGTCGGAGCGGCGTGGAGGGATCGGGGCTCGGGCGAGACGGAGACGCGACGACGAAGTTGTTGAGATACAGCGTGAGAGGCCATGGAAGCTGCTGATGGTGGTGCTGCTGATGGTGCTGCTGATGATGATGGTGCTGCTGATGATGATGGTGATGATGATGAGGATGGTGATGATGATGAGGATGGTGCTGCTGATGATGATGAGGATGGTGGTGCTGATGATGATGATGGTGCTGCTGATGATGATGATGGTGCTGCTGATGATGATGCTGCTGTTGATGATGGTGCTGCTGCTGATGATGATGGTGCTGCTGCTGATGATGATGGTGCTGCTGCTGATGATGGTGCTGATGATGATGGTGCTGCTGATGAGGATGGTGCTGCTGCTGATGATGAGGATGGTGCTGCTGATGATGATGAGGATGGTGCTGCTGATGATGATGAGGATGGTGCTGCTGCTGATGATGGTGCTGCTGCTGATGGTGGTGATGGAGTCGGGATGCAGGTGGGGAGTGGGGGGGGGTGATGAGGCTCCGACGCTCACCCGACGAGGCTCTGATGACCCCGGCCATGTCGGCGTGTCCCTTCTCCTCCACCGTCCGTGTGTCTCTTCCCCTCTCTCCCGCGTCTCTCCTCCTCTCCCGTGGCCGCCTCCTCCTTCTGCTGCTGCTGCTGCTGAGCCTCTCCCCGTGTCTCCCCTCTCCCCCGGGGCCCGGCGTGTCTACGCGGGCCGCATGCCGCCTCCCGGCACAGAGACGACGCGTGGCCCCCGCGTGTCTCCGCGCGTCTTTGTGTCTCTCCGTGTCTCCCTGTGTCCCCCCGTGTCTCCCCGTGTGTCTGTCCCCGTGTCTCTCTCCGTGTGTGCTACGCCGTCGCTGTGTCTGCTTCTCGCCACCCTCCCCACCACCCCCTTTAACTCCCCCCCCCACCCCCCGCGTCTCCCCGTGCTGCTGCTGCTGCTGTTGCGGCTGCTGTTGTCCTCCGCGTCTCCGTCTCGGCGTCTCCCCACCACCTCGTGTCGTCCTTCCCCGTGTCCCCGTCCCCGTGTCTCCGTCTCCCCCAGCCCGCGTCGTCCTCCCCGTGCCCGCGCGTCGCCTCGCCGCTGCTATGGATGCTCGCCCCGGGGCTCCGCCACCACCACCACCGCCTCCTCCGCGTCAACGCGGCCCGGCACGACGCCTCCTCCTCCTCCACCCCCCCCTAGCGGCACGCGGTCCCAGCCAGCAACAGCGCACACAGTACACACACAGTACACACAGTACATACACACACACAGTACACAGTACACACACAGTATACACACACGCAGTACACATAGTACACACAGTACACACACACAGTACACATAGTACACACAGTACACACACACAGTACACACACTACACACACTACACACAGTACACACAGTACACACACACAGTACACACACACACAGTACACACACAGTACACACAGTACACACAATATACACACACAGTACACACAGTACATACACACACAGTACACAGTACACACACAGTACACACACACAGTACACATAGTACACACAGTACACACACACAGTACACACACACAGTACACACACTACACACACTACACACACACAGTACACACACACAGTACACACACAGTACATACACAGTACACACACAGTACACACAATACACACACACAGTACACACAGTACACACACAAAGCACACACAGTACACACAATACACACAGTACACACACAGTACACGCACACAGTACACACACAGTACACACAGTACACACACACAGTACACACACAGTACACACAGTACACGCACACAGTACACACACACAGTACACACAGTACACACACAGTACACACACACAGTGCACACACACAGTACACACACAGCACACACACAGTACACACAGTACACACACAGCACACACAGCACACGCACACAGTACACACACAGTACACACACACAGTACACGCACTGCAGTACACACACAGTACACGCAGTACACACAGTACACATGCACTGCTGTACAAAAACACAGGCACTGCAGTACACACGTTAGTACTCACAGTGCACACAGTAAACAGAGACTCTAGTACACACACGGCACACGCAGTACACAGGCAGTACACACAATACAGCACATTGCAGCATATAGTACATACAGTACACGCATATAGCCCACACGGTAAACCCATTGCACTTCACTATACATAGCAGCCTATTACACATTGCAGTACACTAATCTATAGTACTTGCAGTACACAGCAGTATGCAGTGCATAGATTGGATACAGCACACACAATACTGTAGACCATTAATACACAGTACACACACTTCACATACATGCAGTAAGGATAGGGATTTGCATTACTACAGCATATTTCAGTACACTCTTAACATATATACACAGTACACATTCGGCACACAGTACAGAGTTTACACCCACAAAATACACACTGGACAGAGTACACTCTGCATTACATCACACACGCTATACAAACGAGACACAGCACACACATATACTATAAGGGATGGTGGCCAGCGGTGAAGCCTATAAGACATCGGAGTCAGAATCTCTATTCATCCTGGAGAAATCCGATGAGCTGTAAAGCTTTTTTAAAATCCTTTATATTAAGTTCACTTGCTTGCTTGCTTGCGTGCTTACGACCGTGCAAATCTTTCGGTCGTTTTGTAACCCACTTCCCGTGATCCAATCGAGCTGACATTTTGCACACAGACTCGTTGTGCGTGACAATTTATTTTCGTGAAATTTTTTTTCCAAAACTTTACACTTTTTAGGAAAAAATAAATGTTATTTGATTACCAATTGCTTAATGGTGGCAGGCAATCATCTGACCCATAGGTGGCAGCCATCTCAAGCCAGAGGACGAGAGGATTCTAGCCGCCACGCATATAAAGGATTTATAGTGAAAAACTTTGTTTTTACGGGTTAATTTTTTTTTATCACAGACGTCAACATCGTGGCCGCCAAAGGAAGCGATGGTTACATTAGCTCGCGTGCGGCAGGCCACATGGATTTTTGAACTATGAGGGTCTTGGGAGGGCCTTCATCCAGCAGGGGATAAACCATGGCTGATTATAATCATAATTATGCTATACATTACATATTGCAATACAGCACTGCTATATACACTGCACGCACACTTCAATTCACTATTAAAAATTGAGCCCACTGATTTATTTAGTTGCTGGATTTGATGATGGATGTGGCCTGCCCTGTCTAATCTTAATAAGTAGCCCAATTTTTTTCTGCCGTAATTATGTTGGTGCCACTCACTCCCAGATGAGATTCCACTCGGAGCGAACCTCTTTGATGAACCTCCTTTAAAACTGGCATGGCCTCCTCCCCCACTCCGACAAACCCAACGCGGCTGCATCAATAACCCAAAACAAGTCACACCTGTCCACAAAATCACAAATTAAAACCTCGCGTCCAATGAACGTTGACATCTCATTGAATCCTCCAAGTTGGTGCTGTGACCAAACCTGCTATCATGACAATCAAAAAATAATGTTATCCTGGGGCACATTGTAGTCTGAATTAGCGACTGTGCTGATCACCACTCGGTTGTAGAATTCCACCGATAAGGGACTGGCATCTGATGCAGTTGTGTCTGATAACCAGAGGTGGGACAAAGTCATTGTTATGCAAGTCCAAGTCGAGTCGCAAGTCATCAAATTCATGACTCGAGTCTGACTCGAGTCCAAGTCACATGACTCGAGTCCACATCTCATAGGTGGGACAAAGTCATTGTTATGCAAGTCCAAGTCGAGTCGCAAGTCATCAAATTCATGACTCGAGTCTGACTCGAGTCCAAGTCACATGACTCGAGTCCACATCTCATAGGTGGGACAAAGTCATTGTTATGCAAGTCCAAGTCGAGTCGCAAGTCATCAAATTCATGACTCGAGTCTGACTCGAGTCCAAGTCACATGACTCGAGTCCACACCTCTGCTGATAACGCCTTCAAAATCATTGGCTGTGCACTTCAGTGTGAGAAAGACCCGTTACAGACGAGCACCCCCCCCACCCCAAATCCCTTTGGACTTAAGCCGTGACAAGTTCCTCAAATAAATATGGAATATGTACATCTGCTTTACATCTCAGGACATTTCCTTCAGAGTTCGAGTTTTGAATGGGCTGCCAGATTCACCACTCGGGCAATAAGAATGACAAATATTTAGGAAAATCTAATTCTTTATCTTATACCTCATTTAAATGTAAATATAATTCAATTTTTGTTTGGATGTATTTTGCCTGGTGTGTGTGCTGTTTATCCTCTATTGCACTCTTTACAATGAAATACAGTGCAATGAACATGTGGAATCAGTTTGTCTTTTGGCGTTTTTTATGTTGTTTTCATTTTAAAATTTGGTTGGTTTGCTGTGTGGTGTTTTTAGAATTCCATTCTGGTCTCGCTTGAAACAGAGGCTTCTGTTCCCCATAGCCTCTTCATCATTATCATCATCAGTCACGATCAATCATGGGCAACTCAACATCACTGCCTTAGAAAAAATACAACAGCACTGCCTTAGAAGCAGAACATATTTTTCATTTTCAGACAGAGGAAACATATAAAATGGGACTTTTTAACCAGTATTAAAATATGAATAAATAAGAAAAGGTTTTACCCTTTCTGGCAATAAACCCGTTTTATTTTTTCCTTTTAAGGTAGTGTTACTGCCGAGTGTGTTGAGTTTTTTTTTGTTATTTCTTCTTGTGCACCACTGCCAACACAGCATCACCAAATATTGTCTTAACTATTGGCTTTATATAAATATACTGCGTGACTCTCACAATCCACGCGAACCGGCCACGCCCCAACCGAACAGAAACCCCGAGACACTGCGAGACAGCGGCTGATGCCCCATCCAACGTCTAAGCTGTCAACACAGTTACACACCTAATTTATTTGGGGCAATTCAAATGATGTATGCGGACTTTATAGGAAATGTCATCGTGGCGCCACGCGCATTTCTAGCGTTTCAAACCCTCTTTCATTTTAAGTGCAGCAAGGGACCTGTCCACCCGGCGCTCTGCAAAGAGGGTCACAGCCCCTCATGCCTCGTCCATCGAGAGGCTTGTGAAACACCTCAGGAGCGTTCAGAACGAAAGCCGAATCTTTGCACAGTGGCAGGACGATGTAAACGATGATGATGTGATGATGATGATTCTCATGCATAGTTTGTTTCGGGAGAATCCATCCTCATTTGTACACGCGGGGCAATGAGTGGAGGAGGGGGTGGAGGCACGCGCGTTGCAGACAAAAAGGCGAATAGGTCAGTAGCTGCAGGGTAGTAAAGAATGAAGGCATGATGCATTATGGGGGTTTTAGTCACCCGTCAATTTGTATGGCTCTTTGATCAGAATGACGGGAGTATGAATCACAGCTCTTGATGTTAAGTTACACTGTCCATTAAAATGTTTAAACCCTTATAAAAGTGTCATGTTGTATAATGGGATACATTCATTATTGGGTCCACTAAATAAAAATACCGCATTAACGCCCTTCATAACGGTCTATATACGTGTTAAACAGTCAGGAGCTGTGAAAGGACATTGAGTGAACATTTTGTCCGGGTAATTAAGCCGTCAGATGCTGCAGTTAAAGGAATATATATTGAAATATTTCAATAATTCCACAATTTGTGGAACCTATAGCTTCAAACGCAAGGATCAAGTCCACAAAATAGTTTTAATCAATTTTAAACGGATCCGAATTATGGTTAAAACTGAAACAAATCCAGTCGATGGTGATAGGGCCATGCCATTTTGAACATATTCAGTGTTCACCAGCACAGTACCCACGCGGCTGGTCGAGTACCAGCATGTGCGGGAGGGACTTTTCCAGTCTCACCGATCGCAGGCTGCACCAACCACCACTCGGTCCCGTTGAAGAATGACACCCGAGCGCCGTGACTCGCTCGTCACGACGCGTTGCGTTGGTGCCAGGAGATGTCAACCGTGCAGTCGCCGCTGCACGTTGACGTGAAAGCCATCGACGACGCGCCACGAGCAGAGACTGCCCCCGACTCGTGCGTGTGCGTGCGTGCGAACCAGGAGGTGATCTCCATGTAGATGAACAACTCGCAGCACGAACAGTAAAACAAAAACTTACTAGGAGTGCTTCGCTTTGGCTGCGCCGCGTGCTGACCCCAACGCTTCCTTCTGCCACCACCGACACGCGGGTGTGCGGGTGAATTATGGAACCAATCTTTTACATTAACGCCACTTGCTTAATATTACGGCTCTGTGTGTCGTTATTAATGAGCTGCACTTTATGGAGCGTTGGGAGATTCGGGCTGAGCACAAAATGGCCTTTTTACTGGAGTTTTATTTATGACGCTTGGATTGTGGATTGTGAAGATCACGGGGTTTTTTTTTTGTTTGACGCGGATCGAAAAGGTTTAAGTCACCGAATGTGTCGAGGGCCAGAAATAGCTTTGAGAGAGGCCTGGAAATGTATTTACAAGTTTTCGTTGAAATTAATTTGTAGCTGCTGTCAAACCACTAGTCACCCAGAAATCACAATGACCAACAATCGGTGCTATTACCCTGAACGGTTTCAAGATTCCCTTTGTTTAAGCAGTTCCATTAATGGGTGGTTGGCATGTAGGAGGAAATCTCTACTGGACATCTGTTAAAAAAGAGCTTCATAGTTCATTAGATTCTTCCAGTCTAAATAAAGATTCTGATTCTGAAAAGGGAATACTTGGAGAAACCCCACAAGGGCAAAAGAAACGTTTTTACATAATAGAGGTTTGTTACTAGTACATCACACCGGTGTGTCATTTACGTGACAAACCTTACTAACTGGCTGTATCGGGTGGTGGTGAGTTTAACGACACATTTATATGTACGCAATCTCACCCAAAAAACCTCTATTATGGATAATATTGGTCGCGAAAGCCTGCCGCTTGTTAAACTGGCATTCGTAGTGCAGCAGCAGCATCACCAAACTCATGAATAAGACACCACCCAACACTGCCATCCCCTGGCAAGCCCAGGTGGTCATCTATCCAAACGATAACCAGGCTGACCGCTGCTTAGGTTTCGGACCTCTAATGAGATAGGTGAATTGGACGTAATTTAAACATAAATGCTGAAATGTATTTGCATTCTCTTTGGTTCTTTTGGTAAAGTCACGTAGGTATAAAATAAAATAAATCACGACGTTTCGGGTGCAACACAAGCGTCCGTCATCACCTACGTGACTTTACCGAAAGAACCAAAGAATATGGATTCCTGCAGTCACGAAAGCTTCAAATCAAGATGGTATTTGCATACTGTACCACGTGTCGACGCGGTGGGGATGTTATCTCCCTCACCCGGTATACAGGAGGTCTTGGGTTCGATCCCCAACTTGACGATGCCTGTTGTATATTTGGAGTTCGCGTGTTCTCTCCCCATGGACACGTGGATTCTTTTCCGGATCCTCCGGTTTTGCCCTCCACTTTTAGAAACATGCGTTGAGATTATTTGGCTACTGCTATACATTCCCACTCATGACATCAGCCACTTCGATGAGCTATCATTTCAAGTTTCAAGTTTATTTATTCGGTATAGCCCTGTGAGCCATTCGGCTCTTGAATCGGGTGCAAACGCAACAAAAAAAACATGAACAAGAAAACATCTTAAAGTGACTGTGTGACTATGTGCGAACTGAAAATCCAGGGGAAAAAACAGCAAAAATTCGAGAAAAAAGCACCGTACAACAATGCTGTCTACAAAAATCCCAGTGGGATGCAAGGCAAACAACAACAACCAAAAGACAACTTAGATTAAGACCATCAGTATAACTCCGTACTACAACAAACAAACATGGCCAAACCAAATTTTTTTTCGAAATCACTAAAATAAAGCCATAAAAGCAATGTAACAGTGATCATAGGAACTGTGACCGAATTTTCACAATAAACAACATAAACACCACGTACCACCAAACCCTGCAAGCCATAGCTGGCTAGGTCGCCTCGACAAAGGAGCTAGGGGCAAATTGGGTTTTACCTTGTAAATGAAAGTAAAGTTAGCTCGGAATCAGAATATGTAATTATACTGGGGGAATCCGATGGGTTACAAAGCTTTTTTTCACAGATGCCCAGTAGGGGCAGGTTAACAACAACAATACAAAAACACGAACGGAGTGCAAAGTATTGTAAAAGTAAATATCTAACTTTCAAAAATAGATACAAATAAAACTAAACTATATGTTGTTTTTACCAGGTAAAGCCTACTGAGTTATTATGTTCTTTTTCAGAAGCGACCTGGCCACAAATGACAGCTCAACAAAGTGGCTCATGGTGTGGACATTTATAGCAGGAAAATAATCTAAATAATCTCGACGCATGTTTATGTGCAATAGTCAAAAACCACTAAAACAAATAGTCACGGTGCCTTTTATCTTTCAGACCGCGGTACAATTTACCAACGTCCTCGCTGTTTCTGTAGCCTCTTTTAAACCTCCTCTGGGGGTTTCCGCGTAAAAGGAGTAGAGATTAATTGATCTCACGCAGCATCCATTCAATAATGCTCTGTTTCCATGCAGGCATGTGCAGGCGCGGCCGTAAAAATCGACGGACAAGAATCAACCCCACAGGCAGAAAATCTGCTGACATGGTCAGGAGAGATTAATCACTGGAGGGTGGCATGGGGAGTGCTCTTCACAAGAAATTCACACGCTAGCCACATTGTCTCAATCGCCTGGTATGCACGGTTAGCTACGTACGATGCTAAATAAGTTCAACGTATATTACATACAGTGAGGGGAAAAAGTATTTGATCCCCTGCTGATTTTGTACGTTTGCCCACTGACAAAGAAATGATTAGTTTATAATTTTAATGGTAGGTTTATTTGAACAGTGAGAGACAGAATAACAACAACAAAATCCAGAAAAACGCATGTCAAAAATGTTATAATTTGATTTGCATTTTAATGAGACAATTTAGATTAAAGTTACCAGTCTAACTCTGCACTACAACAAACAAATATGGCTAAACTAAAACGTTTTCGAAATCACCAAAATACAGCTATAAAAACAATGTAACGGTGATCATAGGAACTGTGATTAAAATTTTAAAAAATCAGTGGAAGAGAAGTCGCAGTCGACACAGTTGAACGCCCCTACAAATGATGTCACCGCATGGAACAGTTCTTTAATATTTAAACAAAAATAAAGAATATTCATCTTGTTTGCTGAATCATCCATGGGAGCTGTGAGGCATCGAGGATGCAGGGGGCATTGAGTGGGCATTGCCCGGCTGACAGGGACAAAAAATCGGCCCCGGCATTTGTAAATACACCGGCTTAAATTCGCGTTATGGGCAATATTTTTTGTTTAATGCGTTGTACGACAAACTGTGAACTCGTAGCTAGATTTGCGTGTGTGACGACGTAACACAGCGTGATTTTGCCATCCGATCTCATTCGCGTATTTGATCTGGGTCCAAAGAAAAACATGGGCCGGTGGGGAAGAATCTTTGGGGCTGCCGAATATGAGACGTAATGCAAACTGAGAGAGTAAATAAGTAATGAAGCGTACACATTAGAGGTAGTCAAATATTTGAATGAAAATTATTTTAATTTTTTACTCTGATCACATTTGCAATTTCCTCCACACGGACCGGCCCACCGGCCCTCATACTCCCCCTCAGGGCCTTCCTAAGCATTGGGCCTGAGGCAACTAGAATAAGGACATCCAGTGGACACGTGTGAAATAAAGTGGTTTACCCAGCCTCCGTGTGATTTGAGAATGGCTCCGGGTCACGGAGGATGAGCATTGATGCTGAGGATGCGTGTGCATAAGCTAAACAATATATTTTGGGCTGTATTAGGCAGGATTTCGAATTCTATCTCAACTCATGACCTAAAATGCGTTTGTAGTTCTCACAACGACGACAAGTTGCAAAAATTGTGACGTAACCAATGGGAATTGCTATTAAGAGTATACATTTTTAAAGTCCTTCGTTTAACTTCAAGGCAAAATTGATGTCACTCACCTCAGATCATTCAATGAAAGATGGAAACAAAAAAATACGAAAAATAATTCTACACGTACCAATAATAAGCTTTCATTAGAATACAAAATATGAACATTAAATAAGTCAAATTAAGACTTCATATGCGCTTAAAGCGAATGATACAAGGCGCCTCCTCTGGGTGCCATCCCACACTGTCCTCTTAATATGGGCACTGCAGTGGCGAGATGTTAACTACCTCGCCTGATATGCAGGAGATCGTGGGTTCGATCCCGACTCTGACGCCTGCTGTATATATGGAGTTTGCATGTTCTCCCTCTGGGTTTTCCCTGCACATTTAGAAACATGCATTTAGGGTACGTGGCCGTTATACATTTCCACACGACAAGCCACTTCATTGGGCTATCATTTGTGGCCAGGGCGCTTCTGGAAAAGAGCTACATAGCTCAGTAGGCCTTACCTGGTAAAATATAAAATGTGTTTAGCAAATAGTAACATTCAACGGCCGTAGCCGCCATGAAGCAAGCATGGCGCAGGGATGTCTGTGGTGACAAATGCCCCTTTCTCATGAGCTCCGCGCGAAGCCTCTGCACCTCTTGCTGGTGCCGCGTGTGGAGGTCGGCGTCTGCTTGTTTTGGTCACGTCAACTTGCAGCTGCGTCATCTCGCAGCGATGGGAATTACGGTCCAGTGAGGGAGGTAGCGACCACCTGCTACCCAGCACCTTGGCGGCAAGGGTCGCTTGATCCCGTACGGAGCGAAAGAAGTTCAACATACGTACGCGCACATCACGTGGAGATTTGCGAAACTCCAAAAATCCGCTGGGCTTTGAGGTGACCAGGTGATGCCGGTACGGGAAGTGGGTTCTCGAACCCACGTGGGCAGGTCTTGGGAGTGTTACCCTCATCGTATGTGGTGGTTGGTTTTCTCTCTGGTTTATGACCGCACGTACTCGTTAATCGGGAGATGGATTCACATTTCAATGCAGGAGCCTTGGTGGGGCTGTTTCGGCAAAGAAATAAACGAGAAATGTTATTTTATATAAATATTTCCTTAAAAGAATTCCCTTTTGTCTAATGTTTACAATTGTTGCTGGTGTCAACGGTGTGAAAACCACAGCATTACCATTTACATGTTGAGACCCCGGTGTATTCATTAGAATGTTCCCCGACACAGCGCTAACGACGCATCTGAGACGCGCATCAATCATCAACCGCAAAGCTCAGGCCCCCGTGACCCCGAAGCCACACTGAAAGCGAGCCGTCACCTCTTTATATAATGCACGGCGAAAGCCCTCCCACGCGGACATTAATAACTTAGCGCGCTTGAAATAATAGGGGCGGGGGGGAGGTGGAGGTGGTGGTGGGGAGGGGGGGCTGTCCGTGATGGGGGCTGCTGCGTGAGTCAATGTGACAACGGACCTCCACGCCTGGATCTTGCTGAACCGCGTTTTGGCACAAACGCGGCACGACACTCACCCAAAGACGCTAATTGGACTCGCGTCCTTATAAAAAATAAAACCCGACTCGCTCTCGCCACGGCACACCCCTGACACCGCTGTGCCCATTCCTTGCTTAACAAGCTGGGGAAAGAAAAAAGCAATTGCTCTCCATCACGGGCTGGGAAAGGCTTCTCCTAAAGCACGTTCATTGCGACGGCTAATTAGGCTTGTGGTAATGAGACTCGATTCCCTCTCATTCTGAGACAGTCACATTTTCTGCTTCGCGGAAGCTCAATCGTAGCAACGCTCTCTTGTCGGTGACTTGTGATGCTGCAGAGTGCTGGTACCAGCGGTGTCCCTAGGGTGAAGCTGCATCAACAGCAACAACAGTAGCAGCAGGAGTGGCAGTTTAAGCAGCATCAGCACTGCAAGCAGCTGGATGAATAGATGGAGCAGTCGCGTCAGTTAAAGGAGAAGCCATTGAAGCAGTCGCAGAATCAGTAACAGCTCCAGATTTGAAGCTTTCGTGACTGCAAGGATTCATATTCTTAGGTTTTTTTCGGTAAAGTCACGTAGGTAAAAAAATTTATTAATCAAAGTAAAATAAAAATAAAATAAAAATAAAATAAAAATAAAATAAAAATAAAATAAAAATAAAATAAAAATAAAATAAAAATAAAATAAAAATAAAATAAAAATAAAATAAAAATAAAATAAAAATAAAATAAAAATAAAAATAAAATAAAAATAAAAATAAAATAAAAATAAAATAAAAATAAAAATAAAAATAAAATAAAATAAAAATAAAATAAAAATAAAATAAAAATAAAATAAAAATAAAATAAAAATAAAATAAAAATAAAATAAAAATAAAATAAAAATAAAATAAAAATAAAATAAAAATAAAATAAAAATAAAAATAAAAATAAAATAAAAATAAAATAAAAATAAAATAAAAATAAAATAAAAATAAAATAAAAATAAAATAAAATAAAAATCACGACGTTTCGGAGGCAACACAAGCTTCCGTCTTCAGGTGGAACCGTCACAGCACGATAGCTGTATTAATTTTATTTTTTTACCTACGTGACTTTACCGAAAAAACCTAAGAATAGTAACAGCTCCCTCCCATCACCACCTCCCCGGGTCTGACCAGGTTCATCCACACAGAGACAGTGGAGCAATGCCGAGCATGTTCTGCGGGCCTACTCCTTGTTCGACTTGCAACGTCCTCCTCTGCCCCGTGGCGTTTCATTACGAATCTCCTACAGATGTAAGCGCAGTGACATTTGGGCACAGTTCAAATCCCATTAAGGCGATGACTCGGGCCATCATTCCACTGGGGTGGACAACATAAGAGCCAAGCTGTGGACCATCACTATGGTTACGGCGAGACGGCCGCTTGTCACAGTAACGTGGACATTCCACGACAGGAACAAGGGGGGCTTACCCTCGGAAACAAGCACCGCCTTAATTCTAATTGAGACAACTTTCGCTCGTTAAATCCGAGAGCGATTCCGTGTTTGTATCGTTGGCAAGAATGTGTACGCTAGTAGTAACGTTGGGTTGCTCGGTCAATGGCCAGGGTCAACGGCGGCGTGGTGTATTCCGCAAATATGCCCGACTGTGAGGGCGGGCACAAGCCGGCGTGAGTAGGTTAAACGTTGAGTTTTATAAGGACACCATGGGGTGACGAGCCCCTCCCCACCCAGCCCCACCCCTCACACCCCCCACCCAGCCCCACCCTCCCCACCCAGCCCCTCCCCACCCTCCCCACCCAGCCCCACCCTCCCCACCCGCCACCCAGCCCCTCCCCACCCAGCCCCTCCCCACCCTACCCAGCCCCACCCTCCCCACCCTCCCCTCCCCACCCTCCCCTCCCCACCTAGCCCCACCCCTCCCATTTTTGGATGCACGACGGACGGACGGACACAATAATCCCCTGTGGGCTGGTGTAACCAGGAGGTTCCTACCAGTATTACCGTCCCACAGTGCACAAAGCCAGAGAATCTTCGCGTGGCAGTGAGTGCTCCAAAAACAACCGCCCAGCAGCAGCAGCAGCTCAGCATCGGTGAGGCAATGAGACACACACACACACTGTGCCTCTCAGCTTAAGCCAAGGCACATCAGCTGTCCCCATAGCAACCTCACAGGAGCCAGGCAATCGGACCGATAGCATGAAATGAGAACTGGTCCCCAGCTATGCCGGGGTAAAAAAAAAAATCTCTCCCCGACGCACGCTCTCGTTAGGAGACGGCTTCGGGGTGTTTTAAATCGAGTGCGGTAATATAATGTGACCTCGTGCCACGTTGCGACTAAGACAGAATCACATTACCGCGCCACTTGCAGGCGGAATGCGGAGTTAAAAATAAACCGCGATGCAATTGAGCAATCACGTCCGGGCAGAATGCAATCTCTTGAATGAACACACATTACAGAACTCCGTCTCCTTTTCGCACCTGATTTCTTCATTTATAAAACAGTACTTGCTGTGTCTGTGTGTGACACCGTATTTGTGTTGTTTGCTTGAACAATTCGAGTGAAAGAGACTTCCGGTCTCAATGAGAGCTCTTGCGTGTTTGTAAAGAAATCAACTCATTCGTCAGAATATTTGACGTTTGCACCATTTTTTGTTGCCGCACAGACGAGTACAGTGTCGTCTGCCAGTAGGAGGTAAACACAAATAAATATCCCCATTCTGAAGTTACCACGTGGTTTTAACGCAATTAACTAACTTGCGGGTAATATTCTCCCAACTTTTTTTTTCTTCTTCTAAATTTGGACCGCGACGCCATCACGAATGGCCTAGCCACGTCGCGAATAACATCACAGGAAACAACACGTCGCCTGTCACATTCAAATAATTCATATTCCAATAGCGGTGCACTCAATGGACCACACACACTCACTGGAAAAACAAAATTATCACTCATTCATCTCCGCCGTGGAAGACAAAGCGCGTTAATTGTCACTTTGAGGAGCGACACGAGGCTCATGGAGACGTCCAGATGGCTCGCGGCTGCAAGAAAAACAAAAGACCGCAGCAAAGGAAAACAGCCGCCACGCACCGCAAACACCTCATCACTTCATGCCCACGCTGGGGCGTTACAGCGCAATGGACAACACACCACACACCACACCACACACACCACCAACACACCACACACCACACCACACACACCACCAACACACCACACACCACACCACACACACCACCAACACACCACACACCACACCACACACACCACCAACACACCACACACCACACCACACACACCACCAACACACCACACACCACCACACACCACAAACCACACACCATACCACACACACCACCACACCACACACCACCCCCACCACACCCCACCACAAACCACACTACACACCCCACCACACACCACACCACACCACACACCACACACACCACCTCACACACACCACCTCACACCACACACCACGCACACCACACACCACACACACAACACCACACACCACACCACACACACCACCACACACCGCACCACACACCACACCACACACAACACACCACACACCACGCACACCACCTCACACCACACACACCGCACCACACACACCACACCACACACACCGCACCACACACACCGCACACAACACACCACACCACCACACACCACACACCACACACACCGCACCACACACCACGCACACCACCTCACACCACACACCACACACCACACACCACGCACACCACCACACACCACCACACACCACACCACACAACACGCACACCACCTCACACCACACACCACGCACACCACCTCACACCACACACCACGCACACCACCTCACACCACACACCACGCACACCACCTCACACCACACACCACACACCACACACCACGCACACCACCACACACCACCACACACCACACCACACAACACGCACACCACCTCACACCACACACCACGCACACCACGCACACCACCTCACACCACACACCACACCACACACACCACACAACACACCACACACCACGCACACCACCTCACACCACACACCACCACACACCACCACACACCACACCACACAACACGCACACCACCTCACACCACACACCACGCACACCACGCACACCACCTCACACCACACACCACGCACACCACCTCACACCACACACCACACACACCGCACCACACACACCACCACACACCACACCACACACACCACACACCCCACCACACAGCACACACCACACACACCACACACACACCACCACACAAACCACCACACACCACACCACACACACCACACACACCACCACGGTGGCATGCACAAAACACGGAAGGGAAATGGTCCGTGAATTCCGTAGCGCGTTCCGACGCGCGCGTCTCCATCTCTTTCTCTCCTCGGGGGTGTTACATTGGCGACGGTGGCGCTCGTGCCAAGGTACTGAGCGAGCATTGCGAGATGAATGTATATACCGTGTGAACCCGCACGGCTTACACCCCGTATTCTTGTACAGGGAACTTGAGCTTTTAGGTCCATACGGCATATACAGCCGTTTGAATACGGGCAGAATAGTAATAGGGTTTTACCCTTTCAACTGGTACAAAAAACTGACACTTTTATACAAGGCATCATGTTTGCAATAACCACAACACAAGCAGTCAAAATGCAAACAAAAAGAAACAACTCTGATAATGAAATTGATATGCACTGTCCTTAAAGTTGATTGGTCCACACCAGTTTGTTGTACCAGTTGAAAGGGTAAAAACCTATTACTGTATTTTGCCACTGGTAAAGGAGGTCTCATAGTGTAAATGCTTACTACGGGAACAATGTTTTAGTTTTTTTTGTCTCTATTTGTTGTGTGTTTCTCCCTTGTGATGGGACTTTGTAGAATGAACGTTGAGGTGTATAAGGGGCACGGGGTGACCAATAAGGTCTGGATTGGTTTTTTCGGTAAAGTCACGTAGGTAAAAAATAAAATAAAAAATCACGACGTTTCGGAGGCAACACAAGCTTCCGTCTTCTATTTTTATTTTTTATTTTATTTTTTACCTACGTGACTTTACCGAAAAAACCTAAGAAAATGAATCCTTGCAGTCACGAAAGCTTCAAATCTAGAAAGGTATGTGAATGCTTCGGCTGTCAGGGCCGGAATGCCGACTGAGGAACGAGGGGTGGTGGATGGGTGTTCTTTTAGCGCTGGTTTTTGTTTCTCCAAGTCTTTTTGGCAACCCCTTTGATCAATTTGTCCGGTTTTTAAATCGGATTAAGTCATTAATAGACGGACGGACAGAGTCAATGCAGCAGCAAAAACAACAAAATCGCTTTCAACCTGAGTTGGAATTAAAGTGTTAAAAATGTCACGGGTGCGGTGACTGGGGTTTCACAGTTGACACCCATAAACACGCAAGGGAATGAGACCGTCCATTCCGTGTGGACGTCTGTCAGTGCCAATTTCCGTAACGCTGCAGTGGCACTCATAAGCGCTCGCCGGTTCGGAAATTGTCGCTGCTATTTCTGCACACGGTACGGGTCACACGCACACACGCGCACACACAAAAAGAGCTGAGATTATTCTTTGGGTCTTTCGGTAAAGTCACGTAGATAGGTTCAAAGAAAATAACAAAAAACTACGACGTTTCGATCGCAACACAAAGCGTTGACTAACGAGCTGACGAACGCTTGTGTTGCGATCGAAACGTCGCAGATTTTTTGTTATTTTCTTTGAACCTACCTACGTGACTTTACCGAAAGACCCCAAAGAATATGAATTCCTGCAGTCACGAAAGCTTTAAGTCAAGATTTAGAGCTGAGATTCCCGACAGCTTCCGGCCAGAAACTTTTGTCCACTCTTGACCTTTCATGACAAAATGTCACAAACGCTGCCGGTCTCCTGACCGGGCCGCGAGCGGCTGCGGTGTCAGAGAGAGAGAGAGACGAGAGAGACAAGAGGGAGGAAAGGGAAGGGAGGGAGAGGAGTGTCGGCTTCGCGTTGCAGGAGGCGTAATTGCGTTTTCTGTTTGTGTTCACACGCACTCCGGGCCCGGTCTCCTAATGTAATTGTGTGCCCAAGTGCGCACGGTGTAACGACATCACAGACGCACGCTTCTCCCGCTGAAGGGATCCGACTCGGAGCCCCTCATTCTACATCCGATTGCGTCGATGAGCGTGGGTGGCGGTCAGGTTGAGCCTCCGGACAATGCATCTCCCCGTCCATCCATCCATGCCTGCCTCAGTGACCTCCCTCCGCCTGCCTCCAAGCCACTGAGAGTCAAATTGGAACGGCGCGCTCACTGTACCAATTTTAACCGATTCAGCAGAAAACACCACTTTGACTTTCAATCAATCGCACATTACACGGCGTGTCGAGGGGTCTGCCTGCTTAAATGAGCGTGGAATGGCTCAGGCTCACTGCGAGGAATTTCACGTTCTTATGATGGGGGGGTGGGGGGGGACAGTTAAAACTCCATTCGGGAGTTGACTCAGTCAGCCCATCGTTCTCTTTGGGTGGATACAATTAGTGCGTGTTTGCCATTGGTAATCTTACAGAGAGACTGGCACTTTCCACAGGAACATTTGAAAATCAACTACAGGAACAGGGCTGTCAATAGAAATGTGCCACCTTAATGATAATTAGTGTCAGGAGACACTCTTGACTTTTAATTTCAAGTTCTAGGTTTTGTTTGGTATGTGACTTGATGCCTTTCAAAAGGTGTCTATTTTGTGTTTGAATACCTTAACACGTCCTGTGTTATTTCCAGAAAGGGTTTAAGCCTAACTCTTCTCATTTAATAATTTCGATACCGGCAAAAAGGTCCCAATTAACAAGGGTTCCATACCCCCCATATGGCGTGGAGGCAATCATTGATCAATGATTATCCGACTGCTTCCAATATTATCCGGTGGTTCCGGGCCGATCCGACGAAACTGCTCCAAAGGCTGTAACCCAGTCCGGCCATCGTCAAACACATCAAGTCGTTGTTGATACAAGAGCATAGTCATTGCGTACATGATCCCATGCAGGGTCTTCGAGATGGAGTGGTCAGTACGGTCGAGCAAATACATTGACTTTTTACAGTCGGATATTGATTTTTGTCTATCGGTATATTTATTTACGACAATTTCACATAGTAAAGACACTTAAAACACGAAACAAACATACACACAAACAACAGCTTTAAAATAATATTGTGCAAAATAAGATATTTTAAATAATGATGTCGTGATTATTCGACGTTTTTGAATCTCCGGCGCCCCTTTCCGCCGGATACCACCATGTAACTCGATTTTTGTTCCTGAGTACGAAGTGTTATTTTCTAATTGCTTATTATGCCTCAAAAGTATAGAAAATGTCTATTATTACCCACAAACTTTGCTTTTGTGACCAGGACTTTATATGAACGAAACACACAAATTCAAACGTTTTCTCATTGAAAATAGGTACATTTCAAAATATCACTGTCCTGGTCACAAAAGCAAAGTTTGTTGGAGAATAATATCAGTTTTCTGTACTTTTGAGGCATAAGCAATAAGAAAATAACACTTACTACCCAGGAACAAAAATCGTGTTACATAGTGGAATCAATATCAGCAAGCTCAACGCAGCAGCGCCTACTAACCCCAATGCTGTACTTTGCCATCCATCCAGGCCTCTTTGTCCACACATGGGGAACACCCTTTAATGTGCCCTGCAGAGTGTTCATCGCACAGGTGCGTAAAGGAGTTCCAGTTGGGTAAGCCTTGGAACTCGTTCTTCATTACTGTTCCACACGTGCAGCCCGCAGCGCGTAACCAACTTGCATGAATTACCGGTAAGGGGATTGCAGGCACTCTCAACTCCCCTTACCAGCTACTTGTACACTTCGAGAACGTTCTTTTTCTCTCCGCCAATCGGATTTGAGTTTTTCACCGCCCTCCAGTCACATTGTGTAAACAGATCGTCAATGGGAACTGGGCACCTTATTCAAACGTATTTAAAACTATTTCCGCTCGCGAGTCGTAATTTATTAACTTAATAGGATTCGCCTCTCGGCGTCTCTTACAGACAATTTGTTCAATCTTTCGAGCTATAATAATCCGGATTAAGTGGAGAACAAAAAAAAACGAATTACATTTTTTTTGTTCTTCTTGGTTCTTTCGGTAAAGTCACACAGCGAGGGGACAGACCTGGTCTTCACCTGAGGACGGCTGCTTGCGTTGTGGCCGACACGTCGTGAGAATTATTTTATTATGTTTTATTTTTATTATTTTATTACTTCCCTTCTACGTGACTTTACCGAAAGAACCAAGAAGATGAATCCCTGCAGTCACGAAAGCTTTAAATCGAAATTTAATATTTTTGTTGTGCAGACACTTGAGAACCCGGCCTAATGATGAGTGGGCTGACACCTCTAATTGAAGCCAGGATCTCAGTGGTACGGACCAGGGATTAACCCCAAGCCACCCGAAGCGCCACTCTCATTGGGACTCTTCAAAGGAGGACACGTCCACGCGATGCGAGTGCCAGCCGAGCTGTTGCAGAAACTGTTTTTCTGTTGCAACATTGCCCCTCGCATTACGGAGATTCGGTTTGCGCGAATTCCAGATTATACGGCTAACATGTTTCTACCCTAAATTTGCAATATGCGGTTGGACGTGGGACAACATTGTGTACTACTCGGCAGGAAGCTGTCTCGTGCAGTGCATTTTGGGCTGCTACGCGATTTCTCTTTGTGTGCTCTCTCTTTGGAACTGATCTATCGCACACAGCGAGGGAAACCTGTACTACTTATTATTTAAGTTTTTAAGGAGTTTTGTCCACCCCCTTAATTACCGATATGAATAATGCACTCTAACTTGAGAGCGCGACAATGGCAGCTCGAACTTCCTAATCGTTATAGGTTTTAATATAATATTCATGGCTTTCAAATGTTCACAATTTCTGAACATTCGTTTACAACAGTAAGACGAGTCTTCTCATTCTCAGTGGTGTGGCCTGGCTGTTGGTGGCAGAGGTGGCTTCACAATTCTGAGCAACCACGCCACATTTTAAAATGTGAAATCTAACCCAAAAACAGCCACTGCTCAACCATGGGCAACCCCAGTCTCTTTCTCGAGAGATAGCTTACAAACAAGCCCTCGCCTGGCTAATGGACGACACATTAAAGCATAGATAATTATCTAAGAACATTCCCCTTAAGCTATTTATCACGCAGGATGGCGGAAAAATAAGACACCGTCACGGAAAACGCAAAGAAGCGCTGTCATCTGGGACTCACCCCAACTGACATCGCTCAGCCGCAGCTCACAACGCTGCGTGGCGCTCTTCACGGCGACCCCGCGGGGTGCACGAGCATCTTGTCAAACGCGAGATGGGAACCGCTCGTGTGATCTGGGACTGTTTTGTTGTTGTTGTTGTTTTTTTGCCTTGCCCAAGCTTGGGGTGCCACGGTGGTGAGACGTTAACTATCTCGCCTGGTCGTGGGTTCAATCCCGACCCTGATGCCTGCTCTATCGTTGGAGTTTGCGTGTCTCTTTCTCTCCCTGTGGTCGCGTGGATTTTTCTCCGGGTGCTCCGGGTTTTCCGTCCACATTTAGAATCAACAACACGCGTTTGCAGAATTTGTCTGCTGTAAATTTCCACAAAAGTCACTTCGTTGAGCTATCATTTGTGGCCAGGTCGCTTCAGAAAAATCGCTACGTAGTAATATATATTTATTGTTTAGTTTGATAGCAGGTATATGAATAATGAATGTATTATTGAGTCACTTGCTTGCCTCTTTCTCAATATTTCACTCCTATCAGGGTTTGTTTTGGTATTGTTTGCTGTTGTAACTTGCTGTCCCGCCCATGCTGGGCATCTGTAAAAGAAAAAAGTGTCACAGCTCATTGGATTCCTCCTCCAGTCTAAATAAGGATTCTGATCCTGACATCACCTGCAAAACCACCTGCCCGCCCACCCGCCACGAGCAGCAGTCAGCGGACCCCACACTGCCGCCCGGATTTGCGCGAAACACGTTCCGTACTGCGGTCGGTCACCGGGCTCGCGAGAGCCACGACCAAGGAAGGACGTTGGTTTTCTGGGCCATCTTTTCCACACGAGGAGCTCCCGCTTGCCCGTGTAATGTCACGGGGGGGGGGGGGGGGGGGAGATGATGATGAACACTTCTCTGGGGGCCTCGGGCCAGTTGTGAAAAGTAGCAATGGTATGGGGGGGGGGGAGGGGGTTGTAGCAAATGTTGACACTTGCCAGGATGGAATCTCAAGATGAATTTTAATGTTCGATTATGCCGCATGCGCCGAGCTAATTGATCCCGAAAATGTTATATACCCCCCCCCTCTTCCTCACTGTTCATGTTCACAGCTTATCTGTCCGTTTCTCTTCATGACGAACAAAATGACATTGTAAGCAAGAGCTAAAACGTGGCATTTAAAGCCTGGAATTGTGATGTAAATAAATAAATAAAGAAGTACCATTCTCGATACGGTCTACAGATCAGGATTATTATTTTTTTTAGTGCAGCCGTCTGCATAAATGTATTCCGCATGCTTCATGGCTTTGAAGAAACCGTCAAGTTTATTTTTCGGTGAAAAATTAATGAGATTTCAGAGGTTTCTTATAACGTTAACATTCACGCACAATTGCAAGAGATTCACAAGTTATTTTAAAGTAAATGTCCTTTTCTAGTGATGTATATATATAATGAGATGATACTGAACAGCTAAATTGGCGATTGCACCATCGTATGCATTTCCGAATCAGAATCTTCTAGACTGGAGGAATCCAATGAGCAGTGAAGCTCTTTTTCAGAAATGTCGAGTGAAAAAAAAATTTACCCGTAAAAACAAAGTTTTTCACTATAAATCCTTTATATGCGTGGCATCGGTTTTATTTTATTATTCATTTCTGTTTTTCTTGAGTAAGAGTTTCATTTTTATCACATTGGTATTTTAAATAAAATATGAAAACATTTTTTTCCTAAAAAGTGGAAAATTTTGGAAAAAAATTTTCACGAAAATAAATTGTCACGCACAACGAGTCTGTGTGCAAAATGTCAGCTCGATTGGATCACGGGAAGTTGGTTAAAAAACGACCGAAAGATTTGCACGGTCGTAAGCGCGCAAGCAAGCAAGCAAGTGAACTTAATATGAAGGATTTAACAACAGCGACGTCTTCCCACCAATGCCTAACAGAGCGAGCCATGGCTCCAGTTTCAAGAAAATTTACATTTCCAGCCAAATTTGAAATCTTCATTTCAAAAAGCCTTACCCACGTATCAACTCTCCGCCTTCAGAAGGATCTTGTCCGAGAATTCAGGCCAGTTTTATTTTTTTTGCTATTTTGTCGGATGAAAGCAGATTGGTCTCGCGTGTAAACATGCACAGCCACTTATATCAATCGACTGCTGGATGAGGGCCTCTCCATACCACGTACATCATGGGGATTGCTCTATCATACTTCAGTCACCCACGACGTTGATCGATACTGGTTTGTGAAAGCGGGGACCATAGATGTAGATGCAAACATACGACGCAATATATTTTACTGCACTGCCCTCTACGGCCCACCACGTATCCTTGCAAGCCCTAGCACAAAGTTGTTTTATTATAAACATCATGACATGTTGATTTTGATGGGCGATGTCATCGTTAGAAAAACAATGCTGCCACCACTAGGCACTTTGGGGTTGCCAGCAATTGCCATTCAGGCTGCGACTGGTTTTTGGGTGGTGTCTCGCAAGAACTGTGAATAAAAATGACTTGCATCGCATTAATACTCGGACCTTCAAAGAAATATAGGTGGTTATTAAAAACCACACATATTTATGACGTGGCCAGCAACTCGCAATCGTAACTCTTACACGCGAGTTGGCAACGGCACTTAACCGCACATTAGAGAAATCAATCTGCATTACGGGCATATTGATTGCTTAAGTAAAGGTTAATAGAGCCAAGTGAACTGCACTTTCGTCACCAAGGCTGGAGAACTGTGGCCAAATGTAGACACGGGACACTAGTCATGAGCAACAACTCCCGTTGCTTTTTGTGTTTGTTGTCCATCCCCAACGTCACCTACGATTAACACGGTTGCGTACGTACGGTGCGAAAGAAGTTCAACATATATATAATACGTACACGCTCCAAGTCATGTGTGGACCAGGCAGTAGGCTGTCTGCAGGAAGTCTGGGTGGGCTGCTCCTTGTAGGGGTGGGGAACCTTTTTTCTGCCAAGGGCCATTTGGAGATTTATAACATCATTCGCGGGCCATACAACATTATCAACTTAAAAATTTGCCTGCTATATTTGGTCAAACATTGAATTAACTCACCCCTAATGTGATGGCTGGAACTGCTTCTCTTTGGTGAGGTGTGATGTTAGCTGGTATCGATGATGTTGCTACTCGCAACAGCTTTTCCAGGTTTGCTCCTAGATTTATTGAATTTCGAGTCCCGCCTAAGGTTGCCTTGGCAGGTCCAGACCAAATTATTTCGCGGGCATTTGACGTTCCCCACCCCTAGCAGAACCAAGATGCTCAGTTGCCCCCCCTGCCGACGTCCCCAGACACAGCAGTTTCACTCAGACGTACAATGGGTGACTGGGCTTAACCATGCCAGGCTGGCCAGTCACACCCCCCCCCTCGTGCAGTGAAGTACTACTCGACAGCCACGGGGATTAAAAGTCAGTGCTTGTATGTACCTATGTTGAGCTTCTTTCGCACCGTACGTAGCTAACCGTACTCATCGATGGTGCCCGTGATGCGACATCGCGTAACGGCAGACGCGATTCTTGCATTACCTCCAAGAGCACCTGCGGTCGTGGCGTTACGTTGTCAAGATAAACTGTCAAAAAGGACACCCATTAGGAAATTCACCCCAACCACAATTCATACCACAGCCATAATCCACATCACACAACCCCAACCAATTTCTATCCGGGCGGCGGGGGCGCACACCTCTAATCCAGAACTGTGGAGGCGAGGGATGGTGGATCGCACGTATGTTGTGAAACTCCCTTCCTGTGCGCGTCGAGGTGCCATACACTGGCCCGCCAGTTGAAGGCAGTACGGCAAGTGGAATTATCTGTTTCCATCTGTATGGGGATAGAGAGGTGCCTCCTCCCACTTCTATCAGCACTTAATGTCTGAAAACAATAACCCAATGTAGAACCATCCTGAAAAAGTTCTGACTCAGTGGCTTTCCTGGATAGGTAAATTATATAAACTAAACCACAACACTACTTCACCCCAAACACAACCCTAACCCACCTTAACCATAACCCTAATACACCTCAAACCTCTTTCACTCCAACAATAAACCTAATTACCTCAATCACAACCCACCTCAACCACAACCTTAATCTACCCTCCAATGCAAACTCTTAACCATTACCAACCACAACCTTAACCCACCTCAACCACAATCCTAGCCCACTCCGACAATTGTAGTCCCCTGCACAACCCATCCCACACAACAAGCTTAAACCCACTCCACACTCCAACCCTCACTCATCCAAACACAACTTCATAAACCATCCCACTAGACACATTTCAACAACTCCAACCCATACCACAACACAACCCAAACTCAACACCATTCAACGTGATACCGTCTTATAGCCATCCCCAACTCCTGATTCCAACATAACATATATTGAACATCTCATCTAACACACAGAGTAGTAACATCACACATGCAATGCTCGACTGCCACCTAGCAGGCATTTAAAAAAAAAAGAAGAGCACACACACCGCCATTAAATTTAAACGTATTTATTTGTGGAGGCTCATGTGGTCTTACACACACGAGCTAGAGACAAGGTGTGCACCGGTGTGAGAGCAGCAGCAGCAGAGAGCCATGGAGGGGCGTGGTGGTCTGACCCACTTCACATGGCAAACAGGATGAGGAAGGCCACCATGAGACAAAAGAGACCCATGGCTTCGGAGAGGGCGAAGCCCAGAATGGCGTATGAGAAGAGCTGCTGCTTCAGAGACGGGTTCCTGCGAAAACAACGGCCGCGTCGTTAACAATAAGCCGGCACGCACGACAAGCGAACCGCAGATCACTGCGGCACCGTTCAGGATTTCGCCCGTCACTTGATCACTCGCAGCATGCGCCACACATCATCAGATCTCGGAATATAAAACTGAGCCTGGAGGGTGCCCGGAGAGTGGGCGACGGCCACGCATGTTAGGTTGTCATGGGCTACCATGGGGCTGCATTGTGGGCAGTGCATCGAAATCCATTGGTGTACTCTACTTCCGAAGCTCCCACTTCTCTGCTCCCTGCCTCCACCTCCCCACGATTGACCAGTGTGAAGTATGGTCAAATAACACCCACGGACCTTGACGGTGTGGTGAACAGCCTCATCCAGCAGCGGATTGACAGAAAGGGAAGTACATACTTAGCATATCAAAATAAATTGAATACGGTAGAGGAACCATTAATAATGCATGTTTAAAGCAGAGATACCAATCAAATTATAGAATTGCTACTTTCTTCTAAGAAACCCTGACTATGTAAATGCTCCTTTTGAAGACGGTCCATCCATTGGGATGTTTCATCTGTGAAGTAGAATAACATTCGAACATTACCCAGGCCGATGAGAGGCTAACACCCAAAATTTGCAGACCATATCTAGACCCCACTACTTGCTGTACTTCCATCTACAGGCCACCTTGTAGCCCAGTTGGTTGGGAGTCTCACGGCTCCAGAGCAGGGGATTATAGGCAAAAGCACAGCCCACCGTGCTAGGGAATGGTCAAGAGTGGGAAGTCCAGTCTCGACGCTCGAGGCTGAGAGTGGTGATGTTAGAGGTTAAGAGTGGTCATGTGAGAGGCTAAGAGTGGTCATGTGAGAGGCTGAGAGTGTTAAGAGTTCATCCACGAAGGCTGGATCGTCACGTATGCAGGCCGGGAGAGGCACCTGGCGTAGCCGATGATGAGACTCCCGAAGACGGTGCCGATACCAGCACCCGAGCCGGCGACACCCACTGTGGCTGCACCAGCGCCGATGAACTTGGCGGCCGTGTCAATGTCACGGGAGACGGCGCTCGTCTGGAACGAGCGCTGCGCCGCGTGCACCAACGTTCCCTGGTGCTGCACCGCCGGGAACAAGGCCTGGGGGAGAAGCGGGAGGATGTACGCAGCATCACCACAGTCCGTCTAGAACATTGCTGCTCGATCTCTGACATGTCCGCTCTCATTGGAACTTCATTTGCCAGTAAAAAATATGATAATTGGTTTTTAACCCTTTTATCTGGCAACAAAACTGCAAACAAAAAACAAAACTGATAATGTATGCACTGTCCTTGAAGTTGATTGGTCCACACCCGAGACAGCTTTCCTTAGAGCCTAGTCTCACATGGGTTGGACCAGATGACGCATATATTATCAGAGTTATGTTTTTGTTTGCATTATGGCTGCAGGTATTGTGGTCTATGCAAACATGACTCCTTATAAAAAAGGTGTCAGTTTTGTTGCCAGATAGAAGGGTAAAAAAACAATTATCATGTCCGCTCTCACTTCACCACTCTTAACATGATTCTGAGCTTCGAAATGAAAGTCCAAACTGCAGCGTTCGGGTCACATGTCTCTCATCCCTTCGGTTCACCATCTCCACGAGGTTCTCTCTCCCAGACTGCTCGGTGACTATTAGTCATGTAATTATTATCATCATCATCATCCTCCTCATTTTTTATTCGCCAAGTAAGAACCTATGTCTCTTTTATAACGGAGACTTGGGTAAAAATAATGGGAGAGGAGAAGAATGGTGGACCAATTGGATAAAACGAATTCATATCAAGTGAGGCATTCATAAATAAATGCAACAAAGTGAGGACATCTATTTTAATGTACAGCATATCACCTCATATAAAACACTAAAAAATCTGAACTTCATCATCAAGAAAGTACATTTCAAATTAACTGAGGTAGAAATGCTATAAGAAACGAAATGACACTCAGAAGGTTCTAAACAGGGTTTCCAGTTTAATTTAGAATAGCACATTTATAGGTTAGATATGTTCACTGCATTAAGGGTGCCAGGTTGTACCATGGAAATCCAGTGCTGTGAATGAATGAGCACTGCCCAAAATCTGTACAAACTGTTGGTACCTTTTAGCTTTTCATCTTAAATTGCAAAGGTTTCAATCTGGAATAAGCAAGACAGTCCATCTTATGGGGGCACATCTATATGGATTGCTTTGGAAAGATAATAAATGTTAGGTTTCTCTGTTGGAATGATGCAAGATAACCAGATTAAGAGTAGAGGTCACACTGGTATACAGTGTGACCCTCAATTAGCATAAAAGCTCAAGTCTATTCAGAAAAGTGCTGTGGGGTAGATTTTTAATCGCATCTCCATAATCAATTGCAGGCATGAAGGTGGAGGTGACAAGCCGATGCAAAGTAGAACGCGAGAAACAAGACTTATAAAAAAAAAAAGCCAACTTGTGTTTTTATTTATAAGAGAGTTGTTTTGTTGTTATAATATATGAACCAATGTTCAGGTGGGAATCGAGCCAAATACCCAGATTATCCTAAGATTTAACGTTTTCAGTGGTAGAGCTGTAGAATCTATTTAGAGAGATTGTGTCAAGATTGTGGATCAGAGGGGACTTGCTGCGAACATAAGATAAGCATTCGTTGTTTTTTTTACGTACGGTCCTGTAAGATCTCATTAAAATCTAACGTGTCCCTTTCTCTTTGGTTGACCTTGTCCACCATTTGTCCTCTGCTAGGACACCTGGTGGGTGCCAGAGACCAGGGGAATGACAATGGACCCTGGTGGCTGGCAGAGATTGAGATGCTGTGGAGAACTAGCAATAGGCAATCTAGATTTGAAGTTTTCGTGACTGCAGGGATCCATACTCTTTGGTTCTTTCGGTAAAGTCACGTAGGTAGAAAATAAATCACGAGGTTTCGATTGCAACACAAGCAATCATCATCAGGTGGGAAACCCACAGCAATAATTTGTTTTGCTTGTGTTGCAATCGAAACGTCGTGATTTATTTTATTTTATACCTACGTGACTTTACCGAAAGAACCAACGAGTATTGCAAGACAGTTAGCTTAAACAATGGAGAATGGCTGCTATGTGACGTCTAGGCACGTACACCCAACACTTTCCTCTCATCAACCTAAACCCACCACCCACTCTCAGCCTCTGCCTCACTCTTCATCGCACAGGGATACGCTAATGGAAACGATGAGCAACAAAAGACACACAAAGCTCATCTGTCGCGCAACCGGTCTCTCTTTGAGAGAGATGCACGGCACCCACCTCGGACCGTGCCTCTGGCCTGCTGATGAGGCATGCAGTCACGGGCCTCAGGAGAGCCTGGGAGCCACCGCGGACCTGCAAGTCACAACATGGACAAGCGCCATCAGCACCTCGCCGACCGCGAGCACCATGCAACACACGTCGACACCGAACAACTACTTCAGGCTTTTCAAAACAACCAACATCCTTTAAGTTATATTTAATTTTAAAAAGTAAAAATAAACATACGGTCTAACACAAAACAAGTACAATATCTAAATGCAAAGCACCAAAAATGCCAAAAAGAATGATTGTGGAGTAATTTTCCTAGCAATGAGCCACAGAGTGGCATAGTCATGAAAGCCACAGTCTAAATGAGCGTTGATATTAATTTAACAAATGCTTGCATTATAATTTCCATTCGTAACTTTCAAGAGCGTTTAACGAGTATTCGGTCACCGGTGCATGTGCTCTCGCCGAGTTATATAAATACATTGCTGTGTTTCATGCAGTCAAGGTCAACTCTTAACCTGCCCGTGCTTAGTTTTAACCACACACTATGAATAAAGCTTGAAGTAGTAACCATCATACAAGCGACGTCCATCCAACCAGCTGGGACAGCCCTTTAAATGTGACATCGATGGCGTTGCCTGGCTTACACGAGTCTCTGCTTTCAGCCATGCTGAGCTCTCGCGCGACTAACACCATCACACGACCGCAACTACCACATCCACCGCATCCACCACCCAGAAACTCACCAGTGCTGGGCAGGAGACGAGCTTTGCGCAGGCGTACATGTTTGCAGGTTCAGGGATAGCAGGTAGGCTGGTGGATTAGACTGTGGCTCTGGGTAAGGTAGACAGACACAAATCATCATTATCAGCATATCTGATCTATTTTAAAGCGCCAAACATTTGTAAATCCCCCCCCCACCACTGCTGCCCATCTGTGGCAGATCTCAGCGCGTCAGGCACATATACAGTACACCAGAGTGCTTTCCACCAACGCGCACACCATGAAACCCACCGAGTAACCTCCAACGTCTGAAAGTCACCCTGCAGAGGACAGCCCTCGAAGGTTACCCCTGGCGCGGTAGCTCACAAGATGCGTAACGTATGTTGAACTTCTTTCGCACCGTACATAGCCAACCGTGCTCATCGGAGGCGCGGGGAAGGACAACAAACCAAACACACACAAAACTAACACAGAAAACCCTGAAAGGTCACCTAATACCCTGAAAGGTCACCTACAACCGTGCGGGCGAGTTACCCTTAGGCCTGGCGTCCTCCCTCCCGCGATATCATCCAGACAGAGATCCCCTTTCACAGGTCCGAATAGAGGTTGCGACATTGGGAGGATTCTATGGGGGGGGGGTCACCTTAACGATTAGAGAAATCCCCTAACATCCACCCCCACGGGATCACCTTGACCTCCTATGGAGGTCACCCTGACCCCTCGCCGGCCCCCACCCCCTCCCCACGTGCTCCCTGGCTTCAAGCTGTCACAGTCACGTGGTCGTCGCTGCAGAGTTCCCCTCGCCCCGCCCCCTCCTCCCCACGTGACGTCGTCCCGAGACTTTCTCGCCCGCGTCAAAGACGGCGGCCATGCGACGAATTTCCAGGGGAGCCGCTCTTGAAATTCACAATTAGCTGAGTAAGTTCTCGATTGAGGCCGCCGCCGCCGACAGCGAGCCGGGTCGGGTGGTGGATGACACTTACAGTGGCTCGGCCTCGCCAAGTCGAGGTTCTGTCTGAAGAATTTTTTTAGTTTTTTTATTTCGGTTTTAAATGTTTTAAAAAACCCACAAAAAAGCATCCTTCAGTATTTTAAGATGCCGCCAATGCAATGTGAATACGAGACGATGCCCCCCTTAATAAATAACGCCACCAAGGTGTCCCCCTTTAAAGAGTAGCCGCGGGTTGCAGAGCAAAGGTCGTGGCGGGTAAAGGCGGAGGCCGCCACTGTCCCGTCCCCCCCCCACCTGCTCCCAGCCTCGGAGACCCCCGGTCTAAGGGGATAACCCCGGGATAAGGGGATAACCCCGGGATAAGAGGATAAGGGGAGGACCCCATCCCTGCCCCATGTTCCCCATCCTCAAAAGCCCGAGACGCAAGCGACAGCGCCGAAGCAGAGCAGCCACGGGTAGACATGGCGACAGGGCGGCACAGAGGAGACTCAGAGGTGACGGGAAGACAAGCGGTGACGGAGGGACACGGGTGGTAGGGACACACGAGGAATAACATCTTATACAGGAGACACATGGAGACACGTGGACGACAAGGACACAGGATGAGAGACACACCCAGAGAGGCTTGAGAGTCAAGAGCACGATGCAATGCTGTGACACACACGAGACAAACACGCAGTGAGACAGACACGGAGGAGGCAAATGAGACGAGGATAAACAGGTTGACAGAGAAATAAATCAGAGGCAGATGAGACGGATAAACAATAAGACGTGAGGCAGACACGCAGAGAAAAGAGTGATGTGTGGAGACAGGCATGAGACAGGGCCTGATGAGACGAATGAGACCTAGACAGCCATGCAAAGAGACAAAATAATAAAGATGAGACACGAAAGCACAGATAACTGAGAGGCAAAGGACGCTGGAGACAGACACATGTCGACAAGTTAAACAGATAAGACTCGTGAGAAATTCAAGGGAGACCGGCGAATCACACGAACACGCAAGGACACTCACTCTTAGACAGCCACACGAACCACGGGGAGACACCACAAAGAGACTGTGAGACAGACACGAACCACAAAGAGACACAAGGAGACTGTCAGAGAGAATGATGAACTACAGATACACAAAGAGACTATGAGAGAGAATGATGAACTACAGAGAGACACAATGACACTCTTAACACGTGAACCACACACACAAGGACGACTTTTCGACGGCCGTACGAACCACACACACGAGAGAGAGAGAAAGACACTTGGAGGCACGGAATGGAGAGACACAACACGAGGAAGGAATGAACGAAGGAACAAGACGATTGAGAGTGAGAAAGAGAGAGAGAAAGAGACAGAGAGAGAGCTCCAAGGGAGAGACGCAGATCCACACCTCTCGTTCCCGGCGCGTGCAGCAGCAGTGCGGTGGGGGGTGGGGGGCAAGGGGTGGGTGGTGGGGGGGGGGACGCAGCGCGCATGCGCAGTGCGCGCCCGCGCAACCTCGCGTCCCCGCGCGTGACCTTCGCGAGGGCTCGCGTCCTCTGATTGGGTGGGCCGCGAGGGGGAAAGAACCCGCGCTCTGATTGGTCGGCGCGAGCCGCAAACGGCTTCTTTTGATTGGACAGCGCGGATTGGAGGGCGGGCGGTAGCGTTCCCGACTTTGTTTCGTTGCTCATACGTTCTTTCGGTAAAGTCACGTAGATGGGAAATAATAAAAAAATAAAGTGAGTAAAAATTAAATAAAAAAATATACGTGACTTTATTGAAAGAACCAAAAAACATGATTTAAAAATATCATATGATTTCCTGCAGTCACGAAAGTTTAGTCACAATTACACCAACAAACTCGTTTCTGATTCGTCGAGCTTGCAAATGGGGAGTGAGGAAGAACCCGGCTGATTGGGTGGAGTCACTGTGAACGCGCGCTCCGATTGGTCCGGCTCGGGGGGATATGAGCGGAGCTCGTGATTGGCTGCGAGCTCTTGACCTCGTTGCCGCGCCGCCATGTCTGCATGGCTCGGCTGTTGCCTTGGGAACGGGGTCATCACGTGACGTTGGAGATTTTTACCCCATAGCCCCGCACCTCTCATGGGCCCCACCCCCTCAACCCCCCAATTGGATTAATGACAAAGGGCGGGGTTTATACGCCTGTCAATCACTCTGCCTTGTGAATACACAATGAACATGCACAACATTTGTGTCAATTTACTGCTGAATGAGCCCCCCCCCCCCCGTCCAACGCATTGCGGTTCACGGGGGTTTATTTGAACATACTTTAGCATTGTGCTCAGTGCAGGTTGCTGAATGCAGGAAACATAGAAGTACAGTACAATAATGCATAATGCTAAATTTCGATTTAAAGCTTTCGTGACTGCAGGGATTCATCTTCTTGGTTCTTTCGGTAAAGTCACGTAGAAGGGTGACATTACCGAACGAACCAAGAAGAAGAAAAAAAATGCATAATGCATTTGCCCATCACAAAGCCCCACAACTGCTTATGGCAACACGAGCGTTAACGGGCAATCGTGTATCTAAGCACATTCCAGACTCAAACCTGCTTAACTTGGCGACTTTGTCATACAATTACACAATTTAGATTTTCTCGGTGTTTGGTAGCTTAGTATTTGAGGGCGGTAGCAGGGTTGCCGCTTGTTGCAAACGGTTCAAGGTTCGAACCAAGCGGGCACCCCTGGTTATTACTGCGGGTGTAATAACCAAAGAACTCAACAAGTATACACAGTCTTCTTCACAGTCGACGTTAAAGACCCATCACGTCATTCGTAAGAGTAGGTCATTGTGTACTGGTGTGATTGGTCCCGCAACTCCGATTAACACGGTTGGCTACGTACGGTGCGAAAGAAGCTCAACATACATACATGCATGATCCAAAAATGTTCCAAAGTTACTCGGTTGAAAAATACATAGCAATCATCGCCTCCCACTGCAAAAAAACTTGGCAGGACCCTCCTAGAAATGTGTTATGTGACTCAATAAAGCTTTATTAGGTAAACGTGCAATAGACAATAATATTGACCACATGCTCGAAGTCACATTGTGTGGTGTTCATCGCCCTTGGAGAGGCCGAGCCAGTGAACTTCCCACCAAATGGTACGGAACGTATTGACTCCGGTGGCAAGTTGGGATGGATCAACCCCTAACTCGGTTCTGACTTATAACCTTCTCCGTTGCGGGTAGAATAACATTACCAGACATTGATTACTGGAATTGATTTATTTCAGTATGAATACAGTACAACCGTACACACAGTATGCTACATAAACTATCAGCGATAAATTGCACAGCAGCTCAAATTACCCACCTAATGAGCACGTTGCAGCCAACGACATTTTAAATGGATTGCTCGGAAGCAATACGGCCAAGAGCAGTGGTTCACACCGGAAGAAATGCACATATGTCTACGTGTATTGTTACATTTAAATCTAAAACATATCAACTTAAACAATTGAAGAGAAGTGAAAATTGGCCTCTTTGAAAGTTAGCTGGATTACAGTACTTATAGGTTATAATGCCACAACAACTCAAAGAGACTTAACTACAGCATTCAATATAGTTATGTAAGTGGGCAGTAAGCAAATGTGACATTATTAGCATAGCCATGCACAAAAAATGCACCACGCCAATTTAAGAGCAGCTTCACTTAAAATACAGAACGTTTCTCTTAAGCGTTATGAGTTTACTCCTTCCGAAAACAAGCAGCCCCTACCACTGTTGATTACCAGTGGACGACCAAGGTGGTGGTGTTGGGGACAAATCAAGCGTTACCTCAAATGAAATGTATCGTCATGTTCGGGACGACCACGCCACTAGAGAGTACATGACTAACACAACCAAACAAGGCATCTCCTCAAGATCAGATTCGAGAAAAACTGTCGCTGAAAAGTCTACAGCTAGTTGTGCATAAAGGTACTACAGTATTGCTTTTGTCAAATAAAATAACACGCAATTTCTTTGTTAAATATCACTTTTATAGGTAATATTTTTTCCCCTCAAACAGTAAAACAAAAAAACGGTTACAAGTGTGATTAAAATATCGTTGCCCATTTAGCAATGGTGACATGAAGGAACGATTAAAAACAGCTTCAGCCTCAGTTTGTAGCCAGCGTGAGGAGTGAACTCAGGCGGCTGCCGTCAGCCAAGGTCTGTGCGAGTCAAGGTGCAGTACGTGCTCTCCGTTCATCACCGCCTAATGCTTGCTCACGTGCTTCTCAAACAGGCTGTGGTCGTATGCCGGAGGAAACACCATGCCACACTGTGGACACTCCTTGTGCTCAGCCCTGAGACGCGTCGACCACATACGGAAGAAAAGCCACATACACACCGAAATCAAAATGACGTTCAAGAGAAACGGACATCAGATGGGCTAACATGTTCAGTTTTTCATGCTAACGTCATATAGCGAGAGGTTGGGGAGACCTTCATCCAGCAGAGAATAGATCATGGCCGATGGTGCAAACCACGTGAGCGACAGATCGTATATAAATCGAAGGTTCAACATACAAGTCATATGTTGGATTCAAAATATCGTAAATTTCACCATTACCAAGTCATAATTAGTTTAAAGCAGCAAATGTGCTTCATTATGCAACGTGGGCATACCTATGTTCCTCTTTACACGAGAGAAGTGATCTTTCAAGTGTCAGTGAGGCAGTGCGCTGTGGACTCTGACCTGGAGCTGAGTGGGGGCTCTGCGGCCAAGCTCTCAAAGTCCAGGTATTGCAGGTGTCGTGACAGCGGGGAAAGTGGCGGAGAGCACGACAACTTCATGGCATCGTCTTCATCCCCGAAGCCCTATTAAGCAGATTTTAATCAAACCACGAGCATAGCAACCATGGACAAACGTGCACAGACTATTAAATGCTACATACTGGGCATTACGTTTTAGTCTATTGCTCTATATTTATAATGTAAAGGTGGCTATGTTTAAATTACAGCAACCGTGCTTTGCTAACAAATACTTCTTAACGTGTAGTGCAGGATAATATCACTGTGGTGTTTCAGCTCTAAAATATTTCATAAATGGTCCCATGCTACCAATAACAGACTCTCATTATGGGCAATGGATATTCACTGTACGTGCTTTATTAATGCTTTCTTAATGATCCAGGTTATGCAGGTCATTCTTGGAAATGAGACTGTCCTTGCCTCTTGAATTCTCGCCTGATTAAACAAATATAAAGTTGATGCTTGAAGGAGAAATGTTATCCTCAATGGGAAAATTGAGTTCTTAGCTCACTAACAGCAGACTAAAAGGTCAGCATATTCCCTATAATACCTTCACACCCCCTATCGTACCCCCCCCCCACACGCCATTATACCCAAACACTGGTTTGCACATCTACAGACCCCATTGTGCTTGCTGCTGTGGTAATTACAGCTGTATCTCATAATAATGTGCATTTTTATAAGAATTGAAAAAACTAAGTTTGATTGAAATAGCATCAGATGTTTACTCATCAGTTAAATTTGCTACGAAAAAGTCTACGCAGTTGATGACATTACCACGGAGGCATGCGACGTTGCCATGTCACCCAACCACTCGAGACCCCACTAGGACCCCACTGCCTGCCCACACCATGCTACCCCACAACGTGATCCCACGATGTGACCCCAGGACTTGACCCCACGACGTGACCCCACCACGCGACCCCATCGTACGACGACACCACATGACCCCATCGTGCGACCCCACGACTTCACCACGACCCCACCAAACGACCCACCGTGCAACCCGACCCCACGACCCCACCAAGCAACCCCACCACGACCCCACCGTGTGACCCAATGACGCGACCCCACAATGACCCCACCATGTGACCCCACCGCCTGATCCCACCGCCTGACCCCACCGCCTGACCCCACCACGCGACCCCAGCCCGAGATGCAGGACGAGCCATACCGTCAGCGAGTCAGGCCAGTCAAACATGGAGTCAAGGCGGGGCGAGCAGGGCCCAGGCTGGCTGCACACGACGTGGGCGCCCCTTGGGGCTGGGCGAGCGGCAGTAACGTCCGGCACTCGTGCCAGTTCCTGCAGGGTCTTGCGCTCTGCCCCGCCCAATTCCAGAGGCGGTTTCTCCTTCACAGCAGCCGGTTTCTCTGTGCAGCTCTCTGCATGAAACACACACGCGTAACTTGGGATAATTTAACAAACCGCCGAGAAAACAACACAATAATAGGAAAAACGTGACCGATAATGTTCCCCTGATGGAACCTGTTGACAACATATCTGCAGAGAATAAAGTGATGTTTTGTAGTAACCTTAAATGTGAAATACAGAATAAATCTGACACGTTAATTATTGTAATGTTTCTGTGAACTATAAGATAGGCTAAATAATGTACACTTACCTAAACCACAGGAGGGCAAGGAAACAGATGTATGCATTGGAATTCAATATCTTCATATATACGCACAACAGGCCGGTCCGTCAGCAAGTCTCCATCATTGTTGTGTACATTGTGCTGCACAGCATCATTAAATGAGAGACTCTTCCCTGTAAGGAGTGGAATGCTATGAACCCGGCAACACAAGTTCAATTCCAGGCCACAACTAACAGCAGCCACGAGTGATATCTGAACCGGTCCTGCCCACCCCCCCCCATTCACGAACCGACACTGTCCAATGTGGTGATGTTTGGTCAAAAAATCAATGACCAATACAGCGTGGGCGAGGCCTTCATCCTGCAGTGGAATGGATAAATTATAATTACATTTCCCCGTGCAGAAAGCACTCTGTGCAATAAACATCAGCACTGCTCAGTGCACCTCTTCAGACCCAATGATGTTAAAGTTCATCTGACATAGCATATGTAATACGTAATTCATTGTCATTCAACTGAAACATGTCTTTTAAAGTATCGAAATAGATATTATATAAAATATCAATGTGTCATGCGGTACTTTGAAACACAATTTTTTTTATGATGACATTACAATGACGGTTCAGATAAAGGGAAGACAGCTTTACATGCACGAATTCGGATTTAAGTTCTTGATACCACCGATTACATGATGAACATGATAGGAAATTGACCTATATCATAACGTCAGTCTCAGAAGGTGATTTTTGAAGGCACAATAATGATTTGCCTGACAGTAACTTTAAAATCTGAAGACAAACACATTGAAAAGCATTAGCAAACCCAGGCCACAAGCATGGTTTTTCCTAACTTGTTGTAAAAGCCGTGATACGTGGTGGTTGAGCATCTTAGAGGGATGCTCACCGCTGTAGGGACGCAGGGGCCCCGGGAGGTAGGCACCCACGCTCGGCTGGGCTGCAGGGGCACCAGGGGGTCCGGGGGGTCCGTGGGGTCCGTGGGGTCCAGGGGCACCGGGGGGCGGGCAGGGTGGCGCGGCACGGGGGGGCACGACTGGTGCCGTCACCGCCTTTGTTTCCCCGCCCCGCTCCAGCTCCTTCACGTGCTCCTGCAGCCTCTGTCGGCCACGCGGACGAGGGTGGGAGGTGCAGCGGCACAGAACACGGTCGCCACGTCTCGTTGCAAGGCTAGATGGACGCTCCTCTCTTTTTTGATTATTATGACTTTCCTCCCAATGTTGTCCCAATATCTTCTTAATTCTCAGAGCTGTAACCTAGGCAAAATTAATTTTGAGAACCACGTTTAATGGGGTTTTCTCGCAGTCACAGGCGAGTGGGCTGACACTATCGACTCGCGACACTAGGAACCTGAGTTAATCACAGGCGACTGCTTGGATTCGAACCCATGGATTTTCAATGGTGACAGCCCAGATCTGTGACCTCTGAGCCACCCGGTCACCTCAGAACATGGGGCTCCTGTTAAGTCTTCAGACCAGTTCCAAGAGATCGGGTTGCGGGCCGTGGCGTGGAAACAGAAGACTCCTGTGTCTGCTCAGCCTCTCCAAACCGAAACACTCAGGGTATGAACATCTGCGTGTCTCTGTGAGAATAGTGGATTTAAATTCTCGAAGTTTTACAGCGACCATGTCAAATGTGTAAATATATATAGTAGTGTCATTTAACTAGTTGATCAAATAAAACCCTAACGGGTCTGCTAGTTCCAATGAAAATAATATACCAATGCATTCACCAGTAGGACAGAACAAGAATTTGAATAATGACACGCTAAGTTGAAGCCATGAAGAGCCATATATAAAATGCAAAAACTGTTTAACAATAAATCATCTTTGAGTCGGCCTATTAAATATTAAACACTGTTGTTTTCACAATAAACTATGGCTACATCTCGCTGGAAGTAACAAACCGCAGATCTGACCGAAGCCCTGCCCTGCAGGCCAAACGTGCCAACCACCGACACAAGCTGCGTCCCCACCGGGCACATCAACGCCTCCATGGGCCCAAAGCTCAGATAGCGTCGTGACAAAACGTGCACCACCTCCCCCGCGTCCCGCTCTGGCGGCACCTGTCTGTCCACCTCCAGCGTCTGCTTCTCATTGCGCAGCACGGCGAGCGCAGCCTTCATCTCGCGCAGCTCCCGCAGCTTCTCCGACAGCTGCACCTGCGCCGCACCGCACACGCCCTGGGCGTCACACCAGCGTCGCTCTTCGCTTCACGAACACAGGAACGTCGCCGAGGCTCCTCGGGACTCCCGTGGCGCCATGAGCCCCTGACCAGAGCTGGCGACCCATTAAATGATGCTTGCCGGTTCACTGCCCTGCGTGGCGCATTTCTCCACTCTCGAGGGAAAGCCCGCATGCTTAGCGTAGTTATCCTATGCCGTGCCCTGCCATTGCCCTTCTGATTTATTCCTGCTAGGTGCTGTTCTCTTAGTGTGCACCTTCATGCACTCAGCGTTTATCTAACATGACGGGTTTGTACGCCGGCGTGTCGTTACTCATTTCTCCAAGCTAAACTAAAAGCAAAGAAACGCTTGCAGCAGTGGCGTCGCTATTGAGTGCGTAGGCCGTGCAACTGCACTGGGACATGTGGGCCTGCGGCACCGAGCTAGGGAGAGGGGAGGAAACTGAACAGAGCGGCCCCAGATCTTTCCTTGCACGAGAGTCCATGCCAATCATGCTGTGCCACTGAGCTGCAGGCAAATATTATGTATTTATCTGCAAGACTGTAAAAGTGGTTTTGCACTTTGTTTAAAATGTGTGCTCTAAGTACAGCACTTAAGCCCAATGAGTGGAGATGCTATAGCCCAAAAGAGGCCACATCTCATGAGTCTCCCTCGTGCCGCTGCTGGACCTTGCACCGCCATGGGAAGCAGCTCACCTTGCCGCACTCCTCAGTCTCCTTGAGCTTGCGCTGCAGCCCACTGTTGAGCAGGCGCTCCTCCTGCAGGCTCTGGAGCAGCTTGTGGATGTTCTCAGACATTCCCGCCACCCGATCTTTCACCTCCTGAGAGCGAGACGTGGCACAGAGGGGCAGTTATGAAGCGGTACACTCCTCATCCGACATTCGCAACCCCCGTATATTATAATCACACAGGCTTAAAGACGAGACAACAACATGGATCTTGGCTTACAGAGAATACAGGAGTGCATTAGTTGGATTTAAAACAAAACAAATATTATAGAAAAAATTGATTACACACAGATATCCCATGAAGCCGGCAAGTCAATCGCCCACTCGTATCTTTAACTCACAATAACTGGCAAAGTCCAGGGAAGGTGATTAGCCAAGTGAGGAGCTTTTGCATTAACCACACTGATATGGCAAGTCTAATTTCCTTAGAGATCATACAAGCAGTTGATATAGAAGTGTGTCAAAACTATGAGTTTAATCGACTGCTGCAACACAGACCAGTGTTTGCCCAACTCTTCGTCCGTGCGGTCAGTCAAGGTGGCCGGGGGAATTCTGAGGTCAGAGCTCATAGCCAGCACCAAAGATCCTGAGTTTTAATCCAGGCAGCCACCTATCGGTTAAACCATATTATCAGCTGTGCCGAGTTGATATCCAACTATAATTGCTCATAAAACCATCACATTAAACTGGGTTTTTCCCTTAATTTGGCAAAATTCCAGCTCTGAGAATTCAAAATTAAATATGAGTTTTGACTGTTGAGCACAATGGACTCGTGCGTGTGGCAGTGAGGGGAATATGCTGCCCCCTTACAGTGTCGACTAGAGGTCACTTTAAGTGATCTCAGAGGTAGCTCTGTGTTCCGCGGTGTTCCGTGAGTGAACGGAATGGAATATTCATCCGCGTTATAAAATAATAGCACAATCCGGATAAAATTTGGGCAAGAGATGAAGAAACAAAAATCTTTTTTCATATCATTTTCGGTTCCTCGGTGTCACAGGAACACTGGGCCCCATTTGCGCCCCCGCAGTGCTCCTTTGCCCGGCTCAACAACGCGACCGACCGCGGAAGAGGGCCTCGCCTGCGCCTGGTGCACGAGGGTGTCGCGCTCCACCTCCCACGCCTCGCGGCTCTCGTGCGCCGCGCGCTCCGCCGCCACCAGCTGCCCGCGCACGCTGTCGCCGTCCAGGCGCTGGCGGTAGAGCTCGGCGATGGCGCTGTCCCGTGCCGAGGCGGCGCGAGCCAGCTCCTCGCTTAGCAGCACCAGGCGCTGCTCGCCCGAGCCCAGCTGGTCTAGTGCCACCCGCAGCTCCTCACGGACGCGCGCCAGCTCCTCCTGGGACACACACAATCACCGCCACCACCACCGCCGCCACCGCATGTGAGCCCTCTCTAGCTGTCTGACCACTTAGCAGGCAGCTAAACCGTAACTGTGTGCACCTACATCTCACAGCCAAAATCCGAAGTCTGCTCGTCTCTCTGAGTGGGCATGAGCCAGTGGTTGAAATTCCAAATTTCAGACTCTTTCCTTCCCACAAATTGGTTCCTGATTTTAGTGACCTGGAGGGATAAATCTGCAGTCTACTTCAGGCCAAGAAACGAGTCCTGTGCTCTAACCATGATACCACTCATCCGGATGATTAAACATGATTGTGTTTTAAACACATCTGCGGAGTACATCTTCATCAACAGCGTTCACGAACAAGGCATTCTGCTCGCTGAAATTTAAAAAGGGCGACCAACTGGACTGTGGGCTTATTGTAGAGGTCACCGCCGCTGTGGTACGGCAGTGGCGATGATGATTGCTAACGAGGATTAACCTACACCTCCCCTGTCTGTGCTGGGCCGTGCGGGCGCTGCATGTGTGGGAGGCTCACCTGGTCGCGTGCCGCCTGCGCCAGCTGCTCGCGACAGGAGGCCACCTCCTGGCGGCAGCTGGCAGACTCGGCCTCACGGACGGACAGGCGCTCCCGCAGCGCGCCCAGCTCCTCCAGCAGCTCCTTCTCCTCCACCTCACGGCCGCGCAGGTGCTCCTGGGGGTTAGAGACGTGGTCGCCGTTCACATGATCAACATCCTCGACGCAGTCGTGGTCTTCTCGATAGAATGGTACGCGCGCCGTGGACAAGATGGATCGCAAAGACGCGTGGGTTGAGGAGCTGCCACGTGTTACCTTGTACAGCTCCTTTTCCTCAAGCACTTTCTTCATCTGGCTGCGCAGATGCTCGTTTTCCACGCCCAGCTTTCTCAGTTGATCTTTAAAGCTGAAGCAAAAGAGAGGAAGCCACATACTAAAGCCATTGCGACGCCTGTTGAAATTTTTTTCAAAGACAAAAAATCAGTTGGCTACGTAGGGTGTGAAATAAGTTCAACATACATACATACAAAGAGTTGCTAGCCTGAGCCTGGTCACCAATGAGCGTTCACCAAAAAAACCCATCACACTCAAATTTGTTCTGCACTTAAATTTGACTAAATTAAAAATAAACACCAGTTTCACCATCATGCGATGATGATTACTCTCTCTAGGAGGGCAGGAGGCAATGTGCTACCCCCTACTATTGGATCAGAGGTCTCCTGAAGGAATTTTAGAGGTAGCTTTGTGGTTATCCGCTTCTGCAAGCGCTTCGCTGAAAGGTTTGCGCTGGTTCTTTGGGAGTTCCGCATGGATTATCCGTCTCGTGGCATGACGCCGATCGCACCACCAGAAAATGTCGACAAGTAAATACGACGGAATCACCACAGCCGTGACGGTGATGACACTCCCTGCACGGGGTTACGGTGCCGCTGCCACGTGGGCTTGTGGGTTATGCGTCGTCACGAAGACGGCGCCATGGTGGGTGAGCGGTACCGGTCGATGTGGGTCTCTTTGGCGAGGAGCTTGCTGCTCAGGGCTGCGATGTCACTTTCCAGGAGGTGCAAGCGTGCAAGGGCCTCCTCCTGGCTGTGGCGACCTTGCTCACACTCCGCTCCCAGCTCCGCCTCGCGCACACGCAGGGCCTGCCCGGGCACACACCGTGGTCAGTACGGACGGCCAGAGCAGTGCACACGCCAACACTACTCAGCACGGTAAGATCAGTGTGAGATCAGTACGCACGGCCAGAGCAGTGCACACGCCAACACTACTCAGCACGGTAAGATCAGTGTGAGATCAGTACGCACGGCCAGAGCAGTGCACACGCCAAGACTGCTCAGCATGGTTACATCAATGCACAAACCCCTGCTGCAGCAGGGTGTCAAATTTCAGCATTGGGAATAGGTGAGACTTGCCACTAGGTGCCCACTGGAGAGTCTAGCGTCGAGGAATAGTGGGCATCTCTGTATGAGAGTTTTGTATATATGTGTGCGCGTGTAAGGAGTGGAAAGCAGAGTGGACAGTGGAGCGTCAGGGCCCTGGGTGCATGTGCACTGACCGCGTGTGTGCGTGCGCGAGAACTTTCCAATGCACGCGTCACGCATGGTGCGCACGAGATTTAACAGCCCAGGACCACATCCCTTGCACGTCCCCCATGCCACTACCACTAGCCAGGCATAGCTGCTCAATGAAAATGTTTAGTTTCATACGGTGCCATTCAAACAAATCTTAATCACTGAGGAACCACAGACAAGTTGGTAGGCAGCTAGGCAGTGATCCGGTGCCAACAATTGCCCAAGCTCTGCGATACTCCATATAGATAAGTTTTCAGCCAAGTAATGAGTGTTTATACATGTGCGAGGAAACCGGAGCACCCGGAGAAAACCCACACACGTGAGGAGGCAACACTCTATCCCATACAGAAGGGACAGATTACATTAGGCCGCACTTAGTTGTACCGCGTTCTCCTGGCATGCCAGGGTATGGCACCTCGATGCCCCTGGGGAGGGCGTTTTGCAACATTTGTGCGATTCACCAACCCCAACAGTGCTGGATTAACAGGTGTGCGCTACCATCGCCCGGTTAACCAATGCACCTCTTGTAATGTCTGCAGCTTTGTTCACACATTACGGTCTGGCAGTAAGTGCCCGTGAGAAGTTTAAAGGATGTATATAGGCGGTGAGCCCATCAATCAAACTGATTGCAAGTTAAACGGTTCTATCAATCCAAAGGAAACCGACGTCTTGAGAGCAACTAAGAGACGTAACACTGTCTCCCAGATACAATCACAGGAATAATGGTCTGTCTGCTGGTGCATTAAGGGTCATGGAGCGCAAAGGCCGTCAGTGCCACAGTTAAAGGGCCCGTGGGAGCAATACTAAGAATACTGTCATTTATATGGAAGGAGCCACTGAGACTCAAGACGTGTTTATTTTGGTCAACTCCTTCTGAAGTAGGACTCTGTGTGCCAAAGGGAACCGAAATACCTGAAGAAAATCCACCAAGCGTACGAGGGGGAAAATATTAAATTACAGGTTGGGGGACCCGTTTTGCAGAACAGCCATCTCACGGCCGTGCCGGGACACTGACCGCCAGCTGCTGACCCAGCGCATCCCTCTCATCCTTCTCGTCACGCAGCGTCGCCTCCAGCGTCACCAACTTCTCCTGCAGCTCTCCCCGCTCCTCCTCCAGCGCCAGCTGCAACTGCCGCAGCTCCGCGCCCTCCTCCTGCAGCTCCAGTAGCCGCTTCTGCTCGCGCACGTCACCATTCCCATTGGCACATTCCGTAGCTGTGAGAAAGGAACTTTGGGCTTTGCGAGCAATGAACATTTTAACAGGTTATAAAGAAATGCCCCCTTCTGCTGTTGCGTGAGAGAAGACAACTGCGGTGAACCCTTAAGTACTGTCAGAAGATCGAATGATCCGCTCGCTGCACGATGGAGTGAACTCATGATGATACTTATCCTAGGCCCGGCATGCAAATAAACTTGCTTGAATTAACCACTGCTCAAGCTGAGAAGTTCAAAGTTATACATAAATCCGGAAATCTGCGTGCGGATCACACAGATGACGTTTAGCATTGGAATCCTCGCAACGCTCGCCAATGCTGCGACGTGCGCGAGTCGACGGTGCTGCGCGGGATCAGCGGCGAGCGTCATCGGTGCTGACCTGGAGCAGCTCGGAGCGCGTGGTGACCACGAGCACGTCCAGAGCGTCCTCCTCCATGGCGAGCAGCTCGTCGGGGCCGCTGTGGCGGGGCCGGCGGAAGCGGAAGGGCGTGCTCACGCCGCACACGCGGCCCTCGTGGCTCACGTAGCAGAAGCAGTAGCTGTGTGCATCTTCGCGCGGGAGGTAGTACGCTGCATCGCGGCGGGGACAGGGTCGAGGGGAGAGAGAGCGGGAGAGGCACGGCGTTCCGACACAATGAGGAGTCACAACCAACACGGTGGTCTTAATGTGCTGCTGCCCCCCCCCGTACTGTGTGGAGGAGAGATCTCGGAGGTAGCTCTGTGATATCCACTTCCGTGGGCCGTTCTCTAACATGCAAATGTGCACCGTCATTTGTCACATTTACAGCAAAAAAAAAATCACCTGTTCATGTTCTGAACAGGATTTACAATTTTTTTAAGCGGCAAATGTAAATTCAATTTTCTCCTCGAAAGGAAGTCCGCTTGGCTACTGTTGCAGTACATTACTCAAATTACGCGTGAGCGCTAGTGAAATGCGACGTGCTGTGTCAACATCCTGTATTATGGGTACTGTTAAGGGTGCTGTCGGCTTGGGCAGGGCGCGTCACGGCTACACGCGGTGACTGCCGGTGATCGAGACTATTGATGGGAGTCGCATCCACGGAAGGGAACACGCTCAAGACAATGTCCATGGCGTACACGGAGCGATGAAGGCCGCTCCAGTGCAGGAGCCAGATAGCTTTTGTTGGACGACGAGGGATAGCGGTGGCTTGGGAAGGCTTTCACCCCCAGCAGTGGATTGATCATGGCTGATGATGATGTATGGTGCTGCACTAGAGGGGTTGTATGACAGGTGCTGTATTGTGCTGTAGTAAAACTAAACTAAAAACTAAACTATTTTATTTTACCAGGTAAGGCCCACTGAGCTATGTAGCTCTTTTTCAGAAGCAACCTGGCCACAAATGATAGCGCAAGAAAGTGGCTCATCACGTGGAAATTTATGGCCGCCAAATACTCTAAACGCATTTTTTTAAATGTGGATGGAAAAACCGGAGGATCCGGAGAAAAATCCATGCGGCCACGGGGAGAGCATGCCAACTCCAAATATACAACAGGCGTCAGGGTTGTGGATCAAACCCACGACCTCCTGTATACCAGGCGAGGTAGTTAACATCTCCTAGCCACCGTGGCGTAGTATTTTCGGTGTGGGAGGTTTAGCGGCAGCGACGGCTGCTGACCCTGGAACTGCACGCTGCACTCCGCAGGCTTGCCCTGCTCGCCGCGCTCCTCCGGCAGCGGAGACCAGAGAAAGGTGACGTAGTCCCTGGGGCGGCGCCAGCCCTCCTGTACCATGCACAACAGCAGCAGCAGCAGCACCACCAAAGACAGAGATCCCCCGTATAGCATTAACAGACTGTAGGAGCAAGTGCCGTTACCGAGTAGCACCTACAAAGGCCGGTGCGGCACGTGAGGGGGTGGGTGGCTAACACCACGCCCCGCCGCCTTTGTCTCCTCAGTGACGATGTTTACACAGCACACAGGGTAGTCATGTGAGGGTGAATCGACCTAAGGGAGGCCCAGGAATGGTTGAAATAATCGTCACTTGTGTTAGCCGTGAGCGGGAACAGAACTCAGGTCGCTGGATTCGTAGCGCAGTGCGCTAACCGCTACACTACCGCTCCCCAACAGCACCACCATCGCACACGTGAGCACACAACAACAATTAGCCTACTCCACAAACATGGACATATTACCACAATTACCCTACATTACACATGCAACCACCACTCAATTAGCCAATACCACACACACACACACATGAGAACACAGCAACATAATTACCCAACACCACACTAAACTGCGACTCAATTACCGAGCACCACACATACACGCAGGTTAAAGCAGAACTACAATTACCACTACAAACACCACAACTGCATAACCCAACACATCGCAACCACGGAACCACAATTACCCTACACCACTAAATTACCGAACAATACACGCATAGGTAAACACACAACAACACGCGCACGTGAACACACAATGACAATTTCCTTTCTTGTCTAGAGTGTCTGACAGCAAAGTCCCCAAGAAGCATAAATGGAGACCAAAGTATCATTAAAGTTAATTCAGCCAGGTTTGTGTCAACAGCTCCACGACTGCGATTGGGTACGTAATTTGTGCGTATAATTTTGGCAACAATAGCCTGAAAATCCTTTTGAAGCGAAATTGCAGAAAGGCAGCTAGTTAGATAGAGTTAAACGACGGACATCCGTTATTTTTTTAAAGCGTCTCATTGTGCTGCAAAACAAATAATAAATCCAACCGTTGGGCACAGTCGGATCATTTTAATTCAAGCCGCAAGTCATTATGGCTGCCGTTAACTCGCTCGTTACAGCCTAACCACACCCACGGCAATTCCACCATGGATAGCGATCGGAATATCGCGAGTTTAAAACAAATGTTGGGCGCGGCTAAAGCCTCGTCAAATTTCTCCAGTTTTAAACACAAATGCTCTTCACGTTGCCATAATCAAATGAATACACACACTCATATTCCTTTATATTTTAAAAAAAGGAATCCTTAACAGTGCTGTTAGTATAGACCCAGCGTCTTGTCTGCTGGCGGCATCCATTGTATGTCGCGTTTAGGGCCCCCCTACATCAAGCCGAGCGTGCCGTAGCTCTGTGCCGAGCAGCCACGCAGTAACACGCCGTTACCCTTAACAGCCTCGCATCAATCAGCAGAGACGCCGCTTTCACCCAGGGACGGTGACGGAGCCGCGCTGCCGCAAACCTGCGCACTGCACTGTCGTACAGATCCTGCTGCTGCAAAAAATAGTTCCGCAGCCAATCTGTAGTCCTAGCCTCATTGTCCGTCGCATTGCTCCTGTACGTGGTTGCGTTGCATGCGCTCACGCACCACCCTTTACCATGTGCCATGGGCTCCAAAACCGAACGGGACTTGCTGAGACGCTTTTCACTCCAGTGCCTGTCTTTTTCCCTGATCACCTATGGTGAAGATATCACCCAGAATGCGCCTGACCTCGTCAAATCTCAGAAGCCAAGCAGGGCTGAGTAACAACCAAGCATAAAGAGGCTGTCATGGGCTGCTTGCCTTAACCTGCACTGACCACCACAGTGAATTGTGGTCCAAGAAACACAATGACCCCCACTCCCACGATGTGGGGGAGGTCTTCATCCAGCAGTGGATTGTACACGTTCCCCCCTACCCCCCCCCCCGCCACCTCCTATCCCCACAACTCCAGGGCCGGCGACGGCGTTCAGACCTTGAAGATGCCGACCCAGTCCTTGGCATGTGGGTGCAGCTCTGGCGCCAGCGAGTAGTGGCACTCGATGGCCACTTCGGGGATGTAGGCAGGCGGAACGTTGCGGAACACGGCGAGGGAAAGGTGGCGATCGCCGCTGTCCTCCTCACCGCCGCCACTGCCGCTCCCTGTGGGAGGCTCCTGCGGCTGCTCCATGGCGGAGATGATGTTGGCCGCCCTCACGTGATCTCTCGGGCGCTGGCGTTAGTTCGCAAGACGATGGCGGCCCAGGCGGCGGTGACGACGACGACGACACGGGGAGGTGGCGCGACCCGGGATTACGTGGGGAGGAACGATGATGACGGCGCTGGAAGTACCTGAGCAGTCGCGCACGAAGAGCGGTCAAATCTCGAGCACTTGCCAAACGTTATCCACCCAAACAGCCGGATGGTTAAATTCGACCTTCATATTTTATATTCAAATTCACTTGAATCTGTGATGAACATTGTTTTGACAAAATTCTCCCAAGTCATTTTTAAATTGCATTTTTTCCTTAATATTTATAATCGTACATATGAACTATACTTAATCTTCTTGGTTCTTTCGGTAAAGTCACGTAGTGACTTTACCGAAAGAACTATGTGACTTTACCGAAAGAACTACGTGACTTTACCGAAAGAACCAAGAAGATGAATCCCTGCAGTCACGAAAGCTTTAAATCAAAATTTAACTATACTTAACTTTATCAAGGGATTGTAAATCACCAACAGGTTTTACCTGGTTTCGAGTGCATGTTTGCATGTCTAACCTCTTTCACACCATACATAGCCAACCGTGCTAACACAAAAAGCAGTTCTATTCAAATGAGTTTCCAATCTAGATGATTAATATCAGTAAGCCCTCATTTGCATTGCTCAGAAAAAACGACGCAATGAAGCGATGACCATGGGGGCAGTTGATGCGAGTCTCGCCGCACACCTAAGGAACACTTGTTTACTGGCACTAAGATCGCTGAGCTGAGTAATCCCAGTCGCTTATCGGGCTGTGGCAGAGGCCAGAATGTAATTGCTTCTTGGCTGCAGCAGAAGCTTTCTTCTCAAATAAAGTTTCCTTTGTTGCTCACGTCAACTAGCTCCCTGTAAAAAAAGCTGGAACCAGGAAATTATCTTCTCTCTCTCACAGTCTCACATAAACACAGAATCCTCGCCAGCATGAAAGCCACCCGAGTATAATAGCACAGGGGAACTCATCGCGATTTACAATTCTGAAACGGACGTGCAAGAAGATTGTTTACCAGCAAGGTAGGGCACACGAAATAATAAAATGTCTAAAGTGCACAGCGTGCTTCTTAATGTGAGGATGATAAAGAGCTGAAGTGCAATAGTTCGAGTTTGCTTGTTGCCAAATGCCGTTAATGTAAGTAACGGGCAAGTCCGGCTGAACTTACAGGCTCAATAACAGCAAAGTAACCATGCGTTTCACGGAATGGCACTGCACGCTCCCAGCCACAATGCCGGCCGTAAAGCACAGCACGGAGCTGCCCTGGGCACTGGCACGGAACATAAGGGGTGGGGGGTGGGGGGCAAGCGGGCACCGAGGCAGCCAGGAAGGAGCCCTGAAGCCGTCACAGACCACAGCGCACAGTCCTAAGCCAGGCGGATTTCACTCGAAACAAAGCAGAGTTAGGTGGAGCGAGAAACTCATCTTTTGCGTTTGTAGGCCAGGGTTTCCCCAGGCTCCAATCATCGCGACCCACGCCGCACGCGCCCGATGATTGTTCAACACGTCCCACGTGACGCGATAAACAATTACCGCCGAGTCACGCACAGCACGTCGCGCGCGCGTGCACACACACACAGGTCAATCTTAATTGAAATCGCCTCTATTAGCGCAGCGTTAATTGGGCGCGCGCGGCGTGAAATGAGTTCATTTGTTATTTGAATGGGTCGCGAGGCTTGGCGTTTGCGAAACCCTGGTTCATCCCTGTCAACCCCCCTTATCAGTGCCTACCTTATTACATACCAATTCAGACCTTATTGGTCACCCCGTGCCCTTATAAATCTCAACGTTCATCCTTCAAAGTCCCATCACAAGGGAGAGACACAAACAAATCATACAAAACAAATGTTTCATATTCCTAGGTTTTTTCGGTAAAGTCACGTAAAACAAATGTTGCCCGTATTGAAACGGCTGTACGCCGTATGGACCTGAAAACTCAATTCCACTGTACAAGAATACGGGGTAAACCGTATGGGTTGACACGGTATCCTGGTTTAGCCACCCAAGTATGTTCCCTGCATCTGTGGCCACGGAATAAACACCTTCCCCAAGCTCGCCACACACCCGTCCTCACTTCCAGCTAGGATGGGGAAGAAAAAAAACATCTCCTAAATAAGCCGTTGTCCTGTTGTATCGGTTCCGCCTGATGACGGTCGCTTGTATTGCGATCGAAACGTCGTGATGTATTTTATTTTATTTCTACCTGCGTGACTTGAGCGAAAGAACCAAAGCGTATGTTTTCACGTCGATGTTTTTTTGGAACCAAAACACGTGTGTGTGTGTCTATAGTATATGCTATTGATCGGTTGAAAGTCCGCATTCTGAACAGTCGACGTAAAGTTTGGTGTAGGGGAGTGCTCTTCACTATAAGGCCCGCGGGATACTGGCGGAGCCCTTGTGAGCTTTAGTGCGGCCCCATGCCTAGCGGCCCCCACCCACCCCCAACCCCCAACAATACAAAAAATTTGAAAACATCCCTCCCCCCCCCATCATGATTGTGCTGTCAAACTCCGATGGTGTCAAACTGTGTGGCGGTCCTCTGAAAATGAGTGAGCGCTGCTGGAAGGTAGCGGAAGCCGCCTCCTTCTCCAGTCTGCTACTGGTCATCTGCGAAAAAGAGCTTTAGAGCTCTTTGGATTCCTCCAGGATGAATTATATATTTAAATGAAATATATTTTTTATATTATTGTATTTTTTAAATAATTGTATTTTTTATATAATTGTATTTTTTTTATATAATTGTATTTTTCAAAAGCAATGCTTTTTAAGCTTTAAAGTGTTCCTGTAAAAAGTTGATGGGGGGGGGGCAAAAAATAAGTTGTTTGCGTTCTATTCTTTGAGCATCGGTGTTTTCATTAAAATCACCCAGTGTTGGACACATCAGTGGTTCTCTTCCGGCGTGTTACTGACGTCTCTCTCCCCCTCCCCGGTCTCCGTGTTCTGCTTGCGGCTCTAATCGTGTTGTTGTTTTAAACAGAAAAACCAGTCCTTGTAATCCTTCCATCTTCTCTCTTGTCGTCATCTCATCGGAAATGTGGCCAATTGAATAATACAACCTTGTGTGTAATCACAAGATAAAGCCCCCTTCCTATAAGTATGTACAGCGTGGTACAGATGTCTTGTGCCCCCCCCTCCCCCCCATAAATCGACCCCCCCAAACATTTATTTTTTCTTTGCATATTCATTTCTGCTTTCAATAAACCTCCCTTTAAAACTATTACTTTTTAAAGATTTTAAGAAGTATGTTGCACTTCTTTCGCACCGTACGTAGCCAACCTTGCTATTTACACAACATGCATTAAAGTAACACGATATGTTTTCTTTACACAACTCACAGACCACACGAGTACAAATGATCGGTTCAACACAACCATAACTCTGGGCCGGTTTCGACATTCCATGTCTCATCAGCAGAGTCCAGCAACTCTAGACTTGATTGCAATGCGAGTGAATTTGCCCAATAATTATTAAAGGGCATTTCCCGTAACAAATGGGCCCTAGTTTCGCTCAAAACAATTACATCGCAACACAACAATCAAGGGTCATTGTGCTCAGGTTATTTCGGCAACGGTCACATTTCTGCTGTCACATCATCTCCTCCTCCTCCTCCTCGTGTTCTTACCTCTCCTATCCTGTTCAACTCCTATCGTTGTCTTTGTATTATTCTGTTGCTGCTGTCATTTTTTCTGAACCGCCCCTTAACTGGACATCTGTGAGAAGAAACAACAATTAGGGCTTTATCGGATTTCTCCAGGATAAAGATTCTCATTCGTGTTCACCCGACATCCACAAACTCCTTCCTTTCCTCGTTCATTTCCCAGTCTTAAACTTCTCCCATCGCCCCACCATCGCCCCACCATCCTCTTGGCCACTGCCCTCACCTCTCCCTCCTCCTCCTCCCTCTCTCTCAAGACGGTCTCATCATGCATAACAGGTGTTAGAGGCTGCCGTGAGGCAACGTCGTGGGTGATATCAATGCTACCGCGGCAAAGCTCCCTGAACTTTCACCAACCCGCACTGACCAGCGTGGTGAAGTATGGTCAAACAATCCCCACGAACCGCACGGCGTGGTGAGGGAGGTGGGCCTCCTCCAGCAGTGGATTGGACACACAAGGGCCTGTGCTGCTTCTCCAATCTCCTCCTCCTCTTTCGTCATCATCCTCTTCTCCTCTCATCATCCCCTTCTCCACCCTCATCATCATCATCCTCTTCTCCACCCTCATCATCATCATCCTCTTCTCCACCCTCATCATCATCATCCTCTTCTCCACCCTCATCATCATCATCTTCTCCACCCTCATCATCATCATCCCCTTCTCCACCCTCATCATCATCCTCTTCTCCACCCTCATCATCATCACCCCCTTCTCCACCCTCATCATCATCATCCTCTTCTCCACCCTCATCATCATCATCCCCTTCTCCACCCTCATCATCATCATCCTCTTCTCCACCCTCATCATCATCATCCCCTTCTCCACCCTCATCATCATCATCCTCTTCTCCACCCTCATCATCATCATCCTCTTCTCCACCCTCATCATCATCATCCCCTTCTCCACCCTCATCATCATCATCCTCTTCTCCACCCTCATCATCATCATCTTCTTCTCCACCCTCATCATCATCATCCTCTTCTCCACCCTCATCATCATCCTCTTCTCCACCCTCATCATCATCATCCTCTTCTCCACCCTCATCATCATCCTCTTCTCCACCATCATCATCATCCTCTTCTCCACCCTCATCATCATCATCCTCTTCTCCACCCTCATCATCCTCTTCTCCACCCTCATCATCATCACCCTCTTCTCCACCCTCATCATCATCATCATCCTCTTCTCCACCCTCATCATCATCATCCCCTTCTCCACCCTCATCATCATCCTCTTCTCCACCCTCATCATCATCCTCCCCTTCTCCACCCTCATCATCATCATCCTCTTCTCCACCCTCATCATCATCATCCTCTTCTCCACCCTCATCATCATCATCCTCTTCTCCACCCTCATCATCATCCTCTTCTCCACCCTCATCATCATCCTCCTCTTCTCCACCCTCATCATCATCATCCTCTTCTCCACTCTCATCATCATCATCCTCTTCTCCACCCTCATCATCATCATCCTCTTCTCCACCCTCATCATCATCCTCTTCTCCACCCTCATCATCATCCTCTTCTCCACCCTCATCATCATCCTCCCCTTCTCCACCCTCATCATCATCATCCTCTTCCCCACTCTCATCACCATCATCATCGTCTTCTCCACTCTCATCATCATCGTCTTCTCCACTCTCATCACCATCATCCTCTTCTCCACTCTCACCATCATCATCCTCTTTACTCTTATCCTCCTCTTCCCCACTCTCATCATCATCCTCTTCTCCACTCTCACCATCATCATCCTCTTTACTCTTATCCTCCTCTTCCCCACTCTCATCATCATCCTCTTCTCCACTCTCACCATCATCATCCTCTTTACTCTTATCCTCCTCTTCTCCACTCTCACCATCACCATCATCCTCCTCCTCAACGATCCCCTCCCGGCGGCCCCGCCCACCCTATTAGTAAACACGGGGGGCGCCTCGGCCGAGGTCAATCCCTGGGCTCTTCGCGACCCAACTCGCCCCAGCCCCGGGCTCACCGACCCCCGGACTCGAGCGCTGTTGGCAGTGACGGTGTCGGTGGTGAGTGAGCGGTGGTCGCGATGTCGGTGTCGTGTCAAAGCCGCCACCACCACCACCAGCAGCAGCAGCAGCACCACCAACACCAGCAGCACCAACCTCGCCACTACTGCGCCATCGCCATGTCGCCTCACTGTGCCGTGACGTCGCCGCGCACGCGACGCTCGCCGGTGACGTCACCACGCACGGTACTCTCCCCCCCCTCCCCCCCCCCTTACGTGCCCTCTCCCGCCTTACGTGCCCCCCCCCCCTTAGTGCCCCCACTCTTAGTGCTCTCCCTTACGTGCCCTCCACTTACGTGCCCCCCCGTAGTGCCCCCTTTACGTGCCCCCCACTTACGTGCCCCCCTTACGTGCCCCCCACTTACGTGCCCCCCACTTAATGCCCCCCCTAGTGCCCCCCACTTAATGCCCCCCCTAGTGACCCCCCCCTTAGTGCCCTCCTTATGTGCCCCCCACTTACGTGCCCCCCTTAGTGCCCCCCACATTAGTGCCCCCCATTACGCGCCCCCCCCATTACGCCCCCCCCCCCATTACGTACCGCACCCCTCCCCTTACATGCCCCCCCCCCCTCCTCACACGCCCCACTCGCACTGTATCTAACCACGTGCTGGTACAGTGCGAGCACGTGCGTCTCTCGTCATCTGTGGCAAGGCCTCGGAGCGGCGTGTGGAGCGAGAGGCACTACTGGCTGGATGTGGCCGCGCAGTGAACTGAGACCACGTACTGTATTAATATAAACATCGTTCTTTTACTGAATATTTGGTGATTGTACTGCGTTGGCAGTGGTGCACTAGTAAAAAAAAATCAGAACGGACGCAACACATTCGTCAATAGCACGCCCTTAAATGGAAATATATATATGGTAGGCGACGTTTCGGGCGATCATCCTTCAGAGCGCATATGCATTTTAATTGTCCTATGATTAGTCAAGATCAATAATATGCCCGAGCCGACTTAGAAGTGTATCCTATGACGTTGATCTCTGCTCTGTAATATTTTCGATGTATCATGCGACAGTTGTTTTTGCACCGATTTATATTCGCTTCATTTGCTTTAATAAAAAAAACTAAAATCTGTTTTGCTTTTCCAATTTTGGTGACTGGACAGGTGAGAAACTCGAGACCAGGATAGTCTCGATGGCAGGAGTGACCTTGACCTAGGTTGCTTTTATAGGGTTTGTGGATCTATCAACTTGTATGTGTTGTCTAACAATATGTTCCACCTCAATGCGTTTTTTTTTATCAACCCTACGCATAAATCCATAGGGTTGTCAAATACTGCACTAGTATCTCATTGGCTAGTCCAGGGGTCAGCAACCAGCCGGCTCCTGAGCCGCATGCGGCTCTTTAAATACTACTTCGTGACCTTATTTATTAAGGAGCCACCGTTCCATATTCACCTGGCATTGCGGCTCTTAAAATATAATTTTTTTTTACCAAATTAAAAAATTATTACTCTTGTTATTTTGGTTGGCGACCCCTCTGGGCTCGTTGGGTTCTGGGTCGTGGTGACAACGCCTTGCCTTTGATTGGTTCGTGTCGCTCCACTCGCAACACTGCCGCTCCTCCTCCCTTTGCAACGCGTGGAGTTGAGTTTCGGTCGTGCTCAGCGTGTCCCCCAGTGGACGGGATGAAAAGCACAACCCCCAAGGAGCCCCTGGCCCGTGGCTCGCACAGGCCACATCCGACCGTGTCTGTCGAGTGCTCGCTGAGCTGCACTGGCATGCATTGAGTTGGCACTCATTACACACATAAAAGTGCTTGCCACAAATGAGCCACAATACCTCCCCGATCTCGTCAAGGAACATAAACCATCACGCCAACTTCAAGTTTTCATTTATTAGGTATAGCACTCTGAGCCATGCGGCTCTTGAGTCGGGTGCAATCGCAACAAACTAAATGTGAACAGAGAACATCTTAAAGCGACGACGCGCAACAGAAACATCCTGGATAAACTACGGTCATCCTCGCGCCAGCCATCGAATAAAGACGGGTCACTGCATCGCGTAAGTTTGTGGCCGTCTGGAACGCTCTCCGATATTAGGAAGCCACTGGAGCAATGCACTTTTAAATCATCTGGACTGAAAACTAATTTCTTAAAAGTGTTGGTGTTTAGTTGTCCTTCCCTCGCACCTCCGATTAGCACCGTTGGCTAAGTACGGTACGAAAGAAGTTCAACATACATCCACGGTGATGGCGAAGCAAACTCGCGATCGCGCAAAACCAACAAATGTTGAATCGTGCTGGTTGATGCTAGCCGCTTGGCGTTTTGGGCCTGTGCTCAGCAGCCGTGTGAGAGCGACGCCCTGTGTACATTGCCTCGGGTCATCCGTGCCAAAGACAGATTCACGACATTTACCACTCACCTCCCTCCCCGTAACTGTCAATTGGTGTTTTTCAACAAATGGATACGACTACGGCATGGTCAAATAACGCCCACGACACTCAAATGTGTGGGAGGCCCTCATCCAGCAGTGGATGACAAAGGGCTGTACATGTAGTACGGCACGACGGGTTATCTGTGAGTGGTTTACATCTAGCAGGCATGTCGATAGCGCTCTCCACGAACATTGACACGTGTGTTCACACGTGTGTGTGTGTATGTGCGACCCGAGTTCGATTCCCGCTCACGGCCCACACCAATGACGATTACACGAACCAGTCCTGGGCCTCCGCCTCGGTCGACTCAGCCTCAAAATGAGTACCTGGTGTGGTGTTCAAAACATCGCCACTGGGGAGACAAAGGCGGCTGGGCATGGTGCTGGCCACCCACCCCCTCGTGTGCCGTCTCGGCCTTAATAGGTGCTCGCTAACAGCGCTTGCCCCCAGCAGTCTGTTCGAAGGTTAAAGCGGGCCGGGGGTAACCAGAGGTTGCAACCGGGTACCCGATACCCGTACCCTACCCGATACCCGGCTATCCGTACCCGGCCGGGTACGGGTACCCGTTTGCGACCCTGGTGCAGCCGGGTACGGGTAGACCGTGAGTCACTGGTGAGTCACTGTTTGTCGCTCATTTCCCAACGTCTTGTCTCTTCTCACAATTCAAGTTCCTAGAATCAACCCACCCGCGCCTGCAACACGGCTTCATCCCAGAGGTCGCAATCGGGTACCCTATACCCGTACCCTACCCGTACCCGGCCGGGTAGGGTACGGGTAGGGCCGGGTACGGGTACCCGTTTGCGACCCTGGTGCGGCCGGGTACGGGTAAGGAATCAAAACCCGTTTGCGACCTCTGGGGGTAACCCTTGGTCTATTTGTCTACTCTGGTCGCGGTGCTGATTCTGGGTGACCCCCGTCTCGTCGTCAGGAGGGGGCGCGTTGGGGCCCTGAGTCGTGACCGCGCGACCCGTGGCGCTGCGCCGTCACGCGATGAGCTGTGGGTGGCGGGCCATCATGGGCCCTCCCAGGCCCTCCCGGGCCATCATGGGCCCTCCCAGGCCCTCCCCGGCCCTCCCGGGCCATCCCGGGCCATCCCGCGCCCCATAACTCTCTTCACGTTCCATGTCGCTCGCTGATAGATTCAGCAGACACCTCGATCTTCACCCGATCCAGCTTACAGATTTGACGAGGCACCCAGTCAAACCCAGAATAAAGGAACTTTCCACCGCATGGTTTCATGTATAATAGGATTGCCCTCATATTGCGATATTAGCCACGCTAATCGTATCGAAGGTGTAGCAAACATGTCGTTCTATTGTGAATGTCGTAGATTTTTGTAAAAAAAAATCCTGATAAAAATGCGTTAATTCACATAGTCACAAGTAAAGTTGTAATAAAAATGTATATACGTTACATTCGTGGGTTTGCAAATCGTTTAAAGGAGTTACTGACGTAATGGCAAGTGTGTGACGTGTGCAACAGACAGCATGTGTGTGCTATTTAACGTGATTGATTGTAACGTTTAAATGATGGCAAACTTATGTTGAGTAAACCGGAGTTTAAGTACGTTTAAACAACAAGTCCGCGAAAGTAATACATTACTATAATATGTGAAATACAATTACAAAGTTATGGGAAACTGATATCGTGATACGGTAACGTAAAGTGCACTGTGCATAGTATACATAGCTCACAGACGTTTTCATCATGTTTCAATCACTGGGTTTCCAACAGTGATTGATTATTTTGGTGCTGTAAATTCCGATGTGATAAACCACTTCGTTGAGCTATAATGTGTGGCCAGGTCGCTTCTGAAAAAACAAGCTAATAGCTCATTGGACTTTACCTGGTAAGATTAAAAAAGTGTATTTTTATTCGTATATATTTTTAAGTCTATGGTATACAATTGTGTTTGAACGTTTTGACCTGCCCCGACTGAACGTTTGTGAAAAAGAGCTTTATAGCGCATCGGATTCCTCCAGTATGAATACATATTCTTATTCTGATATTACTCTTACGGTATACACCTGTTTCTCCAGAAAAGCCTCACGAGTCTCAAACCTATTTAACAGGAGGGTCCTGCCAAGTTTTCTCAGTTGAGTGCAATGTTGCTATGTGTAATGTCAATCGAGTAAATTTCAGACATGTTTTATTTCTTTATATTTCAGCATTAGGACGTATGGCCAATTCAAATGAACGGCGTATGCTATTTTGGCTATGGAAGGAAATTGGACAATTTGGGAGGAAATCCATACAGAGAGAATAGGAATGGAACATACAAACTCCACGCAGAAAGGCTCCCGAGTCGAGATCGAACCCAGGAACTTCTTGATGCGAGGCACTAAGTGATATCACCGCGCCACGCTGCCACACAACTAAGTCAGAGTCTCGGCCTTTTCATCATCAAACAACTTTCCCGTTTTCCAAAACGCAATTGTTTCTCTTGAGCTGTCACTGCTGTCCTCGTGGGCCGTGATTTGAGCGTTATTTTATTTGTCCTGCAGTGCGTGCTGATTATTAACAGCCTCTGATTGAAGACTTCACGTTTTCCTCGTTTCGACTTAAAATATGTCCGTGTACACGTACAGCCATATTGTTAATTCACTGAGGACATCACCGCATGCATGATGCAGGCCGTCGGGGTTGCTTGACCATACTTCACCGCGCTGATCGGTGATGGTTGGCGAATATGGGGAGCATAGCCATCGACGCATAGACGTGCAGTACAACGATGTATTTGTCTGCATTGCCCTCTGCTGCGCACTGTGTCGCCCCACGGTCAATCTATATTTGTGTTCTTCCATGGCGGTCGACCACCCAAGCACTGTCCAGGCTAAATCCCGTTTTAGCTTTGGGGATCTGACGCATTCCTGGTTCTACTCTTGCGCATGGCAGCAATGTGTCCGGGAACGAAATGCCAAAATCGAGGTCTGCTAACCAGGACGAGAGGGCTTCAGGAGAGAGAGAGAGAGAGTTCATGTAGTTTTGCAATTCCCCGTGCGATGAATGAGCGAATGATTTACTGCACGCATTCCGGCTCTGCCTTTGTCAAGGGCTATCTATATACGGTGGGACCATCACGCACGTGTGGAGTGGAGGTGTTAGCGGGCACACCTGGGGGTGGGTGGGTCGGGTGGGGAGGGGTGGGCGGGAAGGTGCAAACGGCTTGGCGTGCCAGGTGCTCTCTCTCTCCTCTCTTTCTCCCGCGCCGTGTTTACTGCTCCGGACGTGAGCAGGAGGAGGGTTTACGATGCCCGGCAGGGAGAGAGAGGAGGAGGAGGTGGAGGGGGGGGGCCTCCGCTGCCGGCCTCGTTTCGCGCAGAAATTTGGGTGTCTGGCTACGGTCGCGGAGCGAACGACTTTGTGGGGCTGCCTGTGTCTTTGCCCCTTTTGTGTGCGGAATGCGTTTAACCCAACCGCATACACGGCCGCGGTGTGAGTGAGCGTGTGTGTTTTGTTATTGACGCTCGCTTTCATTGTCGGCTGGCATTCTTGTAGACGGACGGCCAAATACTGTTGACATCGCCTAACGTGGCCTCTTGGAATATTACAATAACACGAACTGTTTAGTAAGTGACATTCGATGTTGTTAACGTGCATTTGTTTTTTGTGTGTGTGTTTAAACGTGGTACTACTACACTAACGCATGCGTGCGTCTTTGCAACACACGAACATACTTACCCACTCATGCACACAGAAGGGAAATACACACGAATACGGTATACAAATACGCACACACATGAAGACACACGCACACAGACATGTGCAGAGACAAATATCTCCCGTTTGGCCTTAAGACAGTTGGGCCAAGTGCTGTTAGCGAGCACCTATGAAGGCCGAAACGGCACACGAGGGGTGGGTGGCCAGCACCACGCCCGGCCGCCTTTGTCTCCCGAGTGGCGATGTTTATACACCACACCAGGTTCTCATTTAAGGCTGGCTCGACCTAGGGGAGGCCCAAGACTGGCTCAGATAGTCGTCACTGGTGTTTGTCGTGAGCATGAATCGTAGCGCAGTGCGCTAACTGCTGCACCACCGCTCACAGACGTACACACACACACGCAAAAACATTTACACAAACATAAATACATACGCACTCAGACGCATAAATTACACAAACACGCACACATAAAGACAAGCAGACACATACTGTACGGTACATTACGCACGCACACGGAAGAAAAAAACACGCGCGCACTCACACACGTGTGTCTCTGCCCGCGTGTGTGTGCGTGTATTCAAGCAAGTGTAAGTGTCAAGGGCATTGACGCGGTCTGGAGAGGGCAGGATCTTTGCCCATTGCCACGGTCCAGGCGTGCAGGGGGAGGAAGGGTGAGTGAGTGCGTGCGTGCGTGCACGCGCGTGTGTGCTCGGGCATCTGTCAGAATGCGTCTGGACACAAAACAAATACTAAACGCGTGACGCGGCGCTTTACTGCAGCGCCTGGCGATTAAATGAGCGGAAGAGAGGCCAGGGGTGGTAAAGCCAGGAGACTGATTAGCCAAGAATGCCGCTGTCTTTTTTTGGGCTTTTTTTATGACCATAAAAACCACAGAGACGCGGATGAGAAAAGCGTCATATTTGACCCACGCGTTCGGATACACCGGCGTGTGCGAGTTTTTGGGCGCGATCGGCTAGCAATGTCCACGGAGATGTGAGTTAAGGGTATGCAGATTTACGCGAGGTTTTAAGAACGAAAACATCGCTTAGAAGCCAAGTGTAAGAGTTTAATGTCTCCGCTTAAAATCTCAGACAACAAAGCGTCTCTCTCGGGTGGGCGACTCTCCCGCCACCGAGCGGGGGTGGCTGAGTCTAAGTGCTGCCCCCCCCCCATCGTTCCCACTCACCCCACTTTAACATCCTCCTTGCACCCCCCCTCCCGTCCTCCTCATCCTCCCAGCCAGAGGCCTCCGTGGCACATTATCGCTGTTTCGTGGCAGGTCATGGCTGGATGTGGCAAGCCATGGCACGTTGTTTTTTGTCGCCGCAAAACACCCATTAAGGGGTTGCTCTCCGTGAGAGTTTTTGTTGTTGTTTGGGGTTCCATCGCGGTTCTTGTTGTTCGGCATGATGTCCGACGTTCCGCGTCACGTGCTGGGAGCTTCTCCATTCAGTTCTCGAATAAGCGGCTCATAGCACGTGGAGCTGTGGTCTGGGCCGTTTTTGTTTTGCTGCCTTTCCCAAGCTTGCATTTAATGTTCAAAAATCGGCAGGAGTTTATGTTTTTGTATTTTTGTTGTAACTTGCTGACCCGCTCCTACTGGACATCTGTGAAAAAGAGCTTGATAGCTTATCGGATTTGTCCAGTATAAATAAAGATTCAGATTTTGAGAAATATTCATAGAATTGATTAAATATCCCATTCCAGGGATACAAATAGCATTACTACATAGCAAATCGTGACTGCATGCATGGTCGAGAATTACCATGGCACATCATGTCAGGTCGTGAGTCCTCGTTGTATAAGGTCCGTGGTTGGGCTGTCTTTGGAAAACAATGGCAAGTTTGTGGGTGTTTGTGGCAGCTCGCGGCAATTCGTGGCGAGGTGGGGGCGTGTTTTCACTCCGAGTAGTGTGACTCACGGGTCTTAGCATGAGATCGTGGAGAAACATTTTGCCACGTGCACGGACGCTCGGTGTGTCCCACATGTGTCCCGTACGTCCCAAGCCACGACTCGTTCTGCGCGCTATCAGCTTACCCAGCACGACAGCATCGCTACGGTTGAACTCCAACCCCTTAGCGACCCTACAAACCAGGGGCAAGCGGCGCTTGCAGCGCGACTCCGTGTGCGTCAGGGCCCCCGAGGCCACGAGAGAGTATAGCGCCGCGGGTCTGGGTTTCGCACCCAGGGCTCGCGTGGAGACGCTTGCCGCTCCCAGAGTCTGCAGGCTGCGAGAGCGGCAGAGACGCGGCATGAGGGGTCTGGCGGCATTAAACCCGCGATGCGCCCACGCTGCCGAGGAGATGGGGAGACGCGTAAACATGAAATGTTACCCCGCGTGTTTTTCACGGTAAATCTCTCCGGGAGAGACCCCCCACCCTCCTCCACTCACCCCCTCCCTTCTGCCCCCTGTGGGGGGGGGGGGGTTGCTCATTCACCCCCGAACGCCTCCCACGCATTGGAGCAACTTGAGAGCAAGGGGTGCGGAGGCGGAACGTGTACCTGATCCAGGGCACGTGCCCCCCCCCCCCCGCGAAAAAAAATTATAATCGTGGAAATGTCCCCCACCCCCGCCCGCCCGCCCGCCATCACGCCGAATTTTAATCGTGTCGATATTTAAATCACATCCTATTCATGTTATTCATCAGCAACCGGGCATGTGAAGTCGCCGTTGCCCTCGTAAAACGCACGCCGCCGTCGCGAGACGATCTCACACCGTGCGCGGGGCGGATGCTGCTGCTGATGATCGCGTCTCGCGGGGGAGGGCGCCTGTGCCGTAAGAAGCCCAACGTTTTAAAAGCACCGGCGATTAAATCGGGGCTCTCAAGTTTAACGAGTTAATGGTTTCGTCTAGGTCACCAAAATGACTGCGCAACAAAAAAAAATGAAACCCGTCGCATGTTGCACGCGGGGTTTTCGCGTATTTCGGACATTTCCGTGTGTGATGGTTCCGTTTGACGTGTGACAAAACAACACCCCCATAGCAGCGAATGTCAAAATCTGAATTTGTATTTGTATTTAGACTGGAGGAATCTGAGAAGGTAGACAAGAGGACACGCAAGGGATCCCAGGAGTAGTTATTTGACACACGGCGATTTGTAACTTTTGAGAGAGTTCCGAACCTGAACTACATGTCTAGGTCTCCTGACGTCGATAGCACAATCGGACTATTACTTGAGGATGAAAAGTAAAAACATGTTTTTAGCTCTCCAACTAAGGTTGACAACGTTACCGCGTGAGCTCTGTCCGTCTGGAACGTGGGGGCGCACCATCACTCTCATAAGGCTTATCCAATGTGAGCGAATCTTTAGCATTTAGTTGTCTTGCTATTCGGACCTTAGCCCTATAGAGAACTGGCCCCCATTGATCGAAGGATTTCCCAACACCCGGGAAAATAGTAAAACCAGCGCCAAAAGGACACGCCTCGGCATGCCGGCCCCTGCCGGCCGATGTGGGCCTTCCCCGGGCTGAGCATCCATCTGAAGCCCGTCTCATCGCGGCCTACGGAGGGGAAACCCCGCGGGGAGGCCACGCGAAGGGCGTGGGTGAAAAATCCCGTGGACCCAACACTCGGAGCGCCGGTGAACATGAACGTTTCGGCGCGTGTGTAACTCGCCGCGGTGTGTGTGTGTGTGTATATAAAGAGTGGCGAATATTTCAACGCGTTCTGGGTCTCCCCTAGGTCGACCGAGCCTCAAATGAGTATCTGGCGCGATGTGTAAATATCGCCACTTGGGAGACAAAGGCGGCCGGTGCGTGGTCCTGGTTACCCATCCCGTCGTGTGCAGTGCTGGTCCTCAAATGTGCTCGCGAACAGCACTTGCCCCAAAAGTATGTTAAGGCTATACGGGGGGGGAGGGGGCTTTGTCTTTGTAAGCTCCAAATTTCGTTCAAACTTGTGTAGACCGAGGTTGAAAAATAAAACTTTTTTTTTTTTAAACAAAACAGTTACAGAATCTTGGGGGATCACATTTGAAAAGTTTTGCTTTTAGAATGTAAAAGTTGAATGTTACATTTGGATTAAATGTCTTTTAAACCCTCCAGATGTGAATGTGCTTTGGCGAGTGTTCGAAAATTACAAAATTTGCCCCGCAATTTTACGGCGCCCAAATTCGCGACTCCAAGTTTGTCTCATCGTTCCGATTATAAGCATATACACAGCCACGTTCGTGCCGTGTTTAATGTCTCTCGCTCTTGTAAAACGTCAGATATTCGTCACTAGGGTCACGATCGTCTCGACATAAAATATAGGCGTTTATGGACACATGCATGCATGTATGTGTTCATAAAATATGTGCATTAAAGTGTCAGTTTGTACGTTTTACATGCATGCATGTATATCTGTCTGCTTTCCGAGCCGCCCTTGAATGACGGCTGTATAGCTCGATGGCTTATTTACTTGGATAATACGTTTCTGGTTGCTGTATGTAATGTTTGTACGGGGCGCGGTAGTGTAGTGATTAGCGCACTGCGCTATACGAAGTGCGCGTCCCGAGTTCGATTCGCGCTCACGACCAATGACAGTGGCGCTAAATTTGAACATGTCCTGGGCCTCATCCTGTTGCGATGTGTAGTCAATATCAACGCGGGGGATGCAAATGCGGCCGGGCTTTGTGCTGGCTACCGACCATCTCGTGTGCGCCGTGCCGCGCTTAATAGGCTCTCGCTAACAGCACTTGCTCCTAGATTTGAAGCTTTCGTGACTGCAAGGATTCATATTCTTAGGTTTTTTCGGTAAAGTCACGTAGGTAAAAAATGTAAATTAATAAAAGTAAAATAAAAATAAAATAAAAATCACGACGTTTCGGAGGCAACACAAACTTCCGTCTTCAGGTGGAACCGTCACAGCACGGAAGCTTGTGTTGCCTCCGAAACGTCGTGATTTTATTTTTATTTTACTTTTATTAATTTTAATTTTTTACCTACGTGGCTTTACCGAAAAAACCTAAGAATATGAAGCACTTGCTCCTACAACTTGTTTGAAACTATATGCATGGGGGGTCTTTGCATTTACACGTATGCATGTATATAACATACGCGTTTTTTATGGAAAAAATGTAATATTGTATATACATATGTATATTTAACACATATGTACACTCTGCGCACGAGTTTATATATATACTGTCATTTTCGAAAGCACATTCTGCTTGTAGGCGGCTACAGTTTTCGTTGCTCTTTGCGCGGCTCCTTCCGTGATTTTTCTGTCAACATCGCGACCCTTGACCTAAACTATTTCTTATTTTCCCAGAGTAAGGCCCACTGAGCTAGACATTAGCTCTTTTTCAGAAGCGACCTGCACCGCCACAAGTGATTGCTCAACGAAGTGGCTCGCCGTGTAGAAAGTTCTGGCAATCGAACGCGACCACGGGCACAGAGACTTTTGACTTTTAAACAACTTTTATTGCCGCCAGCAGCAAAAGCACTGGAGGCGATTTCAATATGAAATACACAAAGTCACCAGCAAACAAAAGAAAACAAACGTTACAAATCCACGCGCTGTGGTGCTGAAAGCACCGCGCACAATACAAATGAAAAGTTACGTGGTTGTGGTGTCATCGCGCACGCCACGGGGACGAGCGAGCGCTTCAGAAGGTGAACACGAGGGTGCCGTCCACGCTGGTGCAGAGGGCCTTTCCGGCTCCCCAGCGTTCGAAGAAGACGTGCACATCACCAACGTGTGTGCGGTACATGGCGTGCTCCAGCCGGAGCCGCGCCTTAAGCAGGCCTCTGAACACTGGAAGCACAGAGCAGCCGTCAGGGCACAGAGAGAGAGAGGGAGAGGTGGAGGTGACGCGCAAACTCAAAATCAACAGCACGCGTCAGGGTCGGGATCGAGCCCACGACCTCCTGTATACCGGGCGAGGGCGTTAACATCTCGTAGCCACCGCGGCGCCCTCCGCAGAGGGCCATCGGCTGAACTCTTCTCGGCGCTCGCTGTCGTCACGCTCACAAGCAGTCGCCGTCACCTCCACCACGATCCGCTGCGCGATTCGCGGAGCCCGGCGGAGGACGCCGCGTCCAGGAGATGAACACCGCTGAGCCAGAGCGAAGCAGCGTCGTCGCCGAGAAACGGGCCCCAGTCACGCGTGGCGGTTTGTAGTCGGATTACCAAAGGAACACAACAACAACAACAATAACAAAAAACACAACGTGATTCTGCATTATTGTTGTTGTTTTTTTTCAGTGTGTCACCAGATCCCGGTAATAACAAAATAATAAAAAAAATAAACATAAACATAATCTGTCGAGACAGACCTGTTCTCCACCTGAGGACGGCTGCTTGCGTTGTGGCCGAAACGTCGTGAGAATTATTTAGTTATGTTTTATTATTTTATTATTTCCATTCTACGTGACTTTACCGAAAGAACCAAGAAGATGAATCCCTGCAGTCACGAAAGCTTTAAATCGAAATGTAACAGATCCGGGTACTTAGCGCGTGTCGGTTGATCGTGTTTGGGATTACTTTGTAACCGTGCACGGCACCAGCGTCTCCTTTGCCAATCCACCGCGGGACGAGGACCCTAACTACACCGTTGCAGGTCGTTTTGGGGGGGGGGGGGAGGGGGTAATTTGACCATACTTCACCACTCCTGTCAGTGCATATTGGTGAAAGGCGAGGAGCATAGACGTGGAAAGCATAGAAGTACAGTACAGCAATGGTTTACTTTTGCACTGCCCTTTGCTGCCCATCACGTAGCCCCGCTGCAGCCTATGGCAACCTGTTTGTACATGCAACCTGTTGTACATGCAACCTGTTTGTACATGCAACCTGTTGTACATGCAACCTGTTTGTACATGCAACCTGTTTGTACATGCAACCTGTTGTACATGCAACCTGTTGTACATGCAACCTGTTTGTACATGCAACCTGTTTGTACATGCAACCTGTTGTACATGCAACCTGATGTACATGCAACCTGTTTGTACATGCAACCTGTTGTACATGCAACCTGTTGTACATGCAACCTGTTTGTACATGCAACCTGTTGTACATGCAACCTGTTGTACATGCAACCTGTTGTACATGCAACCTGTTTGTACATGCAACCTGTTTGTACATGCAACCTGTTGTACATGCAACCTGTTTGTACATGCAACCTGTTGTACATGCAACCTGTTGTACATGCAACCTGTTTGTACATGCAACCTGTTGTACATGCAACCTGTTGTACATGCAACCTGTTTGTACATGCAACCTGTTGTACATGCAACCTGTTGTACATGCAACCTGTTTGTACATGCAACCTGTTGTACATGCAACCTGTTGTACATGCAACCTGTTGTAGTTGCAACCTGTTGTACATGCAACCTGATGTACATGCAACCTGATGTACATGCAACCTGTTGTAGTTGCAACCTGTTGTACATGCAACCTGATGTACATGCAACCTGTTGTAGTTGCAACCTGATGTACATGCAACCTGATGTACATGCAACCTGTTGTACATGCAACCTGTTGTACATGCAACCTGATGTACATGCAACCTGTTTGTACATGCAACCTGTTGTACATGCAACCTGTTGTACATGCAACCTGATGTACATGCAACCTGTTGTACATGCAACCTGATGTACATGCAACCTGATGTACATGCAACCTGTTGTACATGCAACCTGTTGTACATGCAACCTGTTGTACATGCAACCTGTTTGTACATGCAACCTGTTTGTACATGCAACCTGTTGTACATGCAACCTGTTTGTACATGCAACCTGTTGTACATGCAACCTGTTTGTACATGCAACCTGATGTACATGCAACCTGTTGTACATGCAACCTGTTGTACATGCAACCTGTTTCTACATGCAACCTGTTTGTACATGCAACCTGTTGTACATGCAACCTGTTTGTACATGCAACCTGATGTACATGCAACCTGTTGTACATGCAACCTGTTTGTACATGCAACCTGTTTGTACATGCAACCTGTTGTACATGCAACCTGTTGTACATGCAACCTGTTTGTACATGCAACCTGTTGTACATGCAACCTGTTGTACATGCAACCTGTTTGTACATGCAACCTGTTTGTACATGCAACCTGTTTGTACATGCAACCTGTTTGTACATGCAACCTGTTTGTACATGCAACCTGTTGTACATGCAACCTGTTGTACATGCAACCTGTTTGTACATGCAACCTGTTGTACATGCAACCTCTTGTACATGCAACCTGTTGTACATGCAACCTGTTGTACATGCAACCTGTTGTACATGCAACCGCTACCCACGCCCAACCTCCGGTGAGCACGGTTGGCTACGTACGGTACGAAAGAAGTTCAAGGTGCATTCACACGTACACGAGACACTGAACTTCTCCGTTTCCTGTGGGCACACACACACATGCGGTCACACAGTAACGTGGATTTAGGTCGCGTACGGCAAGGGTGGTCGCGTTGATTGTATCGACAGAGGTGACGATCAATCACGGGCAGGGCAGATAGGGAAGGTCTTGAATCTGCACTGGAACAGCAGCAAGGAGTCAACGGCACTGATGACTGGGGGAAGGCAGTTCAGGCAGATAGGGAGCACCCTCCTCCCCACTCCGCCCACGAAGACAAAGACCCCCGTATAGCCTCAAGAGACTGTTGGGACAAGTGCTGTGAGCGAGCACTTATGAAGGCTGGCGCGACACACGAGGGGAAGGCGTGGGTGGGCAGTACCACGATGAATATGATGCATCAACTGCATGGTCCACACCAAGGACAATGCATACATTATCAGAGTATTGTTTTTGTTTGCATTTGACTGCAAGTATTGTGGTGAATGTAAACATGATTCCTTGCAAAAGGTGTCAGTTTTGTTGCCAGACTAAAGGGGAAAACCCCTATTAGCAGAGGTGTGGACTCGAGTCATGTGACTTGGACTCGAGTCAGACTCGAGTCATGAATTTGATGACTTGCGACTCGACTTGGACTTGCATAACAATGACTTTGTCCCACCTATGAGATGTGGACTCGAGTCATGTGACTTGGACTCGAGTCAGACTCGAGTCATGAATTTGATGACTTGCGACTCGACTTGGACTTGCATAACAATGACTTTGTCCCACCTATGCCTATTAGTATATTTTGGTACTGGCAAAGGAGGTCCCATGATGATGCTTCAAGTTTAAAATCGATTACTTTGTTTCATTCGTTTATCGTTCGTTCCGTCTCATTTATTTATTATACTTCATGTTCCCTCGATCGCCCCAATCGTAACTATGAATATATTTACTTTAGATATGCATGACCACGGGTAGCAAATACCTGTATTCGATCCTACCAAACGCGCACGATTCGATTCGTATATCGTGAAGGGCAACAATCGATGCTAATCAATTAAACGTCGATTTGTCGTTGCGTGCCTCACGTGTGCACGTGCCGCGACAAGCATCTGAGCCGCTTCCATCCCTGTCCTCGAGCGCATAGTACCACCCAACTATATGGGCGTCACGGTGGCGAGATGTTAACTACCTCACCTGGTATACAGGAGATCGTGGGTTCGATCCCGACCCTGACGCCTGCTGTGTATTTAGAGTTTTCATGTGGTGAGATGTTAACTACCGCGCCTGGTATACAGGAGATCGTGCGTTCGATCCCGACCCTGACGCCTGCTGTGTATTTGGAGTTTGCATGTGGTGAGATGTTAACTACCTCGCCTGGTATACAGGAGATCGTGGGTTCGATCCCGACCCTGACGCCTGCTGCTGCTGTATATTTGGAGTTTGCGCGTCTCTCTCCCCGTGGTCACGTGGATTTTTCTCCCTGTCCTCCGGTTTTTTTCCCCTCCACATTTAAAAACACGCGTTTGGAGTATTTGGCTGCTATACGTTTCCACACGATAAGCCACTTCGTTGAGCAAGTGGGCCTTACCTGGTGTATAGTTTTTAGTTTGATCTCAATGAGTCTCCGTGGGTCTCTATGGTTTTACGCTCCGTAGTTTGGCTTACATGGCCACAGTCGCACTTTGGCTTGTGTCTTTAATTATCCATTCATAAAGGTGATGTGCACATCGGCCTGGTAATGTTCTGATGTATGCGAGCTGGTGGTACATCCAGTGTTTTGGAAAAATGTCAAAACCATAAAGCAAGAATTAGCATATTCACATCGCTAATTAGGGTGAATTACTTGATAAGCGCGCTCATTTCAAATTATCTCATCATTCACAGTTATTGGCCACATTAAGAAGTTGGAACCGCTAAAAGTGATGGCACCTCAAGTGGCGCCGCCAAGTGAGTCATCTGGCCGGGTTCGTGGACCATTAAAACTGAGCTGGAGAGAGATGTCTATGCACTGAAAGAGGGCCATTACCCAAAACGTTGCCTATTTCATAGATGTCTTTTTTTTATATAGCGGTGTTGTTGACAAATGTGTCATTTGTGGTTATGCGCCACTGGCAAAAGCAGTGAGAACACCATAATTTTGGAAATATTAGTACGTATTTATCTATTTGTCCGATAGGATTCATGGTCAACCCCTTAGGCACTAATTAGTTCATATTTTCAATCTCATAAAGTTGCGGTTTTAGAATCTTTCCGATTTGTATTTGCTCTTTGTACATTTTACGCGACACTGTATCACGTTTTACACTCTTTTGCATTAATGCGCTGCGCAGTAATTACTTTCAGTGGGTTAAACCTCAATGTCTTGTAGATTTCATTCGCGCGCAATCTCTTAAGCAATTCATCTATATGCACACACACACACACGTGGTTTTAGACGTTCCACGTGGAGACGCCTGCAATTATGCATAACAAATACAGACGATGATTACAACACTGCGGGTGCTCATAACACATCCGACTATCCCCCTCGCCGCTTTCCTCTTTCTGCATTGTCCTCAGGTCCCGTCTCTTGTCTCTTCACCTTCCCCTACCGCCACCGCTACCAGCACCACGTAACGCCCCTAACCCCTCCCCAGCCACAGCCTCCACCACGCTCCCTCCACCCCAAGTCACAACCCCATCCCTTATTCTGCCATTTTTACCGTGGTCGGTAAGCATTGTGGTGAAAGGCGCTTTTTAGATCCAAAATAGAATATAATGTATGCTTGACCTTCTTTCGCACCGTACGTAGACAACCGCGATATTTGGAGGTTGCGGGGGGCGGAGACGGAGGAAGGACAATAAACTAAACACAAAGAGCAGTTTCGAAAGAAATGCGTTTTCAATCGACGTTTACAAGTGCACAGCTCCGGTGCCTTCTTAATATTGGAAGGAAGAGCGTTACAGACGGCCGCAGGAGCGCATCTGAAAGCGCGCGATGCAAGTGACCGTCTATGTTCGATGGCCCAGCCAGAAGCCGCTGCGAATCAATATCAGCTCCGTAGCGGTCGAGTGTGGATGGATCTGAGTGGATCTGCGTCTGGGCCCACGGGACGGAGGTGGAAATCGAAATCCCTAATTCGATCGGATCATTGGGGTTTATTAGTAATAAATCGGCATTTTGCGACCCCCACTGCCACTGAGTAGCATATTATGTGTCAGGGACTCGATGAGATGATAGGACAATAGTCTGAGTCCATAAATGGCAATAAGTAATGTGACTCAGAATTGTGCGCAGTTGCGTATACAGTCCACGACTTCCCTGAAGGCATCAACACCTTCAGCGAGCGCGATGCCGATCACACAACGCGGTTCGAATTCGACCCTCGATCGATGGCTGCGCCATCGCCGCACACGCGTCGAATAAAATGCAAGGGGCAAGTCCTCACTTACTAACAACTCCTCTATCATTTTTCATTGCTGGAGGGGTTGCCCCCCCCCCCTACCTGAAAATCCTGGCTCCGCCAGTGGGGGCAAGCGCCGGGCTATGAAGCGGAATCGAACTCGTACAGAGCCCCTCCCCCCCCCCCAATGTAATAATTCCTTAGCACCAGGGCCCCAAACCAACCACGCTGCTAAGCTACTGCAGCATACACAACACAAATACTGTACAGGAGGTTTGGCCTTTGTCCAACGCGCTACTCTATTAACGGAGTGCTATGAATAAGAATGGTTACTATTTTTGAAGCATCATTATTATTTAGATATATATGGAAAACGCATGCCTTTAAAACTGCTTTTTGTGTGTAGGTTGTTGACTTTCGTACAAACTTATAGTAGTTTAACGTTTCAGGCAATGGTCCTTCTACAGAGCAGACGGAGATATCCTTCCTTCTTCCGTCCCATATCAGGAAGCCGCTAGAGCTATGCACTTTTAAATCGAGTTTTAAATGTATTTATTTAAAAATGCTTTTACTTTCTAGCTCGTTGTCCTTTCCGGGCACCTTCCGATTAGCACGGGTTGGCTACGTACGACGCGAAAGAAGTTCAACACACGTACGTACGTACAGAAGAAAACAACAACAACAACAACAACCTTGCATTACAGACTATTGGCAAACCATACTCGACAGCGCGTTGCTTTGAAACGTTCCCAATGATAAAAAAAAACAATCTCCAGCGAAGCCAAGCCCCGCGTGTTCTTCGCAAATGAGAGCTGTCCCTGACCTCGTGACACAGCTGTGGAGGTCACGGTTAGGGTCAAGGTCAGCGGCCAGGTGGCTCCAGCCGCAGGTGCGACCAACCGTGAGACGCACCTGTAACACGTGTGACGTCATCCTCACTCGGGGCGCAGTGCAAACGGTGAATCGATTCGTGAGGTCGATTATCCTGCCGCACCGATGGCACATTCATCGAATGGTTGTGCGCGAGCATCGGTTGTCTGCGAATTGTTTGAACGGTTACGTTTAAGGTGTCGGAAACAAACGAGTGAGAATGAACGAGAGACACACCTTATCATTGTTACAGACCAATTCAGACCTTATTGGTCACCGCGTGCCCCCTTATCAATCTCAACGTTCATCCTACAAAGTCCCATCACAAGGGGAGAAACACAGACCAAATAAACAAACACATGTTTTACTTGTATTGAAACGGCTGTACGCCGTATGGATCTGAATTCAAAATTTCGCTTTACAAGAATACGAATAAACCGTATGGGTTGACAGGTATGGGGAAAAGGTGCAAACGAGAAAAAAAAATCATGGTGAATGTAATCAAACGGAATAGACAGGCAGATGATGTCTCCACCACGTAACCCTCTCTTACACTTTTAAACAACACACGCATATTTTTTTGTATTTTTAGTTTTTATATTTACGCGACTTTACCGATAGAACCAATAATATTAATACAACACACGCATATATGTATACTTATTTTCGCATCATCCATCGGCCGTCTGTGAGTGCACACTTTGAGCAGCATTGGATTACAAGACGAGCAAGCCCTGGACCGGGGTCGAGAACGAGCGTCTCGGCATCAGCTGACATGACTTAAAGCTTTCGTGACTGCAGGAATTCATATTCTTTGCGTCTTTCGGAAAAGTCACGTAGATAGGTTAAAAGAAAATAACAAAAAAATAACTAAAAACTACGACGTTTCAATCGCAACACAAGCGGTCGAAACGTCGGAGTTTTTGTAAAAAAATTTTGTTATTTTCTTTGAACATATCTACGTGACTTTACCGATAGACCCAAAGAACATCAGCTGACATCTCTCTGCTGGTGTGTTGGGCCGTGCGGCCGGAGGTGTTGCGTGAGAATGACGGCGCGGCACCCTCACGTTCTATTCGGAGAGGCGCCGATATGTAAGGGGACACAGATTGTCTCGCTTGTATAAATATATTGTTGTTGAAAAAAATAAAAATAGGGTTTACCCTTTATAGCAACAAAACAGGCGTTAAGATGTCCAAAGACCAACTAGAAACCATTTGCAAGGAATCAAGTCAGCAATAAAAAAAAACTATTCTTATTATTTTCATACTTTGATATTGCCAAAAGAAAGTGCCCGTGTGTTTTTTTTAGTTATTCATATAATTCGGCGCAACGACGCTCATGTTTGTTTTGAGTTCACAAAACGGATGTCTGTTTATCTGTGATAAATGACTTACTGTTAGCGAGTGTTGTTTGGCCGAGTGAATATTTCTTTGCGGGAGTTCTGCAAATCATCGCTCTGCTGATGTGCGGTCTCTTACATTTTTAAAACGAGCGGCTGAATCATATAATAACAGCTACGTTGTGTGTATATATAGCCTGCTCTACAACTGCATATACAGTACTCTAAAAAGTGAAAATGTAGACGTTTCGGTCCACTGCTCTTCTACGCAGTGTCTAAATAGTGTGTCTCGCGTTGGCAGGTAGCCAAGTTGGTGGATATTCTAAATTAATTAAGTGGAACGATTGCGGTTGTTCTCGTGTAACTTTCCGACCCGCCCCTATTGGACATCTTGCGGGAAAAGAGCTTCATAGCTCATCGGATTCTTCCAGCCGAAATCGATTCTGATTTTGACAGTGCCACGCAGTGAGAACACGCATGGTATTGCAGTCACGGCATTAGAACGCGGTCCTCTTTTCCCCTCTAAAAACTCAACACACTCGTCAAACAGCACGGCGCGAAAGAAGTCCAACGTACATACACGTACGTACGTTAAAGAAATTACGTACAATCGCCGACGTTTCGGGCAATGGCCCTTCTTGTTCATATGAAGTGCACTCATCGTGCGCGCGTGATAGCACAAACAACGAATTGTCTGGTTGTGCGTCTGACTCTCTGTCGACACGCTGCGCTAACGAACCCGACGACCCGAGTTCGATTCCCGCTCACGGCCACCAACACCTGCAGTGACGATTAACTGAACCGGTGCTGGGCCTCCCTTAGGTCGACTCAGCCTCGAATGAGTACCCGGTGGGTGGCCAGCGTGGCGCTGGCCACCCACCAAACCACGTGTGCCACAGTGCCGGCCGTCAGATGGGCTTTCTGGCTAACAGCACTTGCCCCAACAGTCTGTTAAGGCTATACGGGGCATCTTTGTCCTTGACTCCTGGCCGTTAGTACAGGAGGCCTGACTGTGATTACAGATTCCATGGATTATCACCACCCTGTATCAAGAACGACATGCATGTTAGCGGGATTTTTCGTCTCATGTGGTATTCCTTTCGTTTCATTCGCCTAAGAGTAACATATACCTATATACTTTTCAAAATTCGTAACGAAGAAAAAAATCGATTCTTACACTCAATTTGGTGTATTTATCGGGAGCGTGAGAAACTACGTACTGTAATCGATTTATCGATTAATCCGTTAAAAGCTTATTGACAGTATGGACCCTCGCTGTAGGACTGACTCATCACGCTCTCTCACACACACACGGAGTACTGTATATATACACACACACAAATACAAAGATCCCCTGTATATCCTACACAAACTGTTGGTGCAAGTGCTGTTAGCAAGCATGCACCTATGAAGGCCGGCACGGCACACGAAGCGGGTGGGTGGCCAGCACCACGCCCGGCCACCTTTGTCTCCCTCGTGGCAATGTTTACGACATCGCACCAGCTACTAATTTGAGATTGAGTCGACCTAGAGGAGGCCCCAGGACCGAATAAGATAATCGTCACTGAGATTCGAGCTCGGGTCGCCGGGTTCGTTACCCTGCGTGCTAACCGCTGCACTCCTGTGTGATGGCATACACACAGCATGCAATCACAGACACACACATAGTATATATACACACAGCATGCAATCACCATGTCAACCCATACGCTTTACCCGTATTCTTGTACAGGGAAATTAAGCTTTAGGTCCAAACGACGTGCAGCCGTTTCAATACGGACACACATGTGTTTTATTTGTTTGTGTTTCTCCCTTGTGATGGGACTTTGTACGATGAATGTTGAGATTTACAAGGTCCACGGGGTGACCAATAATGTCTGAATCGGTCTGTAATAAGCTCGGCACTAATAATGGGTTGACAGGTATGAATCACACACACACAGTATATATATACACACAGAGTATATACACACAGCATGCAATCATTTATTTAGAACAGCTCCGATTAGCACGGTTGGCTACGTGCGCTGCGAAAGCAGTTCAACACAAATCCTGCCTGGGAAGCGACTCAGCCCATCATTCTCCGGGGTCGATAAAAGCAGGACCACTTTGTTGGGGGAAATCAACAGTGATTTCCCTCCAGATCAGCCAGCCCGTCATTGTCAATTGACTCCTGAATGAAGTCCAACCCACGCCCACCCATGTCGTTGTGTGTGTGGGAACCTCCCGTCGGCGGGGCGTCGGCAGTTCACGTCGCCTCAAGGTGCACCTAGCCTGGCACATGCGCCGTCGTGACGTCACCGCCACTGGTGTTTGTTGTATGGGGACTGGAGAAAGAGCAGGACCGTTTCAGATTTCGTTCGTCCTTGACGTTCACCATGTCCCGGAATTCAACTCAGGTGTCCGGGTCACTGGGGGGGGGTTAATGTTTAATTTACAGAACCTGATAAGACATTTTTGCAACGTCCCAAGTAGGATTTAATGGGGGAGGAGTCTTCAGACTCATTGAAGCTGTCTTGGATAGATTGTGACGATGATGATTGCGATCACAATTCGGCCTTCAAATTGCAGTCACGGGTCTGCACTGAACTCGTGGCCGTCCTTAGTCTGGGTCTGACCCGAGTCTCATGTCCACCCCAAGTCTCATGTCCACCCCGAGTCTCATGTCCACCCCGAGTCTCATGTCCACCCCGAGTCTCATGTCCACCCCGAGTCTCATGTCCACCCAGAGTCTCATGTCCACCCCGAGTCTCTTGTCGACCCCGAGTCTCATGTCCACCCCGAGTCTCATGTCCACCCCGAGTCTCATGTCCACCCCGAGTCTCATGTCCACCCAGAGTCTCATGTCCACCCCGAGTCTCATGTCCACCCCGAGTCTCATATCCACCCTGAGTCTCATGTCCACCCTGAGTCTCTTGTCGACCCCGAGTCTCTTGTCCACCCCGAGTCTCATGTCCACCCCGAGTCTCATGTCCACCCAGAGTCTCATGTCCACCCCGAGTCTCCGTCTCTTGTCTGCCCTGACACTGGTGGCCGCACTGAGCGGCTGCTGCTGCCTCCCCCATGTCGCTCTGTGGACGGGGGGCGGGGGGGTGATGATCTGGCGGGAGAAGGTAGAGAGGGGGGAGAGACGCGGCCTCCTACACCACCGCCAGCCATATGTTGCTGCTGCTGGGTACGACCGCATCAATAACCGCGATTTGACAGGTGGGGGGGGGAGTGAGCCCCCCCCCCTCCCCGGGTGTCCCGCCCCCCACACCAACAACTTGCTGAGGCCCCACCCACCGACAGATGCCTGCCGCGGTGCTCTCTCAGCCAATGAGCGGCGACGAAAGAGCCGAGCCTGAGCCCAGATCGCTGGGGGCGGGTGGGGGGGGTCTCTCCCAGACAGGCGCGACAGCCAATCAGAGGAGGTCGCGACGAAGGCGTGAACGTGGAAAGGGGGAGGAGGGGGGTTGGAGTGAGAGGGAGGGAGGGCGGGGCAAATGTGAACCCCCTACCGAGGGCTCAGCCAATCGGAAGCCGCGTTGGTTTTGATCGACTTGGGCCGGCAGAGAAACGCAAATTTTGCCATCGTCCCAGCTGCGTGGGGGAGGGGGCCTTGTCCACTGCTGCATGAAAGCTGAGACCAAATGCAGCCGCTCGCGCGCTGATGCACGCGGACATCCACATTCGATGGCTGCACGCGAGCTCGATCTCATCGCTGCTCCGTTTCGGCACGGTGGGCATTCGTTAATGTGCGTTTACAAGCGCTTGAGCGAATTCGAATTTTTGCCGACGACCGGTACCAGCGGTGTCAAGATCGGCCTCTTCTGTGGAGGGATGAGGCTCGCGAAGGACGCCGCTGCTGCTGCTGGGCAGTTGGAGGCAGTCGCCCCTCCAGCAGCAACAACGGAGAGCAGAGGAACGACGTTGCTCACAACAACGAGCGGAGCGCCGGGTGGCTAAAGCACGGCGAGTTGGCACAGTAGGGGGGGCACACAGGTGGTGCATCGGCCACTCATCTCACTCAGTCGACCCGTGGCACCTGCTGGGTCTGCCCCGTGACCTACTGCCCAGCGGGCGTTCGACACTTCACGTGGCCTCAACGTGCACCTAGCCTGGCACAAGCGCCGTGGTGACGTCGCCGCCACTTAGCTGTTGAGCGAATCCGCGTGAGGGCCCTTCGACCGTACAGAGCGGGGGGTTGTTTGGACCACACTTCACAACTCCCGATCAGTGCGGGTTCGTGAAGAAGAAGAATCATACTAAATGCATGTCACGTATTGCATTTCTATTCTTGAGTGTGATGGCGATATGCTCAAGAACTAAATGTCACGATTAGGATTTTTTTTGGGAGAGGAAAGTTGGCGTAGGTTTGAGATTCCTCCGTTGAAGGGAGTGCAGACGACAATGTGTTTCGTAAGTGGCCCAGAGTTTGGGTTGCATGGCCGGGCAATCTGACGACGGCTGCGGCGTGTCTTGAATCTCCATTTACGAAGGAGATGTGAGCTTCGGCTTGCTGTTGATGATGTTCAGATGCGGGTTGATGGTTACACCCCCACATGAAATTACATTAAATTCCCATAGTTGTCAACCCATACGGTTTACCCCGTACTCTTGTACAGCGAAATTGAGTTTTCAGGCCCATACGGCGGACAGACGTTTCAATACAGGCAAACAAAATAAATGTTTGTCTATTTGTGTTTCTCCCTTGTGTATCGACCCCGGAGAATGATGGGCTGAGTCTCCTCCCAAGCAGGATTTCGACTCGCAACCTTCCCAATGCTTTTTGTGTTTAGTTTGTTGTCCTTCCCCGCACCTCCGATTAGCACGTTTGGCTACGTACGGTGCGAAGGAAGTTCAACATACACGCAAGGCGTGCGACTTGCCCAAATGCTGAGCCCCATTGACGATCCAATATTGGTCGAAGACTTCCCCACGTACGCTGTATGGGGGTGGTCGCTTTGATCATATTTCACCACGCTGGTCATTGCGGATTCGTGAAGCCCGGCGGGCGATGCTATATATCATCAACTCGCCACTGCGACGTTCACCGTGACCGGAAATCGAACTCCGCGGCTCGATAGCCGACAGCGTCAACTGCTCCACCGCTACGCGGAGGGGAAAGAACGTTCGTAAAGTAGCCAAATCGTCGATCCCCGGACGCACAACCTGCCGCACGTACGGATCGCGCGCGCCTTAGAAATTGATGCATCTCTGCAAGCCTCGGACAATGGCTGGGCTCCTGTAAATTTCACCCCCCACCCCACCACACCCCACTCCTCCCTCCTTCCTTCCTTCCCACTTCTCAGAGCCCCGCACACCGCGACAGGAATATCTTCCTCATCAAACGCGCCGCCCTCCCTCCCTCCCTCTCTCTTGCTGCCTCTGCCGGTGACTTGCTCATTGATTCATGGAGCGGGCGGGGGGTCAAGGCTCCCGAGGCTGCCGTGAGTTGCAGCGTGGGGGGTAGGAGAAGAGGAGGGGGAGGAGGTGGCTACGGGGGATGGGATGGAGAGTATCGGGGGATGTCGTGGGGGGCGAGATGGGGGGGGGGGCATGGCCCCACGCGGCGCTGTTTGGGCGTTTAACTTGTCAGCACTTGCTCGCAGGTTGAAACTGTCACAGCAAAAAAATCTGTATCAAGTGTGCTGTGACAGTTTCACCTGCAGACGGAAGCTTGTGTTGCCTCCGAAACGTCGTGATTTTTTATAATTTTAATTTCATTTTTTACCCACGTGACTTTACCGAAAGAACTAAGAGTATGAATCCTTGCAGTCACGAAAGCTTCAAATCTAGAACTTGCTCGCAGGTTGGAGTCTGTATGCTGTGCTGTGCGCGCGTGTTTTTCCTGCTCACCAGAGACACCCCGATAAGCTTCACCCGTCTGCCACGGGGCTCTGTGCACCACTGCGCGTGGCTTCTACAAGTCCACCGAGCCCTGGTGACGTCGCCACCGACCAGTGGCTAATGGCACGCGCTCATTAGAATCGGCGTGAACCAATGAACCCGTGGACGCGCGGATTCGCGAATTCTCGCCGTGAAGAAAGGGGCCCAAATTAAGAGCTTTCGACCGAGGGGTGGGGCTGTGCGGGGTCTCGGCTACCCAACCCCCCAGCTCCCCATGTCCACTTGCGTTTTTCTGATGATGGATTTTCTCGTCATTTGCAAATTCGATTGCTGTTTCACCTCTCCTAGTCGACTGCGACCCATAAAAAAAGTGTTTTTGTTTCGCTTCACTTGAGCGCAAGGCCGCACCCGAAAATCCTCAACTAAACGACTCTTCAACTATACTCTTTGGTTCTCTCGGTAAAGTCACGTAAGTATAAAAATTAAACAAAAAATAATATACCACGACGTTTCGATCGCAACACAAGCGGTCGTCCTCAGGCGGAAAAAATAATCCAGCAGTATAACTGCTGAGCCAGCGAGAGAGCTGTTATAATAAGAGGTTATTGACGTGGCGATGGGCAAGCAAGCGGGGTCTGAGCTGGAAAGGAATTCCATCCCCGGACGCAAGCACGTCAGTTGTGTTAATGGTGGAGATTAGGGAGAGAGATTAGCATGAACTTGAGATTAACATACTCTTCAACTATATATTTTATTTGAGCAGGTAAGGCCCACTGGGCTATAAAAATAGCTATTTTTCAGAAGTGACCTGGCCACAAATAATTATAATAGCCCAATGACGTAAGTGGCTCTTAGTGTGGAAATCTAGAACAGCCAAATACTCCAAAGGCGTATTGATTCTAAATATGGAGGGAAAACCCGGAGGACCCGGAAAAATACCACATGACCACGTCAGAGTCGGGATCGAACCCACGGACCTCCTGTATACCAGGCGAGGGAGTTAACATCTCGCCACCCAGAGCAGCGTCATGTTGGGCGCGTCTCATCACAATCATCATCGTCAGCCATGATCAATCCACTGCTGGATGAAGCCCTCCCAAAGACGCCGCCACCTTTCTCGATCCTGCGACGAAATATAATCCATCTGGCAGCCTGCGCACGAGTTTATTTCACCGCTCCATCTCTTCCATAGACGTCCTCGCGCCGGACGCGTTTCGTTCCTTGGCTGCTGCTCCGTTGGTGTTCTTGACCATCGGCCCACACCTCCAGCCCACGCGGCCCTCTGCTCCCCCCCGGGCGAGGAGGAGGATGGGGAGGAGACGAAATCCAATTCCGCCGTAAAGCGAGGATTTACGGCCGCTGTAATTAAAGGCTGTGAGGCTCCGTCAGAGAGCACCCGTCTCTGCTTCTCCTCCCGTGTCACCTTCCCTCACCCGCCCGTCCTCCTCCTCCTCTAGTGGACGTCTCAACCAAACCTCTTCACTCAGCCCACCTCTTAATTTATTATTCTTCTTCTTTGTAACGGTTGATGATGTAGAGCCAGACCCCGTCCATAGCGCGGTGCGGGGCCCGGGGTAAATTGCACTGTGTGCCCCCCCCCTCCCAACCTCCCAATGCTTCAGACTAAACCGGAAGTATCACATCTGACACCATGACGGAGAAGCGCCCCCCCCCCCCAAGCGCGGGGCCCGGGGCAGTCGCCCAGGTTCGCCGTAGCCTCGGGAGACGGGCGGCTCTTGTGTAGAGCAACGATTGTGATGTGACAAGCAGGTCGCGGAGTGTGCCACTGTGACGCTTCCTCCTTTGTATTTGTGAATCGGACGCTTGAGTCGTTGTATGTGTGCCATGGTCTGTTCTGCGTGACCACACTCGCATACCGAAGATTGATATATATTTTTTATTGTCCATGTAATTCGTCATCAAGTATCCGCATCTGCTGCTGCCGTTGCTGCTGCTGCCGTGGGTCGTGTGTGGATGCGGCTCAGGGTTGTGGCCTGTCGTGCGTTTTTTTTGTTGTCGCGAGGAGGAGTTTGTGACCTCCCGTGTACGGTCTCCCTTCTGCCTGGCGTGATTGTCCACAGTTAGGGGGCTGTTCGGCAAAGTTACAGCGACAAATAATGCCAACAGGGCGATAGCAGCACAAAATAGAAGAACGGGAAGCAAGTCATGAAAAAATAAATACAAACAAATATATATAAACACCAATTGAACAAGTACATAAATTTATGACAGTTTTTTCCGCACTAAATGCACGCTTGGGCAAGGTTGCTAGACGTATGTTGAACTTCTTTCGCACCGTATGTAGCCACCCGTGTTACTCGGAAATGAAGGATAACAAACTAAAACAAGAACAAAAAACAGTCCCAGACCACACCAAGGCAACAACGCATGGTTCCTCTATAAAATTGCACATCAAAAGTGAACTATCGGTACACGGGTAAGGATCGAAGTTACAAATAACATTTGCGAACGTGGTTGCTAAGGCGCCGTCCATAAATGACGTCACGCGATTTTGGACGATTTTGACCGCCCCCCCCCCCCTTGTCACACGGCGTCTTAAAAAGTCAGACCCCCCCCAAAAGCTCTGCCCCCCCTCCCCCCGAAATAAAACATGCTTCAAATCGTTTTAAACTTTTGTCATTGTAGTGCGTGTTTAATGTGCACTCTGATGTTGTAGGAGAAAACATTTATTAAAAAGTCTATTTAATTAAGTAAAACGTGTTGTCTATTTATTTAAAGTTGCGCATTTTGATGTGACGTCACATTTCTAACCCCCCCCCCCCTCGTCACACATCGTCACAAATGTCTGACCCCCCCCGCCCCCTAGGTGCGTGACGTCATTTATGGACGGCCCCTAAGGGCCTCTTTGCCGCCTGCATGGAATGACTACAGTACAGTATTTTGTTGTCCTTCCTTCCACACCTCCGATTAGCATGGTTGGCTACGTACGGTGCGAAAGAAGTTCAACATACATACATACATGGGAAGCGTGTGCCCAGTTTACGGGTATCGGTGGCGGCTACGCACGTTGCCTGCACGCTTGTGTACCAGGGGTTTGTTCACCAAGGAAAGCCTCATCAAGACCCTTTCTCAGGAGTGTCCCATCAGGTTTAGACGGCGCTGTGAAGGCGAGTTTCGGTGCATCGCCCAAATGCCGTGACACCCTGGACTCGCCAGGAGAAGGTGCGGACTAATCTCCATCTGTTTCCGTCCGTTTGGAATTGAATGGTTGCCACCCCACCCTCCCTCACCCGTAGCTTTTCTCCGGCAGGTCCACCCACGTGTTAATATTAACTCTCATTCGTTGGCTGACAACGTCTTAACGTATATATGTGTCAAGAACCGCAGAGCTTGGGCAATTATTGGCACCGGTTCACCGCCGGTCTGCCTTCAAGCCTGCCAGTGGCTCCTCAGCCATTGCCAGGTACGATTTTCACGGGAACAAAAATGCTCAACGCAACTAAACACCGTTTTAATTATGACTATTATCCGGATCGTCGCTCGCCAATACTGCTTCGTGCGCCGCTGTGCATTTGCTGAGACGAAATCAACGGAGGGCAGCCTTAAGGGCGTGCGTCTTTGCCCGCTCCTGTGCGCACGCGTGCGCCGGAGCACACACGACAAGTACAAATACACGAGTGTGTGGACTCGGAGTGCGTCTAAATGCGACCGCTTCTCGATTCAGACCGGCACGCGATGACCACGCGCTCACATCACATGTTGCCGTGTGCACGCAGCACTTCTTTCGCACCGTACGTAGCCGACCGTGCTAATCGGAGGTGACATATGACAAACATGCAACAATGTATCACTCACGTACACAATTAAGTCAGTAATTATATACATACACACAAAATAAAAAAAATACACCCCCCCCCCCCCATGTAGCTTTTAATAGACTGTTGGGGCAAGTGTTGTTGTTCGCGAGCAGCAATGAAGGCACGCACGGAATATAAGGTGGTGGGTGGCCAGCACCACGCCCTACCGCTCCCCCACACACACACGTATATACAAATACACGAATATCCACACAAAGACAAAAACATCTCCCGTATATCCTAAACAGACTAAAGGGGCAAGTGCTGTCAGCGAGCATCCATGAAGGCCGGAAACGCCGCACGAGTGGGAGTGTGTCCAGCACCACGCCCGGCCGCCTTTGTCTCCCCCAGTGGCTTTGTTTACACAGCGCACCAGGTGCTCATTTAAGGCTGAGTCGACCGAGGGGAGTGGCTTTGTTTACACGGCGGGAATCGAACCCGATCGGCGGGTTCGTAATGGGCAGAGCGCTAACCACTACCCCACCCCCGCCCCCACACACACAGGCACGCGCACGTCACCGCACATATGCACGCGCGCGCATCTGCTCATTGTAAATTTACTACGCGCCTCGACGCCCGTGGATGGATGGATGGCCGAGCTGGCTTTGCTATAAAACGCGAACAGCCATTAAAGGCATTTCAATTTGGTCTCCCTTCCTCCGCGAGGATTGTCCCCTACCTCCCTCCCTCCCTCCACGCGTCTCTCTCCTCCCGTCCCAGCGACACAAACCCGGCGGCTCCCCTGCGCTTGACGCCGGAATTCTGGATTGTGTTTTTTTTTTTAAAGGTGGAGTTCACAGAATTCGGTCCGCTGGTTGGATCATTAACTTCCCCCCCCCCGGTGGAAGAGTGTGGGGTGGTGAACAGGGGGGGGGTGGGGGGTGTTGACGAGGGGTGTGACGTGACCCCCTGATTCGACTGTCCCACCACCACCCCCCACCCCACGCTGCGTTGCTGTCATTGAGAGGCGCAGACAATGGTCCGGGCACTGTCACACCAATGGCGCGCGTACGGCAAAGTGCGCCTGCCCCCCACCTGCCCCCACCCACCCATCCACCCATCCCCCCACCCCCCCACCCCCCCCACCCACCGACCCCCCCCACCCGCCAGCCCCCCCCCACCCACCCACCTCCATTCCCCGCAATTTTGCTGGGCGCTACCCGGCCGCGGTCCCCAAGGTGCCGATAATTCTGTGGAGTGCAGACCGCCCCCCCCCCCCCCCGTGTGGGCGACACGGTGGCTAGGAGATGTTAACTACCTCGCCCGGTACACAGGAGGTCGTGAGTTCGATCCCGACCCTGACGCCTGCTGCGTATTTCGAGTTTGCGTGTCTCTCTCTCTCCGTGATCACGTGAATTTTTCTCCGGGTCCTCCGGGTTTTCCCCCTCCACATTTAGAATCAACGTCCGTTCAGAGTATTTGGCTACTGTAAATGACCACGCGATGAGCCACTTTGCTGAGCGATCATTGTGATCGTCAGGTCGCTTCTGGAAAAGAGCTACAGTGGGCCTAAGATAAAATATCTCCTGTGACTGTGCCCAAAGCCATCGCCTGTTCTTAATATTCACCAGGATCGTGGGACCTCCTTTGCCAGGACCAAAATATGAGAATAGGGTTTCCCCTTTTTATCTGGCAACGAACAGGTGTAAGACAAAAGGGGAAAACCTTTTCTCATTCACCAGGATGTCTCACAATTGTGTTTGTTCTCCGATTCACGTGTCCCCCCCCCCCCCCTCTGTCTATATGGCAACAAAACAGGTGTTAGGATGTTAAAACACCAAACTGAAACCTTTTGCAAGGAATCATGTCTGTTTGGTGTTTTGACATATAACACCTGTTTTGTTGCCAGAAAAAAGGGGAAAACCTCTTCTCATATTTTGGTACTGGCAAAGGAGGTCCCACGATGTAGCTGCTCACCCCGAGCTCTCATTACTCTGACAGTGGATTGTCTTTGTGCTGTGCGCCTTTTGGCGTCCTCTGGTCTAACGCCGTTTGAGACGAGGCTCAAAAGAAAGTTGTCTCTGGTGTGGACCAATTAGCTTCAAAGACAATGTATGTGTTTTTGTTTGCATGCTCACCACAAGTATTGTTGTTAATGCAGACATGATTCCTTGCAAAAGGTTTCAGTTTTGTGTTTTAACATCTTAACACCTGTGTACCGTTCCGGCCTTCATAGGTGCTCGCTAACAGCACTTGCCACTACAGTAAGTTAGGCTATACGGGGGATCTTTGTCTTTGTATAGAACCCATAGAACATGGGTCAGAATACCGGGTCGATAACCATCGAGCGGTGTACAGAGAACGATGATCTGCCGTCGCGTCAACCACGTGCCGTGTTCATTCACTGCCCAGCCAGGAGGAGGGTTATTTTAGCATATGGATAGTGAAACTGGTTTAACAAATGAACAAATATAAATCAATTAGGGTTTTATTTGTCTCGAACTATGCAACGGACGCATATGGCTGCTTTATGCGCGCAAATAATAATAAAAATAATAAAAAACAACTTTGGTTTATGGCCGCGCCCGTCACGAGGCGGCGGCCCTCCGGCATCCAGCCCGGCGAGAGGGACACTGACACCCAGGATTCATGTCTCTACAGCTGCACGCGCCAGCAACTGTGTTCACTTTGATGGTTGCGTTAGCTCAATGGTGCTGAACCGTCATCATCATCGTCGTCGTCGTCGTCGTCACTCACTCACAACACCATACATCATAATCATCGTCGTCCACAATGACGCCATCAATCATCGTCATCATAATCTCCTCGACACGCTCCGCATTCGCCAAATGTCTCAGAGCGCTCGCAGTGGGCTTCGCGTGGCTTTGGCACGGCGCCTGGTGCGAGGAATTTAAACGGGGACCCTGTTCCAATTTCATTCCCTCCTCTTCGTTTGCGTCGCATCTTGGGCCCCTGCAGACGTTTGTCACCGGCGCAGTTGCACCGCCTGCACTATCGACATCTATACCACGGTGCATCTTATGGGAGGGCCTTCATCCAGCAGTGGGTTGACCATGCACGATGATAATTACTTTGCGAACGAGTGTGAATTACACACAAAGCGCTTATCACAGGTGAATAGCAATTGCCTTGCGAATCTCGCCAAGGAGCATAACAATCACTATCGCGCGAACTTCGGTCATTCTGGCAGCGACGTTTGGCTGGCCAGCGAGCAAAGACGGCCACTGCATCGCGCGATTTCAGATGCCCTTCTGCGGCCGTCTGGCACGCTCTTCCTTCCGATGTATTTGGAAGCCACTAAAGCTATGAACTTTTAAATCGGCTAGATTAAAATCGCGTTTCTTTACAACTGCTTTTTTTGTGTGTTCAGTTTGTTGCCCTTCTCCCGCGCCTCCGATGAGCGCGGTTGGCTACGTATGGTGCGAAAGAAGTTCAACATGCAAACAACGAATCAGAGGCGTCTGCCACTCAGCTATCGTGGGGCCTTGTCAGCATCTCACGAGGCCCTCCATTGGGTGTGTCATCGTGTGGAAATGTATATTCGAAGGCTCTCCGTGCATCGAATCGTGCACGTGAGACTCGGTGAACACTACCTGGACACAGCGTCCTGTCGGTCACGTGCTGACCCTTGCAGCCACTAGCGGCGCACCACAACGTCACACAAATAAAGCAGCAGCAATCGATTCGTGAAATTAGTCTCGACCATGAATCATGGGCATTAATGGAATAGCGAAGTTGGAGGAGGGAGGGGGTGCGAAATTATTACAGCTCCAAGATTTCCGTTCACGTAAGCCAAGAAGCGGGACGTGCAAGGGAGCTGATCGAATGTATATACAATGATTTAATTCCTGCATACTGGCCCGATTGATATCGCACGACGGCCTCTCGTTGGCCTTGCCGCTCTATCACTGCCTAACATCGCACGATGTTTGGAAACAAAGTTTTGCTGGCTGCCGGGCAAGCGCGCGGCGGTGACGTGACCGCGTTTCTGCGTGATGACGTTCGGCCGCATCCCTCAGCGTTGAGCCGGGTTCGTGCGTGCCGACGTCATCACGCATCTCCTCCCCCCCCACCACCACCACTACCCACCCACCCTCCACTGTGGCCGTTCTGTCCCGCACAAAATTGCGCAGAGCAGCGCTCGTTGGGGCAATGTTTACTTTGTTGAGCCAGGCTAGAAGCGCTCTCGTCGTGAGGGGCCACCCATTTAGTAGGTGCGCAAAAATCTGTCAAAACTTTACCCCCTCCTTTTATTATTTTAGTTACTCACTTTATTTTCATTTCATTTTTTTTCATTTTTCTACGTGACTTTACCGAAAAGAACCGTAGAATGTGACCGCTCTCCCCCCCTCCCTGTAGGCACGCGTACTTTTTACACCCCCCCCCCCCACCTGCGTACGTACGCTTGACGCGAATCCGAAAGCACGGCCGATATTTAATCCACACAGAAACGAACAAGGCTTAATAATATTATCGTGTTTAAGCAAACAGATAGTCCACCGCCAGCTGCATTATTATCGAGGCTTCACCCACCCGCCCCCCCCCCCCGTTTCCTATGCGTACGCACATTGTCAGTAGACCCCCCCATACGCAAGCGTACGCATTTGGGTTACCCCCCCTCCCCCCTCCATGCGTACGTACTAACTGGATGGCCCCTGACCCAATGACTCAGCAAGCACGTGCTGCGTCCCCGCAATCCCCGTGACTGTCGCTGTAATCCACGGCTGTGCATCACTGTGTAATGCGGGCGAAAGCGACCTTCCGGATGTGACGTCACGAGGAGGCGGAGCCAGGTGACGTGGGTGAAAGGTAGGGGGTCCTTAAGCGGGTAAACCGGAAGGAGAAGGCAGTCGGGGTGTGAATGGAAAGGTGTGGGGCCACGCGGGCGTACGAGCCGAGGGGGCACCGTCAGAAGCGGGAGCCAACCCTGGGAACAGTAGGGAGCTACTGGGAGGTGTAAAGCTGCAGATAGAGATAGGCAGTAAGGCTGTGTGTGAGGAGCAGCGGGGTGGCTGCCAGGAGTCGCAGGAGCGACGAGAAGGCGAGACAGCACGAGGCCGTCAGAGCTGCAGCAGGAACAGCCAAGGGAGCTGTGTGAGAGTACAGCAGCGGAGCTGCCCTACAGCAGCGGAGCTGCTGTGGGGCTGCAAGAGCGACAAGAACAGCAGCGGGGCTGCTGATGTGGACTGGAGTGACATCGGAACCAGCACAGAGAGAATAAGAGAGACAGCCGTGTGGGGACGCAGTACGGACCGAATAAAGGACACTGAGCCAGATATCGTGGTCAAGTCTTTTATTACACTGGGGTCAGAAGTGAAACGGCATGTCTAAGCAAGTAAGGAAGAAAATTCCCCCGGCGCCAGCATCGGCTTCTTCGTCCGACGACGACGAATTCCCTCCGACCACGGATTTTGCTGGGGTGGTGGAGGAGAGCCCTGCTGAGGCGAGCACGGGGACGGGCGTGGAAGATGTCGGCGCGATGGCGGGTCCGTCAACAACATCGGACGCTGAGCAAAGATGGCAACAGGTGGCAGAACAACTGGAGACACTCAAGGACGTCCTGGCGCATCTGTGTCACCTCGTTACGCCAAGGACGACGAAGGAACGAGAAGGTGCTCCACGGGCCGCCACGTTGCCTGCCCTGCCGCCGCCATTGGCCACGCGGCAAGAAGACGCCATCTTGCGCGCTCCGCGGCGCCAAACCGCCATCTTGGCCACGCCGCGGGCCGACGCCATTTTGAATTTACCTCCACAACAACCATCATTGGAAGACGGCGTGAAGAGGAGTCGGAGTCGCCACCTTACTACGGTTAAGGAATTCTCTATCGGGGGCGATTGGAGCGCTTTCGCCTGCCGATTTTTGGCGGCGGTTCGTTCAGCAAGATGGACCGATGCGGAGGCCTTGGAAGTGTTGCCGACTCTACTGGACGACGAATCTGTGCGATTTTTCCGTTCCATAACGGCCGATAAGAAGAAGACGTTATGTGGAGTTTTTGAGGAAATGGCCGACGCTTATGAGCCACCTGACGACGCGCATCGGCGATTCGCTCAACGACAACGAGCACCCGAAGAATCGCCCGTGGCATTCAGGGGTGCGGTGTTGGAGCTGGCCATGGCAGCATATCCTGACACGCCACAGGATCTGCTCGAGCCCCTCATATTGGGAAAAATGCTGGAGCTGTCTCGGGATCTGGGGATCCCCATGCCTGTGTGTGGGCATGAAAAGCTCACGTCCCGGGCGGCAGCAAAGTGTCTGGACGCGCAGTTTAATCTCCGTCGCTGGAAGCAAGTGGCGGCATGGACGGGTGGGCCCGTCAAGGAAGGAGGCGCGATGGGGTGGGACCCCACAAGGGCGATCTATGTGCCGGATGAGCGGGGTCCACAGGAGCTGACGGCTGCCTCCTCTCCATGGCCGGGACGCGGAAGGCCGGGGCCGCGCGCTACGCCATCGGGACGGGGCCGCCGGGACGCAGGACCTGCGCTTCGGCGCAACGAGGCCGATTGCTTCCGCTGCGGCCGTAGGGGCCATTACGCCAAAGATTGCTGGGCCCGCTTCCCGGGTCCGCCGCAGCAGGAGCCCACAACACCGGACAAGCCGACCAAGGAACCTCCGAAACAGGCATGTCGGCACGCACCAGACACTCGGCAAGGCTTTACACCTCACCCACCACCTGTGTTGCGCGATCCTATTGTTGTTGTTAAAGAAAGGCCATCGACGGGGCCTTGTCATTCAGTTACGCAGTGGCGCAAATTGGCACGGAGAGTTGTCGCGGCCGCTACGGGTTCGTCCACTGTACCGGGGTCCATACAAGGTGTGGACGTGCGCATTTTGGTCGACTCGGGAGCGTCTGCGACTATTATATCGGATGTCATTTTCCATCTGTTGGGCATTCCGCCGGGGGCTGTGCGTCCGGTTTATGGGTCTTGCGTCGCTGCAAACGGGGGTAGTATGGGGATTGTGGGCCAGGTGGATGCTAAGATATCTATAGGGGATGTGTCGGCTTCGGGCGTTGTGTTAATATCGAGATCTTTGGCGGTTCCTTGCTTACTAGGCACGGATTTTTTGGCTAAGATGCCCATTTTGATTAAAATCAATGAGAATTGTATTGAATTGCCGGGGGGCCGTCGAATCTCGTTTCTGCCGTCGCCCTGGGGGCGACCTGCTTCGGCCGTACAGGTGCAGGCGCTGTCCGTCGCATCTGTGGACATCCCACCTGGTTCACAGATGCTTATACCCTTGCGGTATCGGAAGCCCCTGCCCAATCGGCTAGGAGCATTAGGGGTCTTGTTGTCACCATCCGCCACGATAACAACGGGATTGGCGTTGGTTGGGGCACAGACCATCGTCCGGCCGGATCAATTACCGGTTTTACAGGTGCTTAATGCGGGGGTGGAAAACATCCGTGTTCCGGCCGGTACGGTTGTGGCACATGCCACTACGGCGTTTGCGACGCACGATTGTCCGCATCGCCGAGGAGTGGTCGCTGGTGTTTCCGAGCCAAGGAGTTCGGATAATCGTTGGATCGCTACCTTATGTGACGAAAATTCTTCCCTGTCCGTGGGGCAACGTGATGCGCTGCGTAAATTGTTGCTGACGTATTCGGATGTATTCAGCTCCGACGATTTGGATTTGGGACGCACATCGTTGCTTTCCCATCACATTGAGACGGGCGACGCTGCCCCTATTCGGTTAAATTCACATCGGATGAGTCCAGCGGAGCGAGAACACGTTCGGGGGGCGGTGGAAGACATGTTGGCTGCGGACATTATATCGCCATCTAACAGCCCATGGGGCGCTCCTGTGGTCTTGGTTAAGAAAAAGGATGGCAACTTGAGATTTTGTGTCGATTTCCGGAAATTGAATAAGATATCGGTGGCAGATGCGTACCCCCTGCCGCGTATGGACGACTCCCTTGACGCATTGTCGGGGGCTAAGTTCTTTTCCACACTGGACCTCTCTTCGGGATTTTGGCAGCTTCCCCTTGATGAGTCCTCACGGGAGAAAACCGCATTCCGTACGCCGCAGGGGTTATTTCAATTCAACTGCCTCCCGATGGGATTGAATGCGGCCCCTGCTACGTTTCAAAGATTGATGGAGCTCGTTTTGACGGGGTTGCAGTGGGAGACGTGTCTTATATATTTGGACGATATTATTGTGTTCAGCCGCACATTTGAGGAACATTTAACGCGGCTGGAGACAGTGTTCACGAGGATGCGCTCTGCCAATTTGAAATTCAAACCAAAGAAATGCCACCTACTGCAACGGTCCGTCCGTTATTTGGGGCACATTGTGAGTGCCGAGGGGGTGTCCACGGATCCGGAAAAGACGGCGTGTGTCCGGGATTGGCCGACTCCGGCCTCTGTGGGGGATGTTCGACGGTTTTTGGGATTTGCCTCGTATTACCGAAGATTTGTGCCGGGGTTTGCGACGATTGCGAGGCCCTTGCATCTCCTTACGGGTAAAGGACGGAAATTTGTTTGGGGAGAGCCGGAAGAGGCGGCCTTTCGGAGTCTGCGCGATCTATTGGCTACGGCCCCGACATTGGATTATCCCGATTTTGATCGCCCTTTCATTCTCGATACGGACGCGAGTGACACAGGTATTGGGGCGGTATTATCACAGTCTAAAGGGGGCGTAGAGCGCGTCGTGGCGTATGGTAGCCGAGTCTTGTCGCCTGCGGAAACACGCTACTGTGTCACTCGTAGAGAACTTTTGGCGGTTGTTTTTTTCCTACGGCAATTTCGACCGTACCTTTACGGTCGTTCTTTTATTGTGCGTACGGATCATGCGGCCTTGCAATATGCACTTAAAATGGACCAGCCATCGGGACAGTGGGCACGTTGGTTGGACACGCTGCAGGAGTTTTCCTTCCAAATTCAACATCGGAAGGGAGTGCGCCATGCGAACGCTGACGCACTTTCCAGATTACCAGGGCGCGCCCCTTGTAAATGTGCGTCGGGGACGCATAGGTGTTCGCCGATTCTCAACCCCCCTCAGCCGCTCACGTTGGCCGTCGGGAAGTCGGATACTCCGATGGAACCGGGACCGACTGATGGGGTTTTGAATCTGCCGCGGTCTGTCTGGATTCGGGAACAGATGATGGACGAGTCGTTGTTGTCCATGCGGAAGCGGTCTATGAGGGACAAGGGGAGTCCGAGTTCGGCTATGGGGCCGCGAACCGCTCTCCGAGATGGTCTGCTTATGTGGCAAGAAAGGTTCCAGGAAAGCTGGCGTGTGGTGGTACCAACGTCCTTGCGATTTGAGTTGATTAGAACTCTCCATTGTGACACACTATTGCATTTAGGGGTGCAGAAGACCTTGTTGACGTTACAACGTCATTATTTTTGGCACGGCATGGCGACAGATGTCGTAGGGCACGTGCGCGCGTGCCCTGAATGCGCCCGGCGTAAGCCGCCTAAACATCCTTACGTGCCGCCTCTCCAGTCGATTCAGGTGTCTCGAGTCAATGAATTGGTGGCACTGGACATATTGGGACCCTTCCCACCATCGGCGAGGGGAAATAAATATTTGCTGGTAGGGGTCGAGTATCTCTCCCGTTGGCCGATGGCCTGGCCGTTGCCCGATCAGTCGGCCGCGGCCATCACCGACGCCTTTTTGTTTGGGTACATTATGGACAAGGGGGCGCCGGAGAGACTCCTCACGGACCAGGGCCGAAATTTCTCTTCTAAATTATTGGCTGAAGTGTGCGCAGGCCTTGGGACTAAGAAGATACGGACATCTCCATACCATCCGCAGACGGATGGTATGGTTGAGCGGCTGAACAGGACATTGTCTGCCATGCTTTGCCATACTGTGAGTGAACAGCAATCGGATTGGGATCTGCACATCCCCGGAGTGCTTTCGGCGTACAGGATGACGCCCCATGCGGCTACAGGGTATTCGCCGTTTTACCTTATGTATGGTCGGGAAAACGTGCCTCCGGTGGATGTGCAATTGGGTACTGGGGTGAAGGGACCTCGTAAACCACTCCCTGAATACATTCAGGACACGGTTCGCCGGGTTACGGAGGCGCGGGAAAACGCCCGCGTGGCTACGGCCAAAGCCCAGGCCCGGAACGAGCGGTATGCTCGGCGGTCTGAGGGGGAGTGCCCCTGGAAGGTGGGAGACCTGGCCTGGCTCCATTGCCCGCAGGTGCGGCCGGGGACCTCTCCTAAATTGCACAAACCTTGGCATGGTCCTGTGCGCCTCATTGAGGTTCCCAATCCACAGTCGGCGCGCGTTCAGTTTGGTTCTCGCCGTTGGTTTGTTCATACGTCGCGGTTGAAACCATATGTTGCTCCCCTACGTGATGCGTCATCTCCCAATGTTGCCTTGCCGGGGTCTGTTGCTGCTGACTCTGACTCTTCCCCGCCTGCGTCCATTGATCTTGCTAGAGCGCCTGTCGTACCTGTTCCAGACAGGCCGACCGTGACACCGCGGGGGAGGAGTGGGCCTGCTCGGAGGGCGCCTGCCAAGGCTGCGGGACCTTCAGGCCCGGCGACCCTTCCGACCCCGCTGCAGGCGCATTCGCCGAATATGACCAAGACTGATTCGTCAGGGACACGAGATGTCGGTGGACTTCCAATCGCAGCAGGGGAATTACCCCCTGTCATTTCTCGTGTTCCATCGCGTCCCCGTTCTACAAGTGGGCCGCCGACCGTCCGGGACGGGCCGGCGACCCGCACTCGTTCCAAATCGCTTACGTTTCGTTGATTGTATGTTGTTATTGTTCTTGTTCTTGCCGTCGTATTTATCGCATGCTTTCGTACGTTCGTCGATGTTACTTGTGTGTTGTTCTTGTTGTTATATTGCATGCTTAGTGTCCTTTAAGGGGGAAGGTCGGTTCACCGCATTACGCTTTGGTGTTGTTCAGCCGAGGTCGGCTGGGTTTTTTCTATGGGGGAGGGTGGTGTAATGCGGGCGAAAGCGACCTTCCGGATGTGACGTCACGAGGAGGCGGAGCCAGGTGACGTGGGTGAAAGGTAGGGGGTCCTTAAGCGGGTAAACCGGAAGGAGAAGGCAGTCGGGGTGTGAATGGAAAGGTGTGGGGCCACGCGGGCGTACGAGCCGAGGGGGCACCGTCAGAAGCGGGAGCCAACCCTGGGAACAGTAGGGAGCTACTGGGAGGTGTAAAGCTGCAGATAGAGATAGGCAGTGAGGCTGTGTGTGAGGAGCAGCGGGGTGGCTGCCAGGAGTCGCAGGAGCGACGAGAAGGCGAGACAGCACGAGGCCGTCAGAGCTGCAGCAGGAACAGCCAAGGGAGCTGTGTGAGAGTACAGCAGCGGAGCTGCTGTGGGGCTGCAAGAGCGACAAGAACAGCAGCGGGGCTGCTGATGTGGACTGGAGTGACATCGGAACCAGCACAGAGAGAATAAGAGAGACAGCCGTGTGGGGACGCAGTACGGACCGAATAAAGGACACTGAGCCAGATATCGTGGTCAAGTCTTTTATTACAACTGCTTCACTGCTGCCTCTCATCAGTGGGTCACATTTGTTCAAATCTCTTTTCGCGATGACCTACGGCAAGCGGCATGAATTCTGGACGAGCGAAACACACGGCCGGTTTCACCGCAACTCGCTCGGTTATTCCCCCGTGGAAATCAGCTGTCCGCGCCAGGAATCGAACCTATACCCCCTTGCAAGCCGGCCTCCTGGCGGGCGCGGACGTCTGAATTCATAAACGTGCGTTCAGAGTATTCGGCTGCTAATAATGTCCACGCGATAATCTATTTCGTTGAGCGATCATTTGCGGCCAGGTCGCTTCTGGAAAAGAGCTACACAGCTCAGTGGGCCTAACCTGGTAAAATAAAAATTGTTTAACAGTTTACGTTGCACCTAGAGTTGTACTCGTCAAAGAATCAACATTAAAGGAAGGAATATGGTTTATAAACGCACATGTGTCAACAAATGATTGCCCCCTGAGTTCGATTCCCAGCCACGGCTGACATCAGGGGCGAATTCGATCTCAACCGATCCTGGGTTATTCCCTTGCCTTCACCAACCCGGTGAAGTATAGTGGCGAGATGTTTACTACCTCGCCTGGTGTGCACGAGGTCACGTGGGTTCGATCCCGACCCTGACGCCTGTATATTTGAAGTTTGCGGGTCTCTCGCCCCGTGGTCGCGTGGATTTTTGTCCGGGTTCTCCGGTTTATTTCCCTCCACATTTATAAACATGCGTTTAGAGTATTAGACTGTTATAAAAAAAAATGCCCACGTGACAAGCCACTTCGTTGAGCTGTCATTTGTGGCCAAGTCGCTTCTGAAAAAAAGAGCGATGGAGCTCAGTGGGCCTTACCTGGTAAAGTACTTTTTTTTAAGAAAGTCCATTATCAATCGACACGGCGTGCGAAGGCCTTTATCCATAAGTATATTTAATATACGACGGGCTGTGTATATACACATATATATTCAGATAGATGAGCGTCATCTCGCGTTCAACAATCGACACGTACAGTACACGGTACACGCGCGCGTGTGTTAACGTGAGTCACTTCTGAAAGGTGAAGTTGTAACTTTGGTGAACTTTATTGGCACTGAAAGACGATGCCGGTAAAATATATCGTATTATTATTATGATAATTTATTAGAAATATAAGTTCGTTTTATTATTGTACTTGCTCTGTACAGCACCAGGTGAAACGCGCGTTAGAAGTGTAAAATATTACTTAACAAAAAAATGACATATTATTGGTTCTTTCGGTAAAGTCACGTAGAAGAGAAATAATAAAATAATATAAATATAAAACAATAAAAATTATCACGACGTTTCGACTGCAACACAAGTAATCATCATCAGGTGTGAAATCCACAGCAAGAACATTTTCTTTCTGGTTTTTTGGCCACTCGTTCCGACTGGCCTTCATAAGTGCTCGCTAACAGCACTTGCCCCAACAGCGTGTTAAGGGCTACACGGGGTGATCTTTGTCTTTGTGTGCACCAAGCCTGGCACAGGCGCCGTGGTGAGGTCACCGCCACTTAGTGATCCTCTTCTGGAAATATGTCAGTGGCGAATGGCGGCTGTCGTTGTTGTGTGTGAATGTGAGTTTGTGTTTGTGAGTGTGTATTTGTGAGTGTGTATTTGTGTGTTTGTGAGTGTGTGTTGTGAGTTTGTGTCTGCGAGTGTGTGTTTGTGAGCAAGTGCGTAGGTGCGCGTAACAACTGACACGTTTCCGGAAGAGGATCGGTCGGATGAAACGTCCTAATCTCGGTGAGAGTTAAATACTGATGGCATCCGCATGCAGTATACTGTATACGATACAGTCTACAATACAAAGAACACACAACAAATATAAGAAAAACGTCAATACGCTGCATGCCTCGCAATGAAAACTATGCAATAGGCGACGTTTCAGGCAATGCCCCTTCTTCATAACATATGGAAGGCCAGTGCTCGAAACGTCACACGTATGTATGTTGAACTTTTTTCGCACCGCACCTAGTCAAGCGTGATAATCGGTGGACAACAAAACTTCAATCTCGATTTAAAAGCGCACAGGCGCGATGGCTTCTAAATATTATAAATGTTATTTTTTGATCAGAATGTGTTGACTTTTAGAGTTTGTTTGTGCTTGTGCATCGCTGCCAACGCAGCAGCAGCATCACCAAATAATCCGTCTCTCATACCGACGAATGGACACCTTGAATTCAACGTTAATTTTTAAAGAGAGTGCTGGGATATTGAGATTGCGACATTTATTCATCAAACACGTAAGAAATACTACCCGAGAAGAACGTGAGAGCTGACGGTCGTGGCGTTATAATTCGGCGTGTGATCCGTGCAACACGCACAGCGATCGCCGATTGTGATGTTGTCGCGAGATTTTTGAGCATTGCAAGGCTCACAATCTTAATTTAGGAGCTTTCGTGACTGCAGGAATTATTCTTTGGTTCTTTTCGGTTAAGTCACGTCTAAAAATAAAATAATAAATTAAAATAACATATTACGACGTTTCGATTGCAACACAAGCAATCATCATCAGGTATAAAAGAAATAGCAACAAAAATCTAACTGGAAAACTATATTATTTGTTTCTTTCGGTTAAGTCACGTCTAAAGATAAAATAATAAATTAAATTAAATAATAGAATACGACGTTTCGATTGCAACACAAGCAATCATCATCAGGTATAATGAAATAGCGACATAAAATCTAACCAGAAAACTATAGACAGACATATTAGCAGACAGATATCACCAAGATACATAGCGAGAGCAACACAGGTAACAGAGAGGGGTGATCGTCTCTGTGTGGTGGCCTTAAATAGACAGAGGGGGGGGCGGAGGCAGAGAGAGGGAGGAGGGTTAGAGAAAAAATTAGCATATCAATGAGTGGTCAACAGACGTGGTGCTGCGAATGCGATGGCACGGCAAGCAAGCCTGAAAATCAGGAGAAGGACACACTAAAATTAAATAACCTAGTAAAATATCGAAATGTAATGTAATACAACACAGAGGGTCGGTCAACACACAATTAACGCATAGCCTGGTTGATTACGTATTTCAAAGATTGCTAAGTTAGAATTTAAGTGTGAACAATCTAAAGAGAGGACACAGGCAGAGAAAACAAGTCGCCAGAGAGAGAGAAAAAAGATAAGCTTAAAACTTCCCCGTAGAAGTGGTTCAATCTTAATTTTAGAACTTTCGTGACTGCAGGAATTATTATTTGTTTCTTTCGGTTAAGTCACGTCTAAAGATAAAATAATAAATTAAATTAAATAATAGAATACGACGTTTCGATTGCAACACAAGCAATCATCATCAGGTATAATGAAATAGCGACATAAAATCTAACCAGAAAACTATAGACAGACATATTAGCAGACAGATATCACCAAGATACATAGCGAGAGCAACACAGGTAACAGAGAGGGGTGATCGTCTCTGTGTGGTGGCCTTAAATAGACAGAGGGGGGGCGGAGGCAGAGAGAGGGAGGAGGGTTAGAGAAATCTGTCTGCTAATATGTCTGTCTATAGTTTTCTGGTTAGATTTTATGTCGCTATTTCATTATACCTGATGATGATTGCTTGTGTTGCAATCGAAACGTCGTATTCTATTATTTAATTTAATTTATTATTTTATCTTTAGACGTGACTTAACCGAAAGAAACAAATAATAATTCCTGCAGTCACGAAAGTTCTAAAATTAAGATTGAACCACTTCTACGGGGAAGTTTTAAGCTTATCTTTTTTCTCTCTCTCTGGCGACTTGTTTTCTCTGCCTGTGTCCTCTCTTTAGATTGTTCACACTTAAATTCTAACTTAGCAATCTTTGAAATACGTAATCAACCAGGCTATGCGTTAATTGTGTGTTGACCGACCCTCTGTGTTGTATTACATTACATTTCGATATTTTACTAGGTTATTTAATTTTAGTGTGTCCTCCTGATTTTCAGGCTTGCTTGCCGTGCCATCGCATTCGCAGCACCACGTCTGTTGACCACTCATTGATATGCTAATTTTTTCTCTAACCCTCCTCCCTCTCTCTGCCTCCGCCCCCCCCTCTGTCTATTTAAGGCCACCACACAGAGACGATCACCCCTCTCTGTTACCTGTGTTGCTCTCGCTATGTATCTTGGTGATATCTGTCTGCTAATATGTCTGTCTATAGTTTTCTGGTTAGATTTTATGTCGCTATTTCATTATACCTGATGATGATTGCTTGTGTTGCAATCGAAACGTCGTATTCTATTATTTAATTTAATTTATTATTTTATCTTTAGACGTGACTTAACCGAAAGAAACAAATAATAATTCCTGCAGTCACGAAAGTTCTAAAATTAAGATGGAAAACTATAGACAGACATACAAGCAGACAGACATCACAACGGCACACAGAGAGAGGACACAAATCGGCACAAAGAGAGGGGTCGTTTCTGTGACGGTCCCTTAAATATATAGAGGGGGGGGCGGGGACGGAGAGAGGGAGGGGGCAGAGAGAATTAGCATATCAATGAGTGTACGGCAACGTACTGCTGTTGCAAGTAAGATGACAATGTGGAACGGCCACCACACTCACTGCGGCGACCCGCACACCTCTCATACACCAGGGCCACATCAAGGTTCCTGTAGGCCCGAGGGCACTTCTTGTGTCGTAGTTCTTCGGCGATAACTTTCTGCAGTGGTCACTGCTGCCCCGTGGCTACTACGGCCGCTATCACACTCGCTGGATTTGTGCGAAAAACACAAATTCAAGATGCTATTTGCAAATTTTTGAAATGAAAAAAAAATCTCGGAAACTTCATCTCCGGTGTTAATTTCACTCACCTTGTGAAAATAAAAAAACGCGGTTGACATTGACATGACTCTGCCTTGACTTAAAGCTTTCGTGACGGCAGGAATTCATATTATTTGGGTCTTTCGGTAAAGTCACGTAGAACACATTTTTTTGTAATTTTTATAATTATTTTTGTTGATAATCTTTTCGTAATTTTTTTAAAACATTTTTTTGTTCTACGTGACTTTACCGAAAGACCGAAAGAATATGACTGCCTCTTTGTATATACACTGTGCATATCCTTGCTATATAAACATTTATTCAAGAAGGTATCTTGCTTACATTTTTTTGTCATGCAAAAAAAATGGTCGCATATTTTTCCCTAGGCCCTTTAGTTTTCGTAGGCCCTAGCCCCGTGCCCATTGGATAATACGGCCCTGCCTCACACACACCTAAGTATATTGAACTTCTTTTGCACCGTACGTAGCCAACCGTGCTAACGAGCCGCGGAATGAACTCGAATCGAACTTACAAGTCATTGGCCAGGAATGGTGGACAATATTAAAACATGCTCTTTGCGTCTTTCGGTATGAATTCCTGCAGTCACGAAAGCTTTAAATCAAGATTGAATATTAAAACATTATATTTTCAGTGAAACCACAACAAACAATTGGCGAACGAGGCCAGTCTTAGCCGCTGAACACGTAGAGGCAGTATTGTGTATGTGCACGTGTTATATTTGTGGTGAGCGTTCATTCGCTATTTTGTTCGTAATAATATGAATAATCATGAGCATCGGACAAGATCTATCTGAAATGTTGTGTTTAAAGCTTTCGTGACTGCAGGGATTCATATTCTTGGTTCTATCGGTAAAGTCACGTTGAAGGGAAATAATAAAATAATACAAATAATAAACAACAAAAATTATCACGACTTTTCGACTGCAACACAAGCAATCATCATCAGGTGTGAAATCCACAGCAAGAAAGTTTGAAAAAAAGTGTAATATTATTTTCTTGTTGTGGATTTCACACCTGATGATGATTGCTTGTGTTGCAGTCGAAACGTCGTGAGAGTTTTTGTTCTTTTATATTTATATTATTTTATTATTCCCCTTCTACGTGACTTTACCGAAAGAACCAAGAATATAAGATCTATCTGGATTAAAAAAAAATCCATCGAGCCCCCTACCCACGACCTGAAATCGCCCGCTGCGATTTGGTGCTTTCCTCACCATTGCTTCCGCCAATCCGTCACTATCCTCCCTGCTTCTATCGGTAACGTCACGCAGGTAGAAAAACAAACAGATCACGACGTTTCGATCGCCACACAAGCAACCGTCCTCCTGACGACCTACGTGACTTCACCGAAAGAACCAAAAAGAGGGTGGTTCAAATCAATCCGTCACTCGTCTCGACCATGGGGCCATCGCGCCGTGGAGCGACGCGCTCTGTGCCCGCGGCGGTCCCGACTCACTCCGCGTTTAAACGCCGACACGGCGGCGATCTTAAACGCCGTGCGTGTGGCACGCGTTCATCTCGCTGCACCTCAACGGGGAATTCCCAGGCACGCATCTCTCTCGCTGCTTCCTCTTCTTCTGCTGCTTCGTCTTCTTCTTCTTCGCGCGCTCTGAAGCTCCTGTGACATTTATTTACGTCCCTGTTTCAGATCCATACGCCACAGCAAGTACGATGCATTCGGTGTATTGCTATATATGCAGTGGGTCAAATTCAGGCGCAGACTAGAACTTTCGAGGAGTCGTACGAGAGCAGGTTAAAAGCAACATAACAATGTGCCCATATAAAACACTTTTAAACATCACAATGTTCACAATCATCCACACCTAATAAATGTATAACATTGTACTCCCTTGCTCAAACATGAATATTCGTACATTAATGAGTGAAGATTACTGTTCTTGAATGCTACGTAACGTTGCCCCTGTATGATATGCGATATTATAATAATGAAGTATATTTCACCATTAATGTTTCGTTGATTGTCAAGGCGTCTGCATTGCAGGGCGTCGCGATGGCGAGATGTTAACTCCCTCGCCTGGTATACAGGAGGTCGTGGATTTCATCCTGACCCTTGTATATTCCGAGTTTCTATGTTCTCCCCGTGGTCGCGTGGAATTTTTTTTCTCCGGTGTTTCCCTCAATGCGTTTAGAGGTATTTGTCTGTTAGAGATGTTCCCACGATAAGCCACAGAGCTACATTGCCCAGTGTGCCCATACCTGGTAAAGGAAAAATAATTCGTTATTGGGGCGTTTGGTCCAATTTCAATGAATTCATCTTGGAAGGAGTGAAGTACCTATGGGCAGGATCGGTCGGATTAACCCATGGGCTAATAAGGCTTAGGCCCTCATATGCTGTCAGGCATTTCAGTCCTCCGACATTGAAGTAACGGCTGAGAACCGACGGTAGCTCGGCATCGGAAATGTTTTTTTTGTCTTTCAGAATCATAACGTTCATTTATGTGTACTGAAGGAATCCGATGAACTATGCAGCTCCTTTTTTAAACAGGCGTCCAGGATAGTCTCTGAATTGCGATGACAGCATTCGTGACTGTGCCACGGATAAAGCTAGGAATACATTTTTTTGCTTGAAGAAATCAGTGCAGTGAGTGATGTTTACGTTTGATGACTTTACCTTGAGTCGAACACAATTGTATTTTTTTGATAGGCAAATAAATAAATATGGTTGAAGATGTCACGATGTTTTTGTTGTTGTTGCAATATATGTAGGTCCTTTCCTCCTATTCGCCTTAGGCCTCTCACAACCCCTAATCCAGCCCTGCATACACGCTGAGGGATATGTACCGTACAGACGCACAAACATATTGGCCTTGGTGTAGTCCGTGTGCTGTGGTTCTACCATCTTGACGCACTACCTTGCCCTTTGCAAACTTGACCGCGTGCAAGTTGTTTGTGCATTGTGTTGTCCATTTCAGTTTGCCGTCGTGAGCCTGCAGCTGTCCCTGGTGTAAAGATATGTGTTTGTCGACGTTTCAGCCCACTCGCCTTCCACAGGAGACTTACTTCATTGCGCTGAACCTGCTAATCGTTTCGTAAAGTTCACACCTGTGCATGGAGCGTGAGGAGCGGTGGGGCAGCGAGTTGGGTTCCAGCTCACGGGCCAACTTTGTCTCTCGCTCGGGAGACAAAGGCGGCCGGGCGTGGTGCTGGTCACCCACTCCCTCGTGTGCCGTGTCGGCCTTCATAGGTACTCGTGAACAGCACTTGCCCGACAAGTCAGTGAAGGCTATACGGGGGATCTTTATCTTTGTATGGGCCGTGAAGCGGATACGAGCGATGGTGCGCGCGGGCAATCATGCCCGACGCTTCGCGGCGTCGTTCACGGACAGGACTTAATAATCTGCTCTACGTAATTGCGTTAGTTCTACAGCAAAGTAAAGTGATTAACTGCAGATTTTAGCCATTCACCGCAGCGTAATTTAATTGACGACACCATTACACCACTCGCGGCAGGTTATCAAATAAACCACCGCAAAAAAATGAACAAAGTTCCTATGATCACTGTTACGTTGCTTATGGCTTTATTTTGGTGGTTTCGAAAACTTTTTTTGATTTGGCCATGTTTGTTTGTTGTAGTACGGAGTTAGAATGATGGCTTTAATCTAAGTTGTCTTGTGGTTGTTGTTTGATTTACATCCCACTGGGATTTTTGCACAGCGTTGGTGGACGGTGTTTCTTTTTCTGGAAGACTTTGCAGTTTTTTCCTGGATTTTTCTGTTTGCGCTTAGTCACATAGTCACTTTAAGACGTTTTCTTGTTCATGTTTTTTGTTTTTTATTTGTTGCGCTTGCACCCGATTCAAGAGCCGAATGGCTCACAGAGCTATACCAAATAAATAAAATTGAACAATATCCAATGATTCTCCGTACAAGTTTCCCTCGCTTAATGCGGGTTCGCTTTGTGCGCCACATTTTTTTGGAACGCATCTACTACTCCGACCGTAACTGCCGCGTGAAGCGAGGGAAACCTGCGTAGCTCAAGGCTTTCTACCAACATCATCCAATTGGGAATTGTCTTCACGAGCACGGTCATTCGCATGTCGCCACGATCGAATCAAAACACCGCACACATTGGTCGTGAGGCCAACTCTGAGTCTCTGTATTCGTGGCCCGAGCTCTTCCTTTCTGTCTCTCTATGAGCCGTATTCCTCTTTTAGTTTTGTTTTAGTTTGCTAAGTACCACTACCAGCTGTGCAGTACACTACAGTACAACACACTGTAATACAGTACACTACAGTACATCACACTGTAACACAGTACACTATAGTACATCACACTGTAACACAGTACACTACAGTACATCACACTGTAACACAGTACACTATAGTACATCACACTGTAACACAGTACACTACAGTACATCACACTGTAACACAGTACACTATAGTACATCACACTGTAACACAGTACACTACAGTACATCACACTGTAATACAGTACACTATAGTGCATCACACTGTAATACAGTACACTGTGGTACATCACACTGTAACACAGTACACTACAGTACATCACACTGTAATACAGTACACTATAGTACATCACACTGTAACACAGTACACTATAGTACATCACACTGTAACACAGTACACTATAGTACAACACACTGTAACACAGTACACTATAGTACATTACACTGTAACACAGTACACTATAGTATATCACACTGTAATACAGTACACTATAGTACATCACACTGTAACACAGTACACTATAGTACATCACACTGTAACACAGTACACTATAGTACATCACACTGTAATACAGTACACTATAGTACATCACACTGTAATACAGTACACTATAGTACATCACACTGTAATACAGTACACTATAGCACATCACACTGTAACACAGTACACTATAGTACATCACACTGTAACACAGTACACTATAGTACATCTCACTGTAACACAGTACACTATAGTACATCACACTGTAATACAGTACACTACAGTACAACACACTGTAATACAGTACACTATAGTACATCACACTGTAATACAGTACACTATAGTACATCACACTGTAACACAGTACACTATAGTACATCACACTGTAATACAGTACACTACAACACATCACACTGTAATACAGTACACTATAGTACATCACACTGTAATACAGTACACTATAATACATCACACTGTAATACAGTACACTACAGTGCATCACACTGTAATACAGTACACTATAGTACATCACACAGTAATACAGTACACTACAGTACATCACACTGTAATACAGTACACTATAGTACATAACGCTGTAATACAGTACACTATCATACATCACACTGTAATACAGTACACTATAGTACATCACACTGTAATACAGTACACTATAGTACATCACACTGTAACACAGTACACTATAGCACATCACACTGTAACACAGTACACTATAGTACATCACACTGTAACACAGTACACTATAGTACATCACACTGTAATACAGTACACTATAGAACATCATACTGTAATACAGTACACTATAGTACATCACACTGTAATACAGTACACTATAGTACATCACACTGTAACACAGTACACTATAGCACATCACACTGTAACACAGTACACTATAGTACATCACACTGTAATACAGTACACTACAGTACAACACACTGTAACACAGTACACTATAGTACATCACACTGCAACACAGTACACTATAGTACATCACACTGTAACACAGTACACTATAGTACATCACACTGTAATACAGTACACTACAGTACAACACACTGTAATACAGTACACTATAGTACACTGTAATACAGTACACTATAGTACATCACACTGTTACACAGTACACTACAGTACATCACACTGTAATACAGTACACTATAGTACATCACACTGTAACACAGTACACTATAGTACATCACACTGTAATACAGTACACCACAGTACAACACACTGTAATACAGTACACTATAGTACACTGTAATACAGTACACTATAGTACATCACACTGTTACACAGTACACTACAGTACATCACACTGTAATACAGTACACTATAGTACATCACACTGTAATACAGTACACTATAATACATCACACTGTAATACAGTACACTACAGAACATCACACTGTAATACAGTACACTATAGTACATCACATTGTTACAAGTACACTACAGTACATCACACTGTAATACAGTACACTACAGTACATCACACTGTAACACAGTACACTACAGTACATCACACTGTAATACAGTACACTATAGTACATCACACAGTAATACAGTACACTATAGTACATCACACTGTAACACAGTACACTATAGTACATCACACTGTAATACAGTACACTATAGTACATCACACTGTAATACAGTACACTATAATACATCACACTGTAATACAGTACACTACAGAACATCACACTGTAATACAGTACACTATAGTACATCACATTGTTACAAGTACACTACAGTACATCACACTGTAATACAGTACACTACAGTACATCACACTGTAACACAGTACACTACAGTACATCACACTGTAATACAGTACACTATAGTACATCACACAGTAATACAGTACACTATAGTACATCACACTGTAACACAGTACACTATAGTACATCACACTGTAATACAGTACACTATAGTACATCACACTGTAATACAGTGCACTATAGTACATCACACTGTAATACAGTACACTATAGTACATCACACTGTAATACAGTACAAAACAGTACATCACACTGTAACACAGTACACTATAGTACATCAGACTGTAATACAGTACACTATAGTACATCACACTGTAACACAGTACACTATAGTACATCACACTGTAATACAGTACACAACAGTGCATCACACTGTAACACAGTACACTATAGTACATCACACTGTAACACAGTACACTATAGTACATCACACTGTAATACAGTACACTAGAGTACAACACACTGTAACACGGTACACTATAGCACATCACACTGTAATACAGTACACCACACTGTAACACAGTACACTATAGCACATCACACTGTAATACAGTACACTAGAGTACAACACACTGTAACACGGTACACTATAGTACATCACACTGTAACACAGTACACTATAGTACATCACCCTGTAACACAGTACACTATAGTACATCACACTGTAATACAGTACACTATAGTACATCACACTGTAATACAGGACACTATAGTACAACACACTGTAATACAGTACACTATAGTACATCACACTGTAACACAGTACACTATAGTACATCACACTGTAATACAGTACACTATAGTACATCACACTGTAACACAGTACACTATAGTACATCACACTGTAACACAGTACACTATAGTACATCACACTGTAACACAGTACACTATAGTACAACACACTGTAACAGAGTACACTATTGTACATTACACTGTAACACAGTACACTATAGTACATCACACTGTAATACAGTACACTATAGCACATCACACTGTAACACAGTACATTATAGTACATCACACTGTAACACAGTACACTATAGTACATCACACTGTAACACAGTACACTATAGTACATCACACTGTAATACAGTACACTATAGTACAACACACTGTAACACAGTACATTATAGTACATCACACTGTAACACAGTACACTATAGCACATCACACTGTAACACAGTACACTATAGTACATCACACTGTAACACAGTGCACTATAGTACTGTAATGTACTGTAGTGTAACACAGTACACTACAGTACATCACACTGTAATACAGTACACTACAGTACATCACACTGTAATACAGCACACTATTGTACATAACACTGTAACACAGTACGCTATAGTACATCACACTGTAACACAGTACATTATAGTACATCACACTGTAACACAGTACACTATAGTACATCACACTGTAATACAGTACACTATAGTACATCACACTGTAACACAGTACACTATAGTACATCACACTGTAACACAGTACACTATAGTACATCACACTGTAATACAGTACACTATAGTACATCACACTGTAACACAGTACACTATAGTACATCACACTGTAACACAGTACACTATAGTACATCACACTGTAATACAGTACACTACAGTACATCACACTGTAAAATAGTACACGATAGTACATCACACTGTAATACAGTACACTATAGTACATCACACTGTAACACAGTACACTATAGTACATCACACTGTAATACAGTACACTATAGTACATCACACTGTAACACAGTACACTATAGCACATCACACTGTAATACAGTACACCACAGTACATCACACTGTAATACAGTACACTACAGTACATCACACTGTAACACAGTACACTATAGTACATCACACTGTAATGCAGTACACTATAGTACATCACACTGTAACACAGTACACTATAGTACATCACACTGTAATACAGTACACTATAGTACATCACACTGTAACACAGTACACTATAGTACATCACACTGTAATACAGTACACCACAGTACATCACACTGTAACACAGTACACTATAGTACATCACACTGTAACACAGTACACTATAGTACATCACACTGTAATACAGTACACTATAGTACATCACACTGTAACACAGTACACTATAGTACATCACACTGTAATACAGTACACCACAGTACATCACACTGTAACACAGTACACCATAGTACATCACACTGTAATACAGTACACTACAGTACATCACACTGTAATACAATACACTACAGTACATCACACTGTAACACAGTACACTATAGTACATCACACTGTAACACAGTACACTATAGTACATCACACTGTAACACAGTACACTATAGTACATCACACTGTAATACAGTACACTATAGTACATCACACTGTAACACAGTACACTATAGTACATCACACTGTAACACAGTACACTATAGTACATCACACTGTAATACAGTACACTATAGTACATCACACTGTAACACAGTACACTATAGTACATCACACTGTAATACAGTACACCACAGTACATCACACTGTAACACAGTACACTATAGTACATCACACTGTAACACGGTACACTATAGTACATCACACTGTAACACAGTACACTATAGTACATCACACTGTAACACAGTACACTATAGTACATCACACTGTAACACAGTACACTATAGTACATCACACTGTAACACAGTACACTATAGTACATCACACTGTAACACAGTACACTATAGTACATCACACTGTAACACAGTACACTATAGTACATCACACTGTAACACAGTACACTATAGTACATCACACTGTAACACAGTACACTATAGTACATCACACTGTAATACAGTACACTACAGTACATCACTCTGTAACACAGTACACTATAGTACATCACACTGTAACACAGTACACTATAGTACATCACACTGTAACACAGTGCACTATAGTACATCACACTGTAACACAGTACACTATAGTACATCACACTGTAATACAGTACACTACAGTACATCACACTGTAATACAATACACTACAGTACATCACACTGTAACACAGTACACTATAGTACATCACACTGTAACACAGTACACTATAGTACATCACACTGTAACACAGTACACTATAGTATATCACACTGTAATACAGTACACTATAGTACATCACACTGTAACACAGTACACTATAGTACATCACACTGTAACACAGTACACTATAGTATATCACACTGTAACACAGTACACTATAGTACATCACACTGTAACACAGTACACTATAGTACATCACACTGTAACACAGTACACTATAGTACATCATACTGTAATACAGTACACTACAGTACATCACACTGTAACACAGTACACTATAGTACATCACACTGTAATACAGTACACTACAGTACATCACACTGTAATACAATACACTACAGTACATCACACTGTAACACAGTACACTATAGTACATCACACTGTAATACAGTACACTACAGTACATCACACTGTAATACAATACACTACAGTACATCACACTGTAACACAGTACACTATAGTACATCACACTGTAACACAGTACACTATAGTACATCACACTGTAACACAGTGCACTACAGTACATCACTCTGTAACACAGTACACTATAGTACATTACACTGTAACACAGTACACTACAGTACATCACACTGTAACACAGTACACTATAGTACATCACACTGTAACACAGTACACTATAGTACATCACACTGTAATACAGTACACTACAGTACATCACTCTGTAACACAGTACACTATAGTACATCACACTGTAACACAGTACACTATAGTACATCACACTGTAACACAGTACACTATAGTACATCACACTGTAATACAGTACACCACAGTACATCACACTGTAACACAGTACACTATAGTACATCACACTGTAACACAGTACACCACAGTACATCACACTGTAACACAGTACACTATAGTACATCACACTGTAACACAGTACACTATAGTGCATCACACTGTAACACAGTACACTACAGTACATCACACTGTAACACAGTACACCACAGTACATCACACTGTAACACAGTACACTATAGTACATCACACTGTAACACAGTACACTATAGTACATCACACTGTAATACAGTACACTATAGTACATCACACTGTAACACAGTACACCACAGTACATCACACTGTAATACAGTACACTATAGTACATCACACTGTAACACAGTACACCACAGTACATCACACTGTAACACAGTACACCACAGTACATCACACTGTAACACAGTACACTATAGTACATCACACTGTAACACAGTACACCACAGTACATCACACTGTAACACAGTACACCACAGTACATCACACTGTAACACAGTACACCACAGTACATCACACTGTAACACAGTACACCACAGTACATCACACTGTAACACAGTACACTATAGTACATCACACTGTAACACAGTACACTATAGTACATCACACTGTAATACAGTACACTATAGTACATCACACTGTAACACAGTACACTATAGTACATCACACTGTAACACAGTACACCACAGTACATCACACTGTAACACAGTACACCACAGTACATCACACTGTAACACAGTACACTATAGTACATCACACTGTAACACAGTACACTATAGTACATCACACTGTAATACAGTACACTATAGTACATCTCACTGTAACACAGTACACTATAGTACATCACACTGTAACACAGTGCACTATAGTACATCACACTGTAACACAGTACACTATAGTACATCACACTGTAACACAGTACACTATAGTACATCACACTGTAACACAGTACACTATAGTACATCACACTGTAATACAGTACACTATAGTACATCACACTGTAACACAGTACACTATAGTACATCACACTGTAACACAGTACACCACAGTACATCACACTGTAACACAGTACACCACAGTACATCACACTGTAACACAGTACACTATAGTACATCACACTGTAACACAGTACACTATAGTACATCACACTGTAATACAGTACACTATAGTACATCTCACTGTAACACAGTACACTATAGTACATCACACTGTAACACAGTACACTATAGTACATCACACTGTAACACAGTACACTATAGTACATCTCACTGTAACACAGTACACTATAGTACATCTCACTGTAACACAGTACACTATAGTACATCACACTGTAACACAGTGCACTATAGTACATCTCACTGTAACACAGTACACTATAGTACATCACACTGTAACACAGTACACTACAGTACATCACACTGTAACACAGTGCACTATAGTACATCACACTGTAATACAGTACACTATAGTACATCACACTGTAACACAGTACACTATAGTACATCACACTGTAACACAGTGCACTATAGTACATCACACTGTAACACAGTACACTATAGTACATCACACTGTAATACAGTACACCACAGTACATCACACTGTAACACAGTACACTATAGTACATCACACTGTAATACAGTACACTACAGTACATCACACTGTAATACAATACACTACAGTACATCACACTGTAACACAGTACACTATAGTACATCACACTGTAACACAGTACACTATAGTACATCACACTGTAACACAGTACACTATAGTACATCACACTGTAATACAGTACACCATAGTACATCACACTGTAACACAGTACACTATAGTACCTCACACTGTAATACAGTACACTACAGCACATCACACTGTAATACAGTACACTACAGTACATCACACTGTAATACAGTACACTACAGCACATCACACTGTAATACAGTACACCACAGTGCATCACACTGTAACACAGTACACTATAGTACATCACACTGTAATACAGTACACTACAGTACATCACACTGTAATACAGTACACTACAGTACATCACACTGTAACACAGTACACTATAGTACATCACACTGTAACACAGTACACTACAGCACATCACACTGTAATACAGTACACTCTAGTACATCGCACTGTAATACAGTACACCGGCACGGCACACGACCGGCCGCCTTTGAGGCTGAGTCGACCTAGGGGAGGCCCAGGACCGGCGTAGAGAATCGTCACTGGTGTAGGTCCCCACAAAGACAAAGATCCCCCGTATAGCCTCAACACACACACACACACGTGCATCGTTGCTAAAGTGCAGGCTGTGTGTGTGTGTGTGCATGAGACATTCCTTCATGCGATGATGTTGTTGACGGCGATGATGTTGGTATCATTACTCACGATATTAACACTGATATAGAATAACAATCATGACCTTCGGGTCCGGAAGGGCATGTGGCGTTATTTATCAAGAACCCACCTTCTCGTAATCCACATTGCATTGCGGTTCTTGAACTATTGAGTTTGTTTGACTGAATTCGGAAGAAAAAAATGCTTATTGTTTTGATTTCAAGCTTTCGTGACTGCAGGGATTCATATTATTGGTTCTTTCGGTAAAGTCACGTAGAAGGGAAATAATAAAACAATATAAATATAAAA